>NC_067296.1:7188437-7496250 GCF_020740795.1 Apus apus | reverse complement strand
CACTGCTCAGGACAGGCTCACTCTTCTTAATGTATACTGTAATAGAACATCTATAAAGCCAGTTTACCTGGTCACTGAGGAGAAGAGACAGTGTACAGAAAATAACCTGTCTTTTAGCATAGAACTTGGTGTAGATTGATTGCTAGTTGTTCAATCCCATTAATGAAAGTTCAAATTTACATTTAGGAAATATGCAATTCAAGGCACTACAGTTTCCTGTCAGCTGGAATGAAAACAGATGAAGACACTACCCAGAAATAAGAAGTGAAATGATCTGTTACCTTCACCTTAGTGTGTCCAATTCCTTTTCTTACTGTTTTACCATCTGCTAAGGTATTTTCTTAGACATTCAATTATCACTAAGAAGTCCAACTTTACAAAGACAGGAAGGCTGCCCTACAAGTATTCAACGTGCAGGACATTAACTAACATAAGGTCTATGGAATACACCACCTCTAGAAGACAACTTTAGTAATTATTTCAAAAATGTGAAGAAATCTCTGTTTAAGGGCCAAAGAGACCACTGCCTAAAACCCACATCCATTATTACAACATTCCTCCCACAGACACACAGAAGGAACTTCAGAAGCAATATTTTACTCTGCTTTTAAAATCAGTATCTTTCATCTGAAATTCACTTCCTGAAGAGGTAACAATAAAAAAAACATGGATAGAAAATCAACATTTGGGTGCTGCACATATAAAACCCCTTTAGCACTTATCAGAACAAGCACTTTGACCCAATTCTGCAGAAAGCTGAAGAGCAAGGGCTTTATTTCCCTCTAAGCAGGCACACTTCATGCACTTAAAATTTACCAAACACTTCCATACTTTTTTATTGCAGCCATTGCAAGTGGTTTCTGTCATTTCGATTTGCTTTTCCAAGTCCAGAGCTCTGGTGCCCGGTGACAAGGTGCGGCGGCAGACCCCGCACACTGGCTTTTTAGGCTTGAGACACTCCTGCAGGCATGGGGTGCAAAAGCTGGAGTGGGAGAAAAACCGGAGGTGGTGAGAACAGCCGCCCTAGACACGCAGCATAACTGTGCAGAGCCCTCCTTTCAGCCCTGAGCGACAACAGCCTCAGGAAGCGTCTGACCCGGCAGCAGCCTGGTGACATCTGTGCACGAAGGGAGGTGCGGGTCAGTGGCTCGTTACGCTCAGTGCTATTAAGTTTCTGGGCAGTGCTCTGCTCCTCGGCTTAGGAAGCCGAAAGTGAAAGAGGTATTATCTTTTTTTTTCCCAGCTGGTGGCTTCTTCGCTTTCAGAGGAAGCCCAGACTGCCCGTGAGACACCGCCGAAGAGCAGCAGGGGCCGCAGAGCCCCCTGCCCGCACCCCAGCACGGTGACCCGACTCACCCCAGCCCGCCCCGCTCCCCAGGGAGCGAAAGGGAAGAGCTGAGGGCAGCCGGGCCGCGTCTCCCCCCTCGGGCCTCACGGCTCCCAGCCGAGGACGGAACCCGCGGGCCCAGCTCCCAGGGCTGAGGGCCCCAAACCGCCGCCGCCTCAGCCCCGCACGCCGCGCCGCGCCGCCGGCAGCCGCTCACACGTGTCCGCAGGGGACGCGCACCGGGCTCTCGTACACCTCCAGGCAGACGGGGCAGGTGAAGCGGGACAGCGGGTCGAGCCGCCGCTCCGGGGAGCGGGAGGAGCCGCCGCCGGCCGCCGCCATCTTCCCCCGCCGCGCCCACAGCCAATCGCGGGGCCGCCCGTGCGCAGGCGCGGCCACGCCCCCCTCAGCGAGGCCCCGCCCCCGGGGCGTGGCGCACAGGAGGGGGCGTGGCCGGGGGCGTGGCCAAGACGCCGTCCCGCGGGCTGCGGGGCCGGTGCGGGCGGTTGCGGCGCTCGGGCTGCGGGACGGGCTGGCGGGGACGTTTGGCGCCTCCCGCCTGACGTGCGAGGGGCGAGAGCGGCTGCCCGCCCTCACCCCGGGCCGACACTGCCGGTCCTGCGTCTTCTCCCCACCGGCCTCTCCCTCAGCCCCGTGTCCCCCGCGGGGGTTCCCCGCTGCGGAGGCAGCCCCGGCGGGACCGTGCGGAGGAGGCTGCCCCGTGACGTCCCGCGGCGGAAGTGTTCCCAACGGCAGGAGGCGGTGCCCCGCTTCCCCACCATCCGCTTCCGGGGCGCCGCTGTCAGCCGCCCCCTCCCGCCGGCAGCCCCGCACCGGTACCGGGAGGCCGAGCGCTGCGGGCGGGCGCGCCCCGCCACCGGTAGAGAGGAACGGCCGCTACCGGGACGTCGTGGGAGTGTGCGAGGGGTCCGCATCCGGGTCACGGGGCGCTTCCGGCCGAGCAGCGGCGGGTCCCGGGCGCGGAGCGGTGAGGGCCGGGCCCGCGGGTGGGCTGGGGGTGGGCTCGGTCCGCCCGGGCTGCGGGGCCCGCGGGGCAGCGCTGGCGGCCGCGGGGAGCGGGGGCTGCGGCCCTTCAGTGGCTGGAGCAGCCCGGGCTGGGCAGGGGGGCCCGGGGGGCGGTGCGGCCGGTGTCCCGGGCCTGCCCGGCCCGGCCCTGCCCCGCGCGGGCCGGCAGCGCAACAAGTGCCCCCGTCAGAGCCAGGGAGCGGAACGGGCGGGCGGGAACGTGTGTGGTGTTTCCTCCTCCCCCGGTGTCTTGTGGCGTGAAATTCCTCGGCGGGGCCGTGTGCTGCTGCGCTCCGGGGTAGCCGCTGTGCTGGGGTCGGTTTGTGTTGGCGCGCTGGCCTCCCGGGGCGGCTGTGCCTGCTGCCCTGTGTGGCTGCCCTGCCCGGCAGCCCCGGCAGCCCGCGGGGTTGGTCCCCTGGGTGCAGATTTTAGAACTTGAGATAGAAACATTTTCTTGTCTCACCAGCAAAAAACAGGCTCAAACAGAACTTATTTGCAAGTCTCCGTGAAATCTTGAGGGTTTCAGTCAATAATTTGCAGCCAAATGGCTTTGTTACCTTATCTGTCTTGCCAGCCAGCGTGTTTCTTAAAACTATATTTATCTGTGCCTGCTCACGTGCTGAGGTTTCTATCGTGCTTGTAACCATGGTGGTTGGCAGTTGGGAGCCTGCCTGGCACAGGTTGGGCTGCCTGGACAGGGATGTTGAGCTTGGAGAAGCTCTGCCTGAGGAGCAGCAGTGCTGGTGTTGGTTTGGCCTGGTTTGCCTTTCAGCTGTGTGAACTCCAGCCTGGGTACAAACCACAAGTCAAAATCGGAGCTGTTGGTGTCTTTTGAGTGTCACAGCCTGAAGGACTTTAACTGGGGACTTTCCTAATCCTGACATCTTGTCTATGCGTGGCCAGGTGCTTTTGTTTAGTAGTTAATAACAGCAGAGGTAGGAGAGCTGTAATGCTTAATCCAGCTCCTTGTCAGCACAGGATCATTCCTTGTCTTGGGGGTGTATGACTGATGTGCCAGACAAAGGTCTTCCTCTGAAAGTCTTTTGTGGAACAGTTCTTGCTCAGAACAGACTCTCTGTTGTCTTTCTCCACAGACTTCATCTTGCACAACTTAAGGAGGAGAGATCTGGGGAGGGAGAAGGTTTTACTCCTGTCCCTTATGCTCAGATGTTAATTTAGAACTCCACATTTCCTGTGATTCACAGCTTGTCTCTTGACACCAGTGCCATTTCTGCTTGTGGAGAGACTCAGAGCAGTGTGTGCCTTTGAGCAGACACTGAGCTGCTCCTTAACTTTTCCCACATGGTGTTGTCATTAAGTGCAGCCTTTCATCAAGTAATATTAACTGCTAGGCTGTTGATGGATTGTTTGTTTTCCTGGCCTCTTGGTTGTTGGTTTGTGATCGGTTTCCCCTCCCCCTTCCATGTATTTTTTTTATTATGGCTCCTTTCATTCAGTTAATTTTTTTCATTTTAACAGGAGTGTGTGGGGGCATTGATCAGTATTCTAGCAGCTGCAATGAATATTGGGTGGAAAGTCTTTTCTGAAGTGCTGTTTCAGACTGACTAATTGAAGCAGAGCATTGATTTCCCCCACCTCCTCTCCCTCTGGTTTACCACTGGGAAGTCCATAAGGGCTAGATTGTGTTTTCATTTAAAAGACAAAGCCTGTGGTCTGCTTTTTGATCACAGGTTCCTCAGGCAGTCGAGGTGGAGTCAGTTGGCCTGTTAGTGACCATGGCTTTGGTGAAGCAGCATTAGCAAGCTTCTTTTGTTGCCAGCTTTTTTTGTGCAGTATGTGAGCTCAGTGAGGTGAAAATGTAGATTAGTATATACACAAAAGTAACTATCCCTGCAAACAAAAATGTATGCCATGTAGAAACAGAATGATTTTGCTCTGTTCTAATAAAGCAGCTAAAAATGGCAGGTGTAGCTTTTTGCTGAGAAGATTACAGTCTTCTTTGCAGCTGCCAGCACTCAGCTGAAACTTTTCAGGATTCAGGAGCGTATGCAGGATGGCTGCAGAACTCTCCCTGCATAAGGATGGCCTGGCTGTGCCTGCAGGTGGAATGTGAGTGGCAGTTGGAAGCCTAGGAAATGTTAGAAATAGAAAGGCAAAGTTAATTAATCGGCCCAGTCTCGGGGCAGCCCTGTGCCACTAGAGAGAAAAACATAAATAGCTCAACTCCCAAGCTGAGCAAAATGAAACTTCTTTGAGGGATTTTAAAGTTTTTTTCATCTTTACGTCACTGCACAGGGTAAAATAACCTCCAAAAACCAGTGAGTGATTAATGTTTGTATCAGTTGTTTGAACTGAAAGAGCAAAATAGAACGCAGAGAAGAGACCTTAAGAACTCATGCTTCTCTTTTCAGTTTCTCACTGAGTTACTTTTGCCTTGGTTGCCTTAGCCAAGGAGCCCTTAGTCTGGGCTTGAGCCTACACCAGCTTTATTGTATCCAACTCCCAGTGCCTTGCTCAGTGTAGGTTTGTTGTGCTGTTCTAGGCAGATAACTGGAAGAGGGGCAGGGAATCACAGTGGAAAGCAGGACACCAGCATTTCTGTAGACTTATGCTTTTTCAGAAACACAAAGATGCTGCTCTGGGTGCTGCTCTGTGAACCATTTTATAGAATCCTGTGAAGCAGATAGATGCTGTGGACATCTGGGATTGATGCAACTGTGATGACTTGTCTTTTTTTTCAATTTTTATTCCAGAAGAGTTGCCATTACTGAAGATTCTTACTGCCAGATAATCAACCTCCTGCCGAATAACCATGAGAGAGACGAGGTAGCTGCCCAAGAGTGAGATAAAAACTGATTTCAATGGATACAAAATATAAAGACGATTTATTTAGGAAGTATGTACAGTTCCATGAATGCAAACTGAATGCCTCAGACAACAAGCAGCGTCCTATCAACGATGAGTACTTGCGGGTGGCAGCAGCAGCCTTACTTTGCCTTCCCAAAATTGATCCCTTTTATAGATTCCGGTTGATAAAATTTTACGAGATGGCTGAAAACTCACTGAGATCTGTGAAATCCTCAAGTTTACATTCTCTCCATAACGCATTCAACATGCTTGAGACAGTTGGAATTAACCTCTTTCTTTACCCCTGGAAAAAGGAGTTCAAAAACATTAAGGTAAGACATTTTATTTCTGGTCATAGTGAGGACGTGATTTGGTTTTCTTTCTTTTAACGTATTTCATGCATTTCTTCTGAAGACTTCTTCCCACCCCATTAGCATGATGTATGTATTGGTCTGAGTGTTGTTGGTAAACAGAAGCCATAGGAAAGCTTCTGTGTAAGATAAGTGAAGTTAGTGCTGGTGAGAGTATCCTGAGAGCAGAAGTACAAGTACTATCTGCATTTATAATGTAATAGTAAAATGGAACAAGAAATTATTTAAGGTTTTTCTTTAGCCTACCCTGCTACTGGGTCTTAACTTCAACTTGGAGATGCTCTCACTAAGGTGAGTGGTCAAATTGTTTTTAAGCCCACTCAATGTTTTTTTGTGTTTTTTTTTTTGTCTTGCAACACTGATTAATGGAGCACAAGTGCTAGCAACCAATGCATGCTTTCAAGTGGGCGTTTGGCTGAGGTTCTCACAAGTTATGTGATAATGATGGTAAAGGAACTTCTCTGAAAAAATTGTTTCTAGAATATCTTTTATCTGTTTGTCAATTATTAGTTCATGAAGTACTGGTTTTAATGTGCTTTCAAATTATTTACCTATGTCAGGATTTCAGAGGGAGAAGTAGGAACTTGTATATTGTTTGGCTTGGGTGCTGGAAGGCAGATGGAGTCAGTTCTGTTTTATCTTTTACATGTTCTTATGTGCTTGTTCAAAACTGCTGCAGCATTTCAGTAGTGAATATTGCAGGTGACTTACAAGAACAGTTTTGCGGCTTGAAATCTGGATAAAAACAGTGCTGGTAGAGATTTCTAAAGTAATTTGCAGGTTGTGTGCACTAGTGTTGGATATTTTTGGTGTGGTGTGGTTTTTTGTGTGTTTTTGTTTTTTTTTTTTCCTTAAAAATACACTATTTCACTAAATAGCAGAGAATTTGAACATTATTAGAACATTATTTGAACATTATTAGAGTTCCCAAAGGGGACAGTACCTTTCTTCAAGATCTCTCCATAAGTCATCTTCATCATTCCACTTAAGTTCTGGCCTTTGGAATGTTGGCTGATCCATCGAGGATCTCTCTTGATGCACTGCAGATACTCACCCCAGTTGTGCACTGTGGACCCAGTACCTGTTCTGTACAGGGACAGGATGGGCAGGCTGCTCTTGCCTGCAATCCAAACCAGTTTGAGCATTTCAGCCTCAATATCAAACCAGTTTGAGGATATTTCAACTCACACAAACTTATGTCTTTGTTTTTGAGGGGTTTTTTAGTGGAATTTTTTGACCTAATATATAATTAAATAAAACAAACATTTGAAATCACATAGGAATAGTGCACAGAAAAGCACACACCTCCAGTGTATTTAAAGCTGAATTAAAGAGGACTGGTACTCCAGCAGTAATTCCAAGTTCCTGATATCTCCAGCTAACCCTTGTCCAGGGGCACTACAGGAATGAAGTCTTTGCTTTTTTACCTTTCATGGGAGACTTGCTTGTAAATGCAAACATGTCTGGTATGCATACAAGTTCATGTTAGTGTATAGCATAGTGATTTAAATCAATAGGAAGGACATGATGCTAATCAGGATTTCAATTTGAATAAAAACTCTCCTACTCTGAATTTGCCTCAATGTGGAATCTCCATCTGCTGAACAGGAGGGATGTAGACATGGAGTTCATCTTGCCATGGGAGTTGCATGTGTTCACTGTCATTATTATTCTACTTAATTGTAAAGTATCTGTCACTGAATTATCTGGACATCTAGTCCACTGCTGAATTTGTAACCTAGTTTTCCTTTTATTTCCCCCCCACCTCCCCTCAGACCTACACTGGACCTTTTGTTTATTATGTAAAGTCTGCTCTAACTGAAGATGATGTCAGGCAGATTTTGAACTACATGGGCTATGTCCAAGAACTGGGAACAATGTATAAGCTCAAAGAGCAGGTTGATGCCATTCACGTGAAAATGGTTTCATTTGAACTCTTTTTGGCCAAAGTGGAATGTGAGCAGCTTCTTGAAATTCACTTGCAAGTGAAGGATAAAGGTTATTCAGAGATTGATGTAATAAATGAACGAAAAAATAGCAGTGAAGATGTTAGAGGCTGCTCAGAAGCCATGAAACGACGTGCAGAGTGCAAAGAAAACTTGAACACTTCCATGGCGCGAATGGTGCTCCAGAAATCGGCAAGTGAACGGGCCTCTAAAGATTATTTCAAGCCAAAGGTGAGCAAGCCTTCTAAATCAGTGGACACATATGATAATTACTGGGAAAGTAAGAAACCGCCTTTGATGAGCTCACTGAGTCTCAGGAAGGAACCGATTTTAGTTGATGCAGAAGACGACATTAAAGATGAAATTATCCGTCCGTCTCCCTCCCTTCTGACCACGTCAAGCTCCCCACACGGGTGTTCAGATGAGTTCTTGCCAACTTCATCTCACCACAATGGTATGCTAAGAACAAATGTCCCTTACAGCTCCTACTTTTCTGCTCAAGAGGACTTAGATTTATATACTGACCCCGATTCTAGAAGTATGTTGAATTTTAAAAGACAGGAAGCTGTTAAGCCTGATGTATGGGTGTTGAAAAGTGATGCCAACCCTGTTTACCACAAGCGCACCCACCTAGCCAAAGAGACAGCTTCCCTCAAGTGCCAGAACTGCGGCGTACCTTGTGGCACTTCTGTTTGCCAAAAATGTGACAGTCTGTTCAACTCCAGGCAGGACTACCCAGCGGTGAAACAGAGCACCTATTCTATCAAACCACTTCCAAGTGATGGCCTGTCTCCTGCGTCTGCTTTAAGGGAGAAATCTCAGTACACTTCACAGACTCAGAGTCAAGAGAGAGCTGCTCAATTCAGTTCAAAATCCAAACCTTCTGGCTCCTCACGCTGCGGCTTTTGTAACCGGTCTGGAGCTGCAAACACCTGCACGTTTTGCTCAAAGGTCTCCTGTGACACTTGCCTCAATGCTTACTATTATGATCCCTGCTGTAGGAAAAGTGAGCTTCACAGATTCATGCCTAACAACCAGTTAAACTACAAATCGTCCCAGCTGTCCCATGTCGTTTATAGATAGACTTCATTAGTCTGTTTTGGAGGGGAAGGAAAGGGGGAGGGGAAAGGGCTATCCTAACTAATTACTGACTTCACTGATGATAAAATACACTGACCTCTTGCAAAAACAACGTGTCCAAAAAATTTGGAACCATCGTTCAGTGATCAGGTGCCAGTTCTTGGTTTTTGTGGCTTCACAGACGCTGCAGATACATTAGATTTCATGCTGCTATAATTTAGGTAACTCCTAAATGATCATTACTTTTCATCTTAATAGGGGAGAAGAGAGCACATTTTTCTTTAAAACTTGGCAGCTGTTGTATTTAAAAAAATTACATCACACCTTTCTATTACCTTGCAGTCATCTCCTTGCCCAAGTACGACCATGCAAGGCTTGAAAAGAAAATCTAAAAATTAAGGTTCTCATTTGCTAGGGGTGATGAAGCCACTGCTGGCTTTTTATCAAGTATGATTTTAAAATGTGCACGAAAGATGTGAATAGCTTGTTTTGCCAGCAAGGACTATTTTTTGAAGTGTGTCTGCATTTCTTGATCTCCAAAATGCAAACACCACAGCATCTCTTCCTTTCATCTTTGTTTCTTCCTTCTCCCCTTTTCTCCTGATTGTCACATGCTTATATAATCTGAATCTGGACAATACGTGCTTTATTTTCTGGTATTGCCAATATCATCCTACTGTTTTTTACTATATGGTATTTTAAAGAGGTGAACCTGTATCCATGTCACTTAAATTATGCCTACAGTGTTGTCCTTCCAGATGAGTACTAATTTTCCTTTCTGTTGCACATGTATTAAGTACTGTTCTTTGTACTGTAAATAGGTAATTTGGAAACAGTTTATTTTTAATAAATATTTAATATGTTTAGTTCTTAAAAGTGGTAAAATCATTATAACTATTAAGTCTCTCTGGGTTATTTGTTCAGGTGACTTTTTGTTTTTCTTTGTACTGTATTTCATAGCTTACTATAGTCACTGTGGCAGACTGATGTTCTTGGCTCTGATCAGTTTTTGGTTTTTAATCTGTTTTTTTTTTTTTCTCTGATAAGGCTACCACTAGTCTCAGTGGAGTCTTGTCTAAGAATTGTATAATTTTGGTTCTCAGTGCACGCTTTTGCTCTGTGTTTATGGAAATTGTGAGTATAAGTGTTCTGCTTGCCTCCAAATTCACTGTGAAGTCTGTAGTTTAGCCCAGCAAGTAAAGCACTGGCCTGATTAAAAATCAGGGCTCATTTGTGACTCCTGTTGAAGTAAGCCCATCAGTTATGGATGTGAGTCAGATAATAATATTTATCTGTATTACTGTAGCACATAGAAGCCCTGAGAACCAGGACCCCATTGTGCTCAGCTCTGTACAGTTTGACCCCCAAACAACACCTGGTTATGAATAGGCTTTAGTTTTTTATTAAAAACCCCACAAGAATCCTTCTAACTTCCTTATTCCAACTAGCTAGTTAGGACAAAGTATCAGGCAACCTAATCTGATGTGCAGAATTAAATGTGTCTAAAATATCTGTAAAGAACTCTAGCTGAGATGTAAACTATGTAGTCCACTTTGCACTAAAATGATCCACTTAGGGTTTTTTCAAACACTGTTAGAGTCTAGGCTTCTAAACTTAAATGTCCATTGATCCCTGCGTGACAGAAACATGCATGAATGATCATTTGTCTTACATTTTTGGGGTGGGGGGAGGGACACTGAGGTAGGTAGAGGGGGAAAACTATATAGGCTAATGTTGTAAAATAGCTAAATCATTTTAGCCATAAATTGGTGTCAGAAGTGTTATGGAAATAAGATGAAACCCGAGTCTTACAGAGGCCTGAGAACAATGAGTTACTGTACAGTTTGCACTAAGAGAGCAAGGAAACGGTGCGTGTTCAGCAATCAGGGAAACTTCTGAATCAGGCAACTGAACAATGTTACAGGCAAGTATTGCCTTGCTGACCCTGAAGGTTGGGTGAATATGGCTTAGGTGAATGATTTTAAGGTTTTCAAAATCCTGTATGTTTCTTTTTATAAATATATATATATATATAAATATGACACAAATGTAGATACATTATGTATATAGTGAAGAATTTAAAAACAATTTTACTATTAAAATACAATCTAAGGGTGGTTTTAATTTCAGTGGTTATTTTATGTTCATCTTCTAAAGTGTCATGCCTGTTTGGCTGCTATACAGTGTATCTTCTAGTTCACTGGTTCAGTTTCCATATGGCTACTCACACTACAGTGAATAACTAAAACTGTGATGCCACGTAATTTTTACGGTGAACATAGCAGGGACTAGACTTGCTTTGAAAAGAAAAGTCCTGTGTATATATGTCATGAAATACTGTAGTAACAAAACTGTGTTGCATTGAAGTGGTACCATGCTCTATTTTTGTGTATCTTACTGTATGAGGTTGCTGTGATTGATACAGTAAAATATATACTAATTTAAAATGCAGGTGTTTTGCATCTGATTTGTTTAAATTAATCTATGTTTGGAAAGAATTTAAAAATAAAAAGGCCTTTAAGAAAAGGCTTAACTCTTTTCTTAAAGTTGAGTGCATGTAGCTGTCTGTTTTACAACTGTGTTTGCATGCAGAAATGAGTTGGTGCACAAGTTGGGGGCAAAATGGGCAAGAGGGTATGGATCATGAGCCTCAGCTTTATGAAGCTGGATGTGCTGCCTGCAGAATGCAGAGCTTTTTACAAAACGTTGATTTTCAAGTCTTAGCAGCATGAGTCAGTGTGTTCCATAAGAGCATGCAAGCCAATATGTCAGCAGTCTGCAGCAGGCAAACGTGGGGTGGAGAGCAGGTTCCATGTGCGGGGGGGAGCTGACCTACATTGATTGCCAGCCTTGACTCTCTGTGTCATACACACTTTCTCTAACTGCCTTCTTGATGTGAGCTGCATCTCACAGATGATGTGTTACACTACTGGTGTACTTTTTTTGGTACTTGAGTTAGGCCTTCTGGCTCCATTTTCATCCTGCTAGCTCTGGAACCAGGCTAATTTCTCAAGTTCCAAAGTAGATGATTTTTTGTTTGTTTGTTCTCTGTGTTAAAGCATGTCAGATGAATGCTTAGACACCTGAAGTGCCATTTCTACAACTCCTCTAATCTCACAATCTGTTGAGGTTACTGCAAGTATCAGGGCTGATGATAAAAATAGGGCTCAAGGTAACTAAAATACTCTTGCAGGAAATCTTACCTTACACCACTGTGCTACTTGTGCTGATGTATTTCTGGTGCATATAAAACAAGACTTGATGCTGCCTTGCTGTCTGGCATATCTGATTACAGACCTATATGTGTGTCTGCTGTGTCTTTTGCTCTCAGTAGAGATTTAAAGGTTCAATACTCTGAGTAGTTTAGATTTGACTGTTCAAACTGACTGCTGCTTAAATTTATTTTTCCTGGAAGATGATTGTGTTACAAGTGTTAGTACATGTTGCTAATAATGCTGTAGAGTCTTTTTAGGGGAAAAGATTCACCTTACTAGTATTTGTTTAGAGACAGGAGCTAATTTGAGCATTGTGATAATTGTTACGTTGCCAGAGTGACTGAGAGAAAAGCAGGAGGTGACTGCAAGTTAAGGTAACATGTTGATGTACCTGTTTTGGCTCTTAATTTAGTTACTTCTTTGAAATCAGTGGGAGTTAATTAGGCCTTTTAGCATGGCCGTTACTGTGGTATCTAAGCAGCAACGGAGTTGGGCTACAAATGTTCCTGAGTATTATTTGTGAAGTATGTTCCATGCTTCCTTCAGAAATCATGGGATGTGGTCGTGTTTGTCTAAAGATTCTAAGTGTGTTAATGTCTTAGAGCTCTTGTATAAAATTAAGTAGAATTTGACATTACAGTTATTTTAATTACCTTGTTTTTTCTGTAGTTGATCATATTCCCCTAGAAAATATTTTCTGTACCTTATCTTGCCAGTCTGAAAATGTAAGGGCAGGGAACCAGTCATTAAGTAGCTTTCTGGTTTTGTGCCCCTGCACCCCTGCTGTGAAGAACAAACTCCAAGGGCAGCCTTTTGCATCAAGCCACTCTATGAGAACTAACAGACTAGAGCATCAGATCTTCTTACACAGTGCCTAGAGGAAGGCAGAAGGTTAAAGTATCTGATATGGCAACAGCTCTTTTAACTTTAAAATCCTGCAGACATGCCACGTAATTGAAGCTCTTCCATCTGAGGAGAGGTGTAGGAGAGCCAGAGAGCAGCTGCTTTGTTTGACAGGCTTGCTGTAGAGATTTCAATGTGCTAATGTGGAAAGCAAGGCTGTTCCTTACAGCAGTTCCTTTTCTGCATTGAAAATATCTCTGCATATTTTGTATTGTGGAGTGGGTCCTTGGTACAGCCTGGGATCTAGAGTCAGAAAAGGCATTTGTAATGCCAGGCTGTCCTTGTAGGGCTGTGGGGATAATTGACCTGTGACCAGGAATTTATGGCACATGGCAGAGCACAAAGTGGAGCAATCCTTATCATTCCTTATTTTTCCCCTTTTGCACTGCTTTTGCTGCTTTCACAGTGTGAGACAGGATGTGGGAGCTCTGGCATTGCTAGGAGTTGTTTTTTGTGGGAAAAGTTCCTTTATTGCCCTGACCTCTGCAAAAGAACGGATCTCATCTCCTTAGGAGTCCCTGCAAACAGAGCAGACACTGCCTTGCTCACGGACAGTGGGATGCTGCCAGTTGGTTTCTGCCATATTTTAATGTAGAGTTGCTCCAAGCTTTTTTAAATGCAGGCAAAATGCTTTCTCCATCTGGGCCATGCTGCTGCAGATGCTCTCCTGGATACCTGGGTTTGCTCTTTCCTCACCCTGGGGAACAGCAGGGTCAGAGGCTGTGATTGCTGCTGGTCCACCACTACAACCAGCTGCCCCAAATCTTGATCCACTCCCAGCTGGCAGCAGAGAGTCTAGCTTTCCACTGCAGTAGCAGAGGCAAAGGGGCTGTAGAAATCTTCCTGACACCCATCAGCTTCCTCTGTTGCCTATGCTTAAAGCCAGGCACAGACTTCCACTGAATTTGGAAAGGCTTTGTGCAGGAAAGAGGTGGGCAGGTGGAAATGTTCCAGATAAAAATGAAACAACCTGCTCTGATTTTTATTTTTTTTTCTCCTTAGCATCAAGAAGAAATTTCTTTTCCAGCACTCAGAATCTGGGAGGCACTGAAGTCATATTGCAGGGCTCTTCAGATTAGGTTAGAGTTGGTTTTAGTCACTGATACTTCTAATTGGTGAGATCCTTTCTTAGTGCTGCATAACCTGAGTGTAAATGGTGGTGGTCCTGGTACTTCTGTTCAGGCTGGGCTCTGTCAGAGCAGTTCCTGCTTTGAGGTGAGGACATGAAACACCTTCTGACTTGGGTAATACACCCATTTGTTTTTCTGCTCTTACACTGCCCTTTTAGTAAACTCTGCCTTGTGTAGTTCACTGCATTGAAGACAATGTCAAAGCTCCAAGTAGCTTTTAGTAGTGCAGGTTCAGACCTGCAGTGTGTGCCTGACAAGTTGCATGTGGCAGCTGCTTCTCCTGTTGTGGGTGTGGGGCTGTCATGCTTCCTGCTTTAGAAATCATTCTCATGATAGTCATACTGTTCTGAGATTTTTCATCATCAACCTGCTTTAAAAAAAGAAAAATCAACCCACAACTGCTTATCAGCTCCTTAGTGAAAAATGTTGCTTTCCCCCAGAGTAAGTAAAATCTGTTCTGTAGCTTTGGGTGCAACATGCTCTGATATAGCTGCCTTACCTGAGATTTTCACAGACCAGCTTTCTAAATCATGGCCAGTGCTGGCAAGCTGCCTTCACCCAGGCAGCAGTCCCTGCACCTCTGTCCATCACTGCAAGGGTGTGAACTCTGCTCTGCACTTTCCTTGCAGTTTGGCAAGACTGAGCTTCTGTACGGATGCAGCTGGGGATCCTTGCCAATGGCATCTATAAAATGCAAACTCTGATAAATGAACTGTTAATCCAAGCCGATGCTACCAACCAGCATGTTTAAAAAGGGACAGCCTGTTTACAGGTCTTGTTGACTTACACTAAGTAGAATGTTCATGGTGAAGCTTCCCACAAGGCAGCTCTGTGATGGAGAGGAGAGACCTCTCCTCTTCCTCTCCTGTGTGGTCTGCTGTGTGTGTCCCTTGCACCACTGGGAGAGGGGGGATGTGTGTGTGGTCCCACAGTGGGGCCACAGAAGCTGGTAGAAGCTCATTGACTAATAACAAGAATCTGTGTGGTCCCCTAAAGGGTACAGAGGAGCCCTGTTAGATACCCATATTAGCACAGTGTTGGAGGATCTCCCAAAGAGCTGACCCCTGGCATGAACATTCCCTCTGTGTTCCTAGGTGGAGCATGGCTGGGTGGGAATGCTGAATGCAACCCTTGGAAATAGCTGCATAACTTCCTCAGCAGTTTCTGACACTAGAAGCCAGCAGACACCTGACAGCACGTTGCTGGCTTGGTTGGGATGTGTAGGTGGAGTTGTCTAACTGCAGTGACAGGGTTTTTGTTTGGCTCTGTTTTTTGGGGCATCCTCTCCCTTAGAGCCCAGCATGCAGTGGAGCCTGTAATTGCTCATTTGGAGAGGGTTATGTTGTGACCCCAAAGGGATGGGGGGCATCAGCAGAGTGCCACTGGTGGCTCTCTCCATTCCTGGCAGCACCAGTGCTTGGGTGTGCCCAAGGAGGAGGGTGGCTGTAGGATTTGCTGGCTGCAGCTAGTTCAGGTTGACTCAGTGGCAGAAGGGGACAAGGATGCCATCTGCCACATCATCTGTTCAAAACCTGTTTCCTTAGGCTTCTTTGCTGGGGTTAACCCATAAGCCTTTCTGTCTGGAGGGGTCACTTGGCACCCCTGTGGGTCACCTCCCCAGGAGCTCAGTTTCCCTTGGAAAGGGCCAGTGGACGTGGCTTCTTTATCAGTCCTGGGATGTGCACTGTGGGGAGAATGTCACCTCCATCTCCTTCTGCTTTATGCTTGGTTCCTGGCCCTAAAAACACAAACCATTCTAGCATCTTCTCACACAGTATTAAATGAGAAGATGTATTCTTATAGCTGTAGCAAGCCTGTTTTATAAGCTGGCTTTGGGCCACCTCAGCAGAAATCAGTGGGCTGTATGCATATGCTCTGCCTCTCCTTTTTAGGGGAGAGTGGGGAGAAGGGCTTCGTTCCCCACGGTGCGCCTCTCACTCCGGGAGAAGTGAAGCCTCTCTTGGGCAGCTGCTGTTACATCTTTTGCTGTGTTTTCTCTTACTCTCTCTTTTGCTATGATTAAATTATCTTATTCTCCTGACCTTAATGACAGAAGTTTCATTAGGTATTCATAATGCCAGGGAGGGGAATGAGCATGTATGTGCATTTTCTACTCTGCCTGGCTGCAAAGTCATGTGCAATAGCTATAGGTGGCACTCTGGTATTGAGTACTGCTTCTGCCTGGCTGTTTCCCTGCTGTGAGACTCTGTCTTGAGAGGGTAAGATCAATTTGGTCAGATTCGGAGAGGACATTTATGTATAGCTTCTGCAGTGAGCACACAGTGTGAGCAAGGCTATAGTTAAGGGTAGGATGGGTAGAAATTAAGTTTAAGGAGTAAGATGAAGCCTAGTGGCAGAACAGCAGCATATAGGAGCACTATTTCCTGGTTTTCCTGCAGATTTCTATAGGCAATTCTTCCATGTAGATGATCTGGCATTTTGGGTCTTGTGTTGATATGGATTTAAGGAAGCTTCATACCTTGTTTAAGGGGATGTTTTATTCAGTGTCAGCCAAGGCCTTCCATGCTCTGGGGTTTGGCTATCCCAGTGCTGCTCCTGGAAACAACTGGGGTGGTGCTGGCTGACTGGAAGATGCTGTTAAGTTCTGTTTCCCACTCCTAGGTCTCCAGTGGAGAGTCAGTCTCAGGGGTCCCTTTCTTTCCCTTTCTATCTCCTGCATTTTAATGTTAGGTAGAGAAGCACTGATTCATTTGAAATGGGTTACCTACTCCAGAGATCACTGACAGGCTCTGGGAATACTTTGCCATGTCTAGGTTTTCAAAACTGCCATTTGCTTGGATTCTTCTAGTGACTTCTTCCTCTTCCAGGAATTGAAGTCTGATTCATTTTCCCCTGCGACTCATAAAGTCTTGGACTATTTAGTGGCATATCAAAAATTGAAAGAGTCTTTTCTGGCAGCATCAAAGCCTGTGGTGTTTGAATCTTTAATATAAAGTTTTTTCATGCTTGGAGAATAGTTTATTTTAATGCTGGGAAATGGAGCATGACAACTGTGCTGTTCTGTATACTACAGTGAGCATTATGTGCTGCTTCATATAACAATGCTTCTGTCCAAGAACTGAAAGAAGGAAGGTGCAGTATTCAGATACTAGTAACTCACCTCAACCTTTAGGCACAAATTTGTCTTTAGTGTAATTCTACTACTTGCAGCTGGGGTTGAATTCTTTCTTTCTGGTTCAGTGCTCATTGCTTAAGATACAGGCTGTTAAGTGTTGCAATGGTGTGGATACCTTTGGAGCCTGGTGTCTGTCTGGTCTTGCTCTGCAGGGAATTTGTTAAGCAGAAGGGTTGAGTCACAGAGACATGGTGTGTAGCCATTGTTCTACTGGGGTTTAGCTGAAATACAATGGGAAGCTGAGGAGGAAAACCTGCTTCCCATTAAGTCATTTTTTTGAGATGTTTTTAAAACACTGAGGCCCACAAACCTGCTTTGGGAGAAAGAAAGGTGGGAGATCCCAAGAAGCAACATACAGCTGTGGAAGTGCAAGACCTACAGGCCTTTGCTGCCGAGAACTCTGCCTGCTAGGAAGTATCAAAACAAAATGTTCCTTGTTGTAGAACAAGCTTAGGTATAGTTACTGTATTTTGCTTCTTGGCTATCCCTGAGCCTGTAGTCTTGGGGCAGGTTGTAGCATCTTTAGGTACTTCTCAGTGCTTGATTTAAAAATCCTCTTTTTCCATTCATTGTACTTCCTACTTCTTTTCAACAGGCTAACAGCCTGTTGGCAAAATGACTTTTACTGAGCTCAAGTAGGATGCTTACATGTCTTGGAAGTGAATGTAGGTTTGACACTGATTTGATTCTGCTCTTTCTGCCTGCAGCTTATCACTCAGGCTTCCCAGTGAAGGACTTTATTTCTTCGGTCAAATATTTTCCATATGACTAGATAACAGCTAGAGGCAGTGATTTTTCTGTCAGTGCTTGGCACTGTGGGTTTTCTGTTCAGAAATCATGTAGCCATCTGAAAAGTAGTCCTAAAAAACAAGCACTGCATTTGTTCAGTGACAGGATAAAATGAAAAGATGGAATATTTTTATTTCCATGGCACTTAAAATTCATCTTTTTTTCCCCCCAAGAAAGCTTGAAGTCAGAGAGGTTCATTCATTGTCAGCAGACACCTTCCCTGTCAAACTGAAAGTCATGCCCCGGTTTCTCCTTTTGTGCTCCCTGAAACATGCTTGTGAAAACCACCAGCTTGGCTGCTGGGGAAGGCCAGATCTCACCCTCCTCCTCAACAGGCTGTAGCTGTGAAGTTTTTTCTCCTGATGCACTAATGTCGTGACACCCAGGTTTGCCCCAGAAGCAGCTTCTTGAAGGGGAGTCTGATTTCCAGCTGTTTGGTCAACAGCTTTCCCATTGCCAGCAAAGAGGTCTTTAAGTGGGTTTGTGATTAAGGAAAATTGTTTGCTAGAAACCTGGCTGAGACACCAAACTAGTTAATGCACCAGTTGCCAAGGCACTATCTTTTAATCATGACTGATACAGTTTTATACTGAAAACAAAGCCTGGCACTATAATTGTGCTGGTTTCATGCTAGTGAAGAACCATGGGTTACAATGTGGTTAAACCTGATCTGTACAACAGGGAGAGGAACGGAGGGTGCAGAATTAATGCTAGATAAGACCACAGGTGTGAAAAACTCATTAAAAACTATCAGGCCATGGAGTAAAGAAATGTGGGACAGAAATTACAGCAAATGCCAAAGAGCAGTAAGGGTAGGAAGATAAGGGGAGAAAGTTATTGGCCTGACAGTCCTTCAGAGAGGAGGAAAAAAAATTGGCTTTAAAATTGAGCCTGGTAACAAAGTGGTATCTAATTACTCCACATGGAAAAGTGACTTTTCCTTGAAATACCGGAGTTTCATATTCTAATGCAGAAAAACAAGGTAGTAGCAAAGGACGTTGGTAGTTTTTAAATGGAATATTAATTAGGAACAATTTGAAAGTCCTGCCAAAGATCTCTTGAAATTTATGCATTTTTAATGCAAATTATTGTGCCATGTGTTTTCCTAAAATAAAATAACTTGTTAAGATACTAAGTCTGCATGTGTTCAAAGTCAACTTTGAACATTAGGAAAAAAAAAATCAAACTAAAATCAAATTAATTCACTGTAGAGTGTGAAATGGTGGGTCTGTACCCCTGCCTGCTGTGGGGCTGTGCTGTGGGGCTTGTCTTCCAGCCTCCCCATCAGAGCTGCTCTCAGGGCCAGGAAACACACAGAGCTCTTAATAGGAGGGGTTGAGGTGAGTTCTTCTGTCTTTCCAAGATGTTCCGAGCAACAAGGTACCAATTCTTTTGTAGCCTGTTAAGATGCATGTTGGCACAAGCTGTATGCTTGGTACCTTGCAGTGTTTTTATCAAACTAGTGGCTGACGTTCAGCTCCTGTGGGCGGAGCAGGTGGGGCTGGGGAGAACAGATGTATGTGGCTTTTGGGGAAGAGGGGAGATGCTATTTGAGGCATCTGTGTGTGATATGTGCCTGGGAAGGTGGGTGATTGAACAGTGAACAGTTTTCTGGTTGTTTGCCTCTTTCTTTGCTGTCGCATTACAAGCCCTTGTCAGCCGCTCTGTCTTGTTCCTTTGGTGTCACCTAGAGCTGTGTTTGATTTATTCCAGTTGAGAATCTAGTCCATCATTCTTAAGGATCTCGGAATGGTCAGGGTTGGAAGGGACCTCTGGAGATCATCTAGTCCAACCCCTCTGCTAGAGCAGGATCCCCTAGAGCAGATTACACAGAACACATCCAGGAGGGTCTTGAATGTGTCCAGGGATGAAGACTCCAATGAAGGATGAAGCCTTATTCACCACTACAGAGGATACATTTCTTTTCAGGTCACTTACCACATGTGGAACCTTTTACAAAGCCACAGCACACAGATCTCCATGCACTTCCATTTGCCTATGTTGGGATATGTTTGTTTTGTCATATGGCCACGTGGTCTTTGCAAACTAATGCCCAATCTACTGTGTCCTTGTGCAACTGAGACTCATGCTCCCTTGGTGACTTCTGGGAGAGCTAAGGGTGTTGAGAAAATCAGCATTTGGAGTCGTTAATGAAGCAGAGAGCCTTGGAGAATAGTTGAGTGAAGCAACAGACCTGAGAGAATTTTAAAATCATAAATTTTTGCTTTCTTGGACCAAACTCAAATTCTTGGCATCAATGCACCTCAGTGCCAGTGGGATTCTGCTCCTGTGTGTGTTAAAGGCCAGGAGGCAAGCACTGGTCTCCCAGTGCTGGGAGCACTAGTTCCACTTTGCAATGCAGATATGAGACATGGATCTGCCTGCACACTTGCAGACATCCTGCAGAAAATGCAGCTCATGGGCCTAATGTGTTCAGTGTATCATAGGAACCTAAAAGTGCCAATCTTCTCAGGTTTTTTTTGGGAGGAGCAGACAGGTACGTGTCATAAAGGAGAGCCACAGTCGAAGGAGAGAAGGAATGGCTGAGCTAGTGAGTGCTCTTTGATCTCAGCACATCTGTTATCTTTGAGATAACTTAATGAAACACAGAGACCCTTTGCACCATCCCCACAGCTCAGCCCTCATAGTTGCTATGAAGAGTTTTCTCTCTACTGATGTTTAAAGAAGACTGTCAGGTATTCCCTCTTGTGACCAGGATTGCTACAGTCTCTGCAGATGGTTCTTGGCTGGTCTGAGTGCTGCCTGCTTATATTTGGAGCTTTTACTCTTTGCTTTCCAGGCTGTTACCTGATCCTAGGAAAGTAACCCCACAAGGCACAAGTTAACTCTTGACTTCGAGCATTGGACCTTCAGCTCTGTCTCCACAGATGTTTGCCCCTCTGTCCTCTGATTCAGTCTCTTCACTAAAATTTGACTGCTGAGAAACTGTGTCAAGGGGTGAAATGAGCCCATCCATGGCAGGGAAGGTGGGGACAGAGCACCATGGTTATTGTGCTCGCTGTTTCCTCCTGGCAGTGCTTACATGGGGTGGGATCCAGCCCCTGGAGTGCTCCTGAGGATGCTTTGCAGTGTTCTGTGTGGGGCTGTGGAGCTGAATGGGGCTGATTTAGAGAGATCCTGGGAGAAGATCTTGAAAGTTGAGGGTTAAAGTCTGGCCAGCTGGACTTCAAGCAGCAAGCAGTATTCGAAGCACAGAGGACAAGTGGGATGTGAGAAGCCAGAATATGCAGGCACTGGGAATTGTGGGTGGCATTGAAAAGCCAAATACAAGAACAGAAAGATATATTTTAATATATATTTCCATTACAGTCACAAGCACAAATGGGGGGGAAATCTTAAGAGCAACATATGTGTTATCTCATGCCTCCATCAAAATATACAAGCATGGATTAACGTCTATTTAACATAAAGCTGAAAGTTTGGTGTACAGATGGTAGGAAGTTGGGCAACAGCATGTGTGTCTTGTAGCATAGATCTGCCTTAAAAGAATGCCATCACCTAGGGTTGTTTCTCATAAAATGTTACCCTTCAAATCCATCCCTAACCTGCTGACAAAGATGCTGCCTCTTCAGCACGGGTGTACTCAGGAAGTCATTGGCCAGTGAGTCTGACCTCAGTCGAGCTAGGTAAGGATCTAGTGATGATGAAATGAGATGAGAGCACAAAGTGGTGTGAGAAATAGGAGCTGGTAAAAGTCAGCCAGAGTGGCTGAATCTCGTCAGACAAATGTAGCAGGGTTTCATCTCCCTCTCCTCTTTCAGGTGGTGATGTTCTGAGTGGAGTTGTGCGCAGGAAGAGGTGGACACAGACATCTGTAAGGCACTTGACACGGCGAGGCCCAGCAGACTGATGGGTAGGATTAGGAGATACAGAGTGTACCTGGGAGACAGCAGAGGAGTAAATGTGACTGGTGTGCTGGAAAGCTCATTGCATGCAGATTTCAGAGCCATGCACAGGCAAGTAATAGGCAGGATCTCTGACCAGACTCTGTGCAAAGTAAATACTACTAGTGCTGTTTGCAAGCGAGGAAGCAGAGGCCTAGTGAGATGACAGCAACTAATCTGGAAGTCAGGAGTGAGTTCCCAGAAGAGGCTGAGGAATGCTGGAAAAAGGGTTTATGCTGTAGTTCTTTGGAGGTGATAAATATTAGTGGTAACCTGATGGTGTGCATCCTCTAATTCTAGGAATTATAAGGAAAATCAGTGTCAAGACAATGGTTTTCTTGTGTGTAGGTTTATACATGAAGATGCCACCTTGGCTTTTGTTGGCAGTTTGGCTTTGGCTGGTGGTCAGTGTTCCCACCATCTCTGTGGACTTCTGTGCCTTGAAATACAATTAACTTTTTACTGTCCTTTGAGACAGGATGTTTTAAGGATGCCATGGAAGAGGCATCTAGGAGCAGGGGCTTTCAGTGGCCTAAGCCAGCTGTCTTGCAGTGGGTGGGTTGTTAGCTCACTGCCAACACCTTTTCCTTGGCTTTGATGAATACAGGCAATTGCTTTGGTTGCACCACAGGAACAGTATGTGAGAAGGCAAATTATTCTTTAGAATGGCTTGTTCAGTCTCACATGGCCTTTTTTGCTCATACAAACTGCCAACAAAGGAGTGTGTCCTCCTGAGGATTACTGTTTCCTCTAGCTCCCACCTGAATCTTTTGTTAGCTCAAACAGATTTGGGCTGCAGTTGTGCTGGTGGCTAGTATGGAGAACACCAAGCCAGGGCAGAAGTGAATCCCTAGTGAGGGTGTCACACCAGAGTCACCCTTTTGTTCTGATATTGCACAGGGTTGTGCTCTCTGCGTGACTGGAAAAGAAGGTTAAGTGTGCCCATCTGCACACCAAGGCCTTCCTACCCCATCCATGGCTGTTTGGTTGCTGCCCCTCATGCTCAAACTAGAGCTGTCTCTTAGGGAACCCCCCTTCCTCCAGCTGCCAGCGCTGCCTGCACGGTGGAGATAGTGTTTGCAACTGGTACAGAGCTCTTTGCTGCCTGCAGATATCCTTGGTATCGGACACAGCTGTTTGGACAGTTCTCTGAGTCATTAATCCAGGTGAGCATTGAGATATTTTCCTCCCAATTGTCTCTGCACTCCCTTGTCCCATTAATACACCCACAGACTAATTTTTCATTGGACTGAAGGACGAGGCCCCTTTCAGCTCCCTGACAAAGCAGGACTCAGCAGCGTTTGGTGGGGCAGCACAGCTGGCTGACTCGTGTTCCTTGTGACCTCCCCTCTCCTGGCATAAAGACCCTCTAACAGGGCTGTGCTATTTCTGGCTGCTTTCACATTCTTGACTCTGTCCCCTTTCACACAGGAGTTGGAATTTCCACCTCCTTCTGATGTGCCTGGGCTGCCTGCTCCTGCAACCATTGGCTCTGCCTCCCTGAGCTCCTTCTTCACAGGTGAGTGACCGTGAGGCACAATAACTCTGATTTCACCTCTGCATCCCACTACACTGCAGCTCTCCTGCTTGGGGATGGTGGAAAGGACTCCTGTCTGAAACACTGTGAAGGGCAAGGCCACCCCCAGAGTCTCCACCTTCTCTGGACAGCACGAAGTGATTATTCAAGCCTCTCTCTGTCATGAATAGTTTCAATGGAGCAATATTCCTGGAGCACAGTATCCTCAGACCTGTTTTGCTGCTTGAGCCCTGGATCCCTGCTGCCTGTCACTTTATTTTTGCCACTCCTGGCTTGGTTATTGATGGGAGCAATTTGCAGTATGTGCTGCTTTATTCAGCAGAGACAAACTGGTTGTACAAGAGAGAAAAATATTCCCATCCCCTTTGTAGGAGATTGAGCAATGTGCTTCCAAACCTCTGCACACGTGTCCTGTCATTGATTCATGTTTCTGTGGACAACTCTGTCATTTGCATACAAATGACTGTGGTTCTTCCAGGCTTTGATATGCCTCAGACTGCAGCTGGGCTTCATGTTCATGCTATGGAACATGTGCCCAATCTGTATCTGTCACTGCTACCTAATGAAAAAGCTTAAACATCACTTCTCTTGCAGGCTCCTCTAATGGTTCAGTTTTAATTTGCGTGTCACGAGCTGATTTTCTGTTTAGATTATGATAAATAATTAAGCATTCAGAACAGGTCCTTAGCTGGTGATCTTGCAAATTTAAATTATGCCTCTCAACATTCCTTCAATCCACTTCTCCTGAAAGGGAAACTGAGGCAACCAGAGGTGATCAAGGAAACTGAGAGTCTTAATGCTGGAAGCAAATCTCTTGCCGGCAGCACAGAGTCACAGGGCATTGCCCACTGTGGTCCAGTTAATCCCTGCTCTGAGTTACCAAGGACATACATTGAAAGATGTGGAAAATCTCATTGCAGTGGTTTCAGGCAATCCCATCCATGGCTGTCTGCTCTGTTCCTCTGCCCAACAGGAATGTCACTGCAGCAGAGTCTGCAGAAAGGAACATGCTCCTGTGCCTCAGCCCCTCCAATCTCAGCCTCATGTTTCATTATAAACCTTCTTTGAGCTGAAACATCCAACTTTGCAATGAAATGGTTCAAGTGTGGTAGAATTTAATCTCTTTTGGTTTGGTGGTGAGGGTCTTCTCATCCGAGAGGTTTCTGTAATACTTTATTCCTAGAAGTTATTGGAGTGGAAATGAAATGTTGCACTGGACATTTACATGTGCCACTGCTGCTGTGGCATGTGCAAGTGGTGCATATGCACAGTTATCACTTCTGACATCAATGTTCAGCATATTAAGAAGCTATTCATATTAAAGAATTTCAGTGCTTTAAAAATCCTAAATGGCAATCTGAACTGCATCACCCCTTCACTTAAAAGCAAAATAGGTACATATATGTGAAGAACCAGGAGCAGTTTGGGAAACGTAGGAGGGCTGTGCTATAAAACTGGCACTTACTGCCTTGGGAATGGATCAGTAACAAGGAAGAGCCTCATAGCATTTTTATTTAGCTGAGGCAGCTTCTGGATGCATGTAGCACATCCACAGAGCTTTCTGCTCAAAAGGCAGAAGCCAAAATCTCAGCCTTGGTCATTAAAGTGACTGTCATGGTCTGGAAGGGCTGTTTCATTCATTCTCTGAGCACAGACCATATGGGAGCTCACTCAGACCTGTCACCACCTTGCCAGGGGACATGGGCTGGGAGAAGGGATGGCCACTGCATGGTGGATGTTGGTGCTCACCAGCAGCATTGACCCAAGGAGGCACCTGGGGCCTCCTGAGCCTGGGCTGAGCTGTAGGCTGAGCCTGGAGAATTGCTGTGAGGTGCTCACTGGAAGCACTGAAGGTGAAGCCCAGGATTGCTCAGTTGGGATGTACCTCAGGTCTGGTTGAAGGCATCATCCCTGCATGACAGTGACTCTTTCTTACTTTGTGTGCAAGGGTTTTGATAGAGGAAGAGCAAGATATGAAGAATATCTTCATATTCAATATATTCAATATATTTTGAATTTTAGGGGCAGAGTGTGTAGTTCATGCTGTCTTCTTAGGGACCCTGGTTTAGTCAGACCTTTCTGTGGTCATGGCAGGTGGTCTGGACTTTTGTTGAGGATAATAATGGATAATTAAAAATTCTTTAG
The DNA here is from genome assembly GCF_020740795.1 of Apus apus. Classification (NCBI taxonomy): domain Eukaryota; kingdom Metazoa; phylum Chordata; class Aves; order Apodiformes; family Apodidae; genus Apus; species Apus apus. Next base: position 7,470,932 of record NC_067296.1, on the reverse strand, counting down.
TTAGATTAGTACCAGATGTTTCACAAAGCACTGTTATAAACATCTGTCCAGCTGCTTTAGCAAAATCTAGTTAGGTAATGCAGAGTCTTATTGGTCTTCAGTTTAAGAAAATATACTTGATGAAGTTTTAATTTTTGGCTCAAGTTTGTGTAAATATTTAAAGATTTAGTGGATTAATAGGACTTCACAATAACTCCAGAAACATTATTCTACTTCACAAATGCGAGTAGGGTCTTTTTATATATAGCAGCATCCAAAGATGGAAGACAGGTCTCAGTCTGATTGTCAGTTATCTGTCAAACAGAGTATAAACTCATAACTTTTTCATGGTGATTTACTCTTCCTCATAATTAGATGTAGCAATGAGAATGTATTACATATTTTGCTGGAATTTTCTTCTAGTGATGCTGTAGCTGGATGGTCTCTCAGACACCTGTTCCAGTTTGCATGGAAAAGGTTGTCGTGTTCACACAGACAAATCAAGTGCACAGTTATGTAGTTTAGGTGCCTGAATGCACTAGAATGCTTGCAAATTATTGCAGTCTGTGTCCTCCAGCACAGGGGCAGAGTCACATGGAAGGAAGTCCAAACTCAGCCAGACTAATGGTTCCCAAAGTCTCATCTCCTCCTTGTCCCCAACACCATCAGAGTTGTGCTGCCAGCATTTGAATGGGGTGCTCCTAGGAAAGGGTCTTGTATCTGATAGTTTCTGAAAGGCAGAGGGGTACAAGTTTCATGTTACTTCTCACCATCTGGAGTGCAGAAATGCTAAGCTGAGGTTGGGCAAGGACATGGCACTGCAGAGCACCTCTGATGGGGAGCAGCTGGGCTGCACTGTCCCTTCTTCACCTGGTGCAAAAGTGATACCTGTAGCCTGGCCAGGCCAGCTGGGGAGCAGGAGAGCTGAGCAGCATGCAGGGGAAGCAGCAACCTGCCCTGGAGGGCTGAAAGCCTGAGCCAGCAGCAGGGAGTAGAACATTTCCTTGGTGCAGCTGCAAAACAAGGCAACTTTAATCGTTTTTTCTGTCACCATGTGTAGAGCTGTTGGAAAGCTGTAGGAGGTGAGCAGTGTTGTTCTTTGGCTGTGACATGACTTCCTGGGTTCTTCTGGACAGGAAGATGTAGCATGTGTACACATATGCTTGCATGTGCATTTTCTTTCCCTACCAGCTTCCCTTGGCTGAAGGAGAACTCAGATACCCATTTTGAAGAGCCACAGGAATTTGTTTCTATTTGTTTTCATTTTCAAGTTCTTTGTAAGAAAAAGAGCCCATAAGCTTCATTTCAAAGGTGAAGTCAGGAACACTTGCACCTGGGTCTGGAGGCTGGTGTTGTTCAAGGGGAGGTCCTGCAAGGTCCTCCTGCTTCCTTGGTGAGCATGGGAGTTCTTGTTTCCCTGTGCTCACTGCCACACCCCTCAGTTTTTGGCAATTGTGTTGCACATTCTGCATTTATATGCTTAAAAGCCTAGATGTTGAATTACATTTCAAGACTTGCTTGATTTGATTAGCACAGGCTTTCAAAAGCATCTAGAGAAAGTATCTTCCAACAGGGAAGCTGTTCTTGACAGGAGAACAGGATGAAACAAGCATTTAGAGAGTTAAACCCTGGTCTCATTTGGAGGCATAGCTGGAATTGAGACCTTAGACCAGCAGGATCTGCTGTGCAAAGCCACCTCAGCTGGTGCAAATGGGCTCAAATGGATTGGGAACAAAACTTAGTACTTAAGAGTCTCAAGATTGACTTTGAGTAGGTCTTGTCAGGAGGTGACCAAAGAGAAATAAAAACCTTCTGATTAGCCATCTCCTCTGGGTGAGAATGGCTGATGAATGAAGTGCCACTGGGGAGGAGCAGTGTTGCTGAGGAAAGACAGGCTGAGGTGTAGGTCTGTTTCCCAAGGAAACCATACTCAAAAAATAATGCAGTTGTGCAAACGTGCCCACAAAGTTTAGTGACTATTTGCAGTCCCTGTGTGCAGTGTGGAGTGGAAACTGCTGCTGCTCCTGTTGGACCTTGTGACTCCGGCAAGGACTCTGTGTCCCCTGGTGTGTCATTGAGTGTCGTGTCTTGGGCCCATCCTGGGTGGAAGGGAGAAAATGGGGCCCATTCCTTGGTGGATGTTGGGCTCTTTGAGATAACTCTGTGGAGGGGACTGCACAATGGGGCCTCAAACTTGGCTGAGGCCTTTGTGTTTCTGGAACACAAACAACAACTCTCTTTCTGTTTATAGTAATCCCAGTATGTATCTATTTACATAGCTGTTTGGTCCATAAATGTTTCTCATGAAGGCTCCAAAGCACGTAGAGTACATGAGGCTACTGCTGTGCTATTGCTGTCTTTTTCTCCAGCTCTGGGGTTCCTTTCTAGAAGGAAGTTCAAGCACCCAAGTCCAAGCTGACCAGCTGTCCTGGCAATATTTAGACCTCTAAAAAGGAGCACTAGTGGGTTTTTTTAATATTTTTCCCACTTCTAACTGGCAACCAAAGGGAAGCTTTTGGTGTGGGGAGGATTAACAAAACCTATGGCTAAGTGATGGTTGTGACTGGTGTTTTGCCAAGCAGAGACAGGTCAAATGATCTGAGTGGAGAACAAAACCCGGCTCCGATTGGCAGCAGGCTCAGCACAGCCACCCCCACCTCCTCATCTCCTGTGTCACTCCCAACATGTCCCTGGAGCCCCTCACAGCCCAGCATGGGGTCGTGCAGCATGGCCAGACAGACCTGCAGGGAGAGGTGAGTGAATCGCCAGCCTGAGAGGAGAGGATGGATGGATGGATGGATGGATGGATGGATGGATGGATGGATGGCCGAGGGGAGGGAAGAGCCAACCTGGGAATGCCGAGCCCACGGGCTGCTGCTTTAAACCGCTCTCCCCGTGCCTCAGTTGCTCTCGCTGGGCAAACAGCGGCTCCGAGGGCGGTCAGGGGGGCTGGGGAAAGGGGGGTGCGGGGCTGAGAAGCCCGGTGGGCAGCAGGGGCGGCCGGGGGGTGCAGCCCCTGGCCCTGCCCGCGCGCGGAGCGGAGCGGAGCTGTCCGCGGCCGCGGTGCTGAGCGGGGCCGCCTCCCGCCGCGGAGCTGCTGCGGGAGCCCCGGCGAGTCTGTGGCTGCGGAGAAGGGAGCGGGGCTGCGCCGGGAAAGGTGAGAGGGGCCCGGGTCAGGGGGAGGTGCTGGCAAACCCCGGGGGACACGCAGTGACCCCAGCATCCCCGCGTGTGTGTGTGTGTGGGACACACGGTCCTGGTGGGTGTCCCCCGGGGCAGGACACTGGCTGTGTCCCAGGGGCTGTGAGAGAGACGTTCCCCGGGGGGGATGGAGCACAGCAGCGGGGCAGTGAGTGTCCTGGGGTGGGGAGAGGGGACTGGCAGTGCCAGGCTGGGCTGGGCAGCCTTGGGGACTAGGGGGGTGTGACACATCGCACCGAGAGCTCTGGGGTGTGCACTGCCTGGGCTCGCAGCCCTCTCCGAGGGGCTTGTAGGAGTCCTGGGAGGCTAACGGGGAGGCAGAGAGTGGGTTTGTCTGTCTGTGCCCGGTGGGGATGGGCAGCCCTGACACAGGAAAACTCTGCAACCTACAAAGTAGATTTTGAGTAGGGGACTGAGGGCTGCCTTGTCCTTCCCATGCTGAGCAGTCACCCAGAAATGGTCTTTGCTCTTCTATGACTTTTTAAGGCTTGCTGTATCTGCTAGGCAGGCAGCAGTGTCTAAGCTTCCCCTCTGCTAGGAATTGCAGAAATCGATTCCTGCTATTTACTATTGAAAGAGACTGGAGGTCAGCTGAGTTTTCAGGCTCATCAGGTTTCCTCTTCTCCAAGAAAGGCTCTGACTTTTTTTTTTTTTTTTTATCTGCTTGAAGGAAAGCAACTGTCCAAGTCTGGAGAGAAAAAGGGCAAAACTGACAATCTTACAAAATAAACCATCTGCTTTTTCAGGTAGACAGAGTGCATGTGACCAGGCCAGTCCTGCTGTGCCAGTGTCTTTCCAGGTGCCAGGTATGGACGTGGGATGTAGGTTTAGGTTTGATTCTTCCTGTCAGCACAAGCACAGGGTCTGGGATGCAGAATATGAGGGTTTCCTGGTAACGTACCTGTGGCGGCAGATGCTTGGAAAACTTCATTTCATTTTGAGGTCTGATTAGATTGAGGGGAAAGGAGCTTTCACAGTCTGTCTCTTCTCAGAACAGTCTGAGCAATGGAGCTTAAATCAAATTCAACAGCAGCTTTGTGTGCCCAAAGACTACATAGCCAAGCAGTTTGATTTTAAAGGGCTATGTTGTGCCTGCTGGGTAGCCCCTGATGGAGACATTCTTACCTGAAGTCTCTCCCAGAGCAGTTACAGGTTTAGTCTTGATTGAGCATACTCATGTTTCTGAACTGTTTTAGAGTTGGAGGAAAACTCCAGCAGCTGTTTCTGTCAGAAATGTGCGTGAATGTGTTTAGTACCTGCACTGATGGTTCTGCAGCTTGTGACCTTCCACTAAAGGTGGCAGCAGAGGGAGAGGCTTGTGCAACCTTCCCCCAGTCACACGCTTACCTGAGGGAGCAGCTCAGAGAGGGGGAGGCCTTTGGGCAGGTGTGCAGCAGACAAGCAGAACCAGAACAGGTTTGAATTGTCGGGGAAGCAAGTTACTCCCTGTCTTGTTTCCACAAGGGCAAAGACCACGTAAGCACCTCCTAGGGCCAGGTGTGAAGAGGTCTCAGCATCCTCCTCACAAAGGAGCTCTGACAAGCTACACCATCTTCTAAACCATCTTGGGGGGAAAGACTTTATGAGCCCCTAGTGAAGGCAGCAAAGGAAAATCTGAGATTTTTGCAATAGTTTTTGTACTGATCCCAGCTTCACTTGCCTGTACACTGCACATAACTACACTGAATTTACAGGATCTAGTTTGTGATTTATGTTCAGGCACAAAAATAATGGCTCTCTGTATTTCTATAAAGCTGATTTATTGTCCACATCAATGACATCAGTGTATCTATCAGTGCAGGAGATGCATTTGTATCATTTTCTGTTTTACAATGAGGTGTGTGTGCTTCACAAATAGCTCAAACACAACCATAAAAATAAGGTCTATCCCAAGTAATTTGTCAGAAATAGAGGTTCCTCTCCCCTGCATTGTTGTTACTTTTTGCCAGCTTGATCTCACAGAGACACTTGTAGTTCCCCTGATGTATTGCAGGATGGAGACATGCCAGGGATCTGAAGGAAATAAAAGTCCTGTGAGCTTTGCCAGTTCTCTCCTTCCTTTGCTGCCTGTGTGTGTGCAGGCTGAGGAGCAGGGACAATTCCTTCCAGGCTGTTTATGTGGGGCCTTGCCCTGTCTTGTCACCAGTGCAGCTGTGTGACCACAGTCCCTCCTTTTTCCCAGGCTCCTTGTTTTTAATACTCATATGCTTTGCTGAAGCATCTTGGAGAAGTGGAGTGCATGTCTGCTTCCAAAGGCTCTTGAGGAAGAATGAAATATGGCCTAGGGGAGAACTGTGCATTATGAGAGTTTCAGGAATTATTTGCTCAGCCCTAAGTAAAGGTTGTTTCCACTTAGGTTAATGAAGGACGACATTGGCATGGCCAGAATCACTCTGTCTTGTACAGGGAGGTATAAATCACATGTCCCTGTACCATGGACTCTCTTTACCCTCCAAAGAGCAACAGGAGAGTAAGAGAAATTATTTTCACTGTGCTATGAAGCATTTAGCATCCAGGATGCTCTGTGGAGGAGATGAACCCAGCAGCCTTTCACCACCAGCACTATGTCCTCCTGCCCACCCATAGTACAAGGGGGGCTACCAGTGTCCAGCACCTCAGTCTTGTCTCCTGCTGGATTCACTCTCCTCTCCACAAACTTTGCACCCAGGGTGAGGGACTCCCAGTCCCATTCCTGGGTACTGCTCTGAAGCCTGGGACATCACTCCAGCACTCTGACCCATTGGCTGGGTCTTGAGCTTGCAGGGCTCTCATCACCAGAAGCTGCAGCCTGATGAGTGTAGGGATGGTTGGAGCAACAAGAAATGCTGAGAGTCCTTGTATGGACAAGTGGTGTAACTTGCTGCCCCAGCCAGAGCTGGACTGTTGGTGTGTGCATTGATCCCAAAAGCATAGGCTCACATCTTCATGTATCCAAAATGTGGGAGCTCTGCACATTTTTTATCTGTGGTTAAGGGGAAAGGAAGGGTCATTTTCTCAAGAAGTTCTAAAGGGAAACTTAGAAGCTGAAGAATATGTAGCAAATCCTCCTCCCTCCTTCCCCTGCAGTCTCTGCAGCCAAGCAGTGTGTGCTGTCTGGGCCTCTCAGGCTCTGCTCAGGTTTCCTATCAGTTTGGTTCCCCAAGCTCCCAGGCAGCAAATGGGAAAAGCCCCCTTGGCTGCTCATCCCAGTGCCTCAACTGGGCAGGCAGGGAGGAGCTTCCCAGACCCACAGGTGCCCTCAGCCATGCTGAGGACACGGTGAGGGGACAGTCACCTTCAACATAAACTTGTAAGTGAAGCCCACAAGCAGGTGGCTTGCTGAGCAAACTGAGTTACTTTAGGATGTTTTTAGTGTGATGCAAGTGCAAAGAGACCAGGCAGTGAACTGCTTCCCTGGCTATCCAGTGCAGGCTGAGGAATGCTGTGCAGCTTCCCAAGGTAATATTACCTGGGACAATTTCCTACCTAAACCCTTTTCCTTCAAAGCAGAGCTCAGGGTGGGTCTTGGCCCATTGTTGCTCAGTCTCCAGCCTTGCGTGCCCTGGTAGTTCTGTGGTGTGGACATGGACAGGGAGCTTGTGCTCTGCCCAGAGCAGCCAGGAACCCCAACTGAGTGGGCGGAGGTTCCTGTAACTTCTCATAACCTTCTCATGAGCAGCACCTGCTGTCCTTGAGTCTTGCTGCCAGGGCTTGGTTCTCTGCTCCATGGCCAGGCAAGATGCACAGGGAGAGGGTGGGAGGGGTGAAAAGCAAGGCACCCTGTCAAGTGTGTTTGCTAAGAAAAGCAAATTGAAGCAGGTAGGGAGCTTTGGGAAGGAGGCAGGAATAAAGGATGCACTAAACAGCCCAGCAAGCCAGCTAACAACTACTGGAATGTACAATCAAACCATAAGTTTCTCTCACCACCTCTTTTTTTTTTCCTTCACCTGAAGAAAATATTTTTCTATTTATTTGTTATCAGTGAAAGGAGTGAAGATACTGAGACATGTCTGCTGTTCTGCTCTGCTACCCCCTGTTAGCTTCCTGAGGACTTGGGAACCTTTGGCTCAGCTGCATGAAATAACAGGGAAACTAATTAGGCTGATAAAAGTCAATCATTGAGTCAGGCAACTTGAGAAAGGCAGTGACTTTTCACCACTTTTTCATCGTGGTTGTTGTTCATAGACATGTTCCCTCTCAAGTTCTTCAACACCTGCACCTCAGGCAGCATGGATCAGATTCAGTTACAGTGGGAGAAGGAAGGTCCCAGCCAGGAACAGTGGTGATCAGGGTGACAATTCCTTCCTGTCCCCAGCTGTGGGGTCTCCTGGGCTGTGGTTTGACTGACAGCTTGTTGCAAGTCCCCTTGTCGGGATGGGTCCTTCTCAGCACAAACAGGGCACGTCTCACAGTAGAGGCAATTAATACACCTCTGGGGTGGCACATGAGATCTTGTTCATGTTGCAAACAGAGTTTGGACCAAGTCTCTGCTGTTGTGGACTTGGGGACAGGTGGAGCCACAGGAAGGATGGGGCAAGCCTGGAGGAGGGGGAGGGCTTTGCAGGACATGAAGCCTCCAGCTCCAGCAGCTGGACCCCATGTCCAGACTTGCTGTTGCACATGGCCCAGACATGCAAAGAACATTTAGGTCCAAAGGCTAATGCTAATCAGGAATATCTGTAATTGAAGAAAGGGTAATCAAGTGAGATTACCAGGCTGATCCTGTTCTGGGCCCCATCCCAGCTGTTTGGTCAGGGCTGAACGTTGGGTGATGAAGCCACTGCCCACAGTGGTGGGGCTGGGGACTGCTGGCTTGGTTGTAGCACAGTGCCAGGAGCAGGTTGCAGAGCTGCCCTCCCTGGGAACCAAGGACACTGAACACTCCTTCATTAGCCAGAATTCACTCTCACTTATGTTTGTATCTTGCTTTGCAGATGGGAAATGCATCCAATGCCTCGGTGTTCACCTCCACCTTATCAGAAAGAGAAGACCTGATTTTTGGCACACTCTATTTAGTCTTTGGTAAGGAAAGTCAGCCTGTTAGACCTCTGCCTGCAGCTCAGCTGCCTGCCTGCCAGAGACCTTCAGGCCTTTCAGGCTTTTTGCAGTCACTGGCAGTTCCAGAAGTGTTCAGTCATTAGCAGAGAAAAACCTTCCCATTTTCTGAGTCCTGAGCAAGTTGTCTCCCAAAGGCTAGAAGAATTTTTCATGCCTGCAAGGATGGGGAACCCAAGGGCTGCTCCAGCTGCTGGGACTGCCAGCAGTCCCATAGGCACCTGCAGCTCCTAGGAGTTAGTAAAGCTCATCAGAGATACTTGGTGCAGATGGGATACTGGCTTTGTGGAAACAACTCCTTATGAGGCCGGGAACAAGGGCAAACATCTCAGTACTCTACCCTCCAGCAACTCCAAAGCTCTGGATTTGACCCAGTCTTGCATGGGAATCCTGTTCCTGAGAGGAACCTTAATGTTGACCGTTCAGGAGCTTTGGAAACTGATTCTTATAATGATATTAAATTTGCAGCCTAATCCATTAGGGAGAAACTCTTGTCCTTCCCAGCCTGCCCCAAGAGCAGCAGAGATTCCCCTTCTAAAGACACTGAAACAATTTCCCCCCCCTACACATAATTAAATAAAGAGAGAAAGCCCTTATTATAAAATTTTAATCACCACTGTTGTTTTAAATATACTAATAGCAAACAAAGAGCCTTCTTTTATTTAGTCTGGATTTTCCTTGATCTTCATAATGCCTTTCTTCTTGTTTATTTTGTTACCATGATATTGGACGACACAGACTCACAGGACTGACATTGCCAGCAAGAAATTAAAAAGGCAGAGGGGCCCAGCTCCTTGGCCTCACATCAGAAGAGTGATCATACAAAGCTCCCGTTATTTATCTAGCTGGAAGGAAGTGCCCCCTTTGCTCCTTCCAGCTGGAACAAGTGAGTCTGGCCAGATCGTGCACCAGGAGCCCACTGCAGTCTCATCACATCACTGCCCTCCTACCGAGCACCTCTGTAGGATCTCAGGAAGGGGAAGAAATCAGATTGAATGTAAAGCAGCTCCAGATGTGCTCACAGAGCTCTGCAGGTCCCATGGGCTCCCCTGCTCAACCTGCTCTGGAGAGAGAGAGGAGCTTCTATAGACATCTCCCATCTCCAGTGTTTGCTTCCAAGTATCTCAGGATGGTCCTGGCTCCTTTCCCTCTGAACAGCTGTTACAGACAGTGCTGTTCCTCTGCCTTCTTCACAGGCATCATGTCCCTCTCTGGGAACTCACTGCTCCTGCTGGTGGCCTATCAGAAGAGGTCCATTCTGAAGCCTGCAGAGTTCTTCATTGTCAACCTGGCCATCAGTGACCTGAGCATGACGGTGACACTCTTCCCCTTGGCCACCTCCTCCTTCTTTGCACACAGGTACCTTGTGGGAGCAGCTCTGCAATGGCCAACAGCCCCGGGTGCACTTTTCAAACCTTGTCTTGAAATGGGGAGGCCCCTGACAGGAGTACAGAGGGGCCCAGGGGGTCAGTCTGGTGGCACTGGGGCTCTGTGTCCCACAGCAGGTCCCTGTCCCTCTGGTTTATCACACAGACCTGCTGTAAAAGGGGCTTGGGGGTGGGTTTCTGAGCTGGCACCCATGGTGTGGGCACTGCAGTGGTGTGTGCTGGCTTGGATCAGGGCAACTCCTGCACCCGTGGCTCCATCTGTGCTTGTCACTGGGATGCCAGTGAACAAGTTAAGAGCAAGATCATGCCCATGTTCCCTGGGCAACCAGGTGCTGGTATCATTGCAGCCACCCCATGCATGGCCAGCCTTGCTTCTGCTGTGGGACCAGCAGCTGAGGCCCCATCGCCAGGAGAGCAGCTGGGGAATACCCAGCCTTCCTCCAGAGCAGGGCCCAGGGATCAAATTCCAGGAGCCGCGGGCAGGGGGCGGGCTGTGTTTACCAGCAGGCTTTCCCTGGCAGGTGGCTCTTCACCCAGACCGTCTGCACCTTCTATGCCTTCTGCGGGGTCCTGTTCGGGCTGTGCAGCCTCACCAGCCTGACAGTGCTCAGCACGGTTTGCTGCCTGAAGGTCTGTTACCCAGCATATGGTAGGTGCTGGGACGTGTTATCTGAGCTGTATCTACGTCCCTCCCTAGTAACCCTTGATTTTTATGGGCCAGGTCCACCTATTCTGGGAAAGCTTTGCCCCAGGGCAACCTACTCCCAGTCACTACACCCCAGGGGCAGGCTCTGAAGGCACCTGGGGCTTGTGCATTTCCCTCTCTGCACCTGTGGGGGCTGAGGAGCCCCAGCACCCTGTGCCCTTTGTGTGCATCTCAGCCATCCCCTGCTTCACTCCAGGGCTCCCGAAAAGCATCATCCAAAAAAGTGTTAGGGAGGTTGTCCTTGCTCTGTAGAAAAGTCCCAGCTGCTGTATCACAGCAGGGTGCAGGGTTTTGAACGTCCAGGCAGAGACTTGAGCTTAGACTAGGGCAGACTCTGCAGCTGGGAAGCCACACGCTCTGGCAGTGCAAGGAAGAGCTGCTTTCCCTTGTTCCTGGTGGGAGAGCCATAGGCCAAATGTATTTAATTCACTGAAATAATGAGTACAGGAAGTGTTATAGCTCATTTCTGAAGCCTTATTTCCTCTGCAGAGCTAATGTGTTTGCAGCTCTAAGCTTGAGCAGTAGCTCCTTGTGGAGGACACAGTGCAGAGAGCACCCAAGGAAGCGAGGGGGACCCAGGGGTGTCCCCCACATTTACAGCTCCTCCTGTTTGGAGTTGCTTCATAATTTCCTCAGCTCAGCTGCTAATCCTCCATCTAGCGTGTATCTTCAGCACAGACTTTGTACAAAAGGCCAAAAATAGAAATAAAATGGGAAACAGAAGACAGTTTGATGTGCAGACCAGCACCCCAGGGTGCATCCCCAGCCCCTCTCCCATGGCTCCCTGTCCATCTGCTCTGAGCCTGTGACTGCTGCCAACCATAAATGTCCTTTGTCCCCAGCAGCCCACAGTGCCTCAAGGACAATGCTGGAGCAGAGTCACCTTGGTTCTGTGCTAGCACAACACCTCAGGACATCACTAGAAAGGTGGAAAGAAAGATAAAGATAAAAGTTGGCTGTTAAAAGGCAGCCCAGGTAGGGGTGGCTTTTCCCTCTGCAGGTTCTGCTCTCTAGATGAGCCAGTGCCTGGCACCTGGAGCTCATCTCCCTGTGATGCCCTGGCACATTTTCTGTGAGGAAATGGCCAATCTCAGTGTGCTTTGAATCGCTTAGTTTCAAAGAAAAATGTCACTCCTATGTATGGCTGAAGATTTAGCACTTTATACTGAGCTCTTAGAAGATCGAGGAGTTTTAGATTTGATGGGGAATGGGATAAAAAGGAAAGAAGTCCACTTTCATCAAGGGATGAGAGGAAAAGGTCCTTCAAATGACAGTGTCTGGGATGGCTCGGAGCAGTCCCACTGCTAGTTCTCCCTGCCTTGTACTCAGGCTGCTGCAGTCAGGCAGCCTCCCTCCCTCCCTCCTGGCTGCCTGTGGGTGCAGTGTGTCCCCCTTGGCAGCAGCAGCTTCACGAGCTCCCAACAGTTCCTCTGGCAGCTGATGGGCTGCACCACAGCTCCTGCTGCTCTCTGCTGGGCTGGGGCAGCCCTTCATCTTCCTCATGGCTCCTTGCTCCGGCTGCCTGCCCAAGGGGGCGGGAGGATGCCCACATGTCCCAGTGCCTGGGGTGACCGTTGGGATGGCTCTGCCTGCTCCACAGCAGCAGCACCGCCACGCTGTGCACAGCAGCTCCTGCCCTACCTGGGCAGCCCCAGCCATGTTCCCAGCACTGAGACGTGGGCAGCTGGAGGGCACAGCCCCTCTCCCCCTCCCCCTCACCCACGGGAACCCATCCACAGCCACGTCCCTCTGCTGCAGGCAACAAGTTCTCCCCCTGGCACGCTGGGATGCTGCTGCTGTGCGTCTGGGTGTACGCCCTGGTGTTTGCCACGGCGCCCCTGGCCGAGTGGGGCAGCTACGGCCCCGAGCCCTACGGCACAGCCTGCTGCATCACCTGGAAAACCTCCAGCAGGGAGGCCACGCTCTACATCCTCGCCCTCTTCATCTTCTGCTACCTTCTCCCCTGCCTCCTCATCCTCGCCTCCTACTCGCTGATCCTCTGGACGGTGCGGGTGTCCCAGCGCGCCGTGCGGCAGCACACGTCCCCCCCGCGCGGGGCCCGCGGTGGGCACAGCCTGCTCCTGAAGGTAGCTGGGGCTGGGGGGGTGGTGTGGGGTCTTGGGGGTGTCCCCTGCACCAGCCCACCGCCCCCTGGGCAGGTGAGGGGTGGCAGGACCCTGCTGCCAGACAAGGGGTGTCTGAATCCTGCAGGTGTTTCTATCAGTGTGGGTAGCAACACGTTGCTCCTCATTTAAAGCTGTCAGCTGGAGGAGTTTTCATTTTAAGTTACATTGGGAAAGATCATAAAAGGGGCTTGTGTGAGTCGCTGTTCCCCAGACCACAGGCTAATACTGTAATTTACCAAGGATATGTGGAAGAAAAAAAGCAGCTTGCAAGCCAGGCTTCCAAGGGAATGTCCGTGTTTGCTTAGGGGAAGGGGTTGAGCATGGCCCGTTTCCAGAGCTTCCGGGTTGGTCTGCACCCTGGCACACCCAGAGGGATTTGGGTGCTGCCAAAAGGTTGTTGGAGTCCAATGCTGGCCTGGCCCAAGCCAGGTCACTGGCTGCTTCATACCAGTCTGCTGTGGTGAGCAGAGGCAATTCCCAAGTTTCCCAGGTGGGAGGGCTGTGAGTCCCTGGAAGTGCAGGCTTCTGTGCCCATCCTGGGATATGCTGAGGTGCTGCCCTGGTGTCTGACACCCCAGTGCTCCCCTGTGGTGGGTCTGGAAGGCTGAGCACCTCTCCCTGGGGATGTGACCCACTCTTCAGGGTCCCGTTGCACATGGTTGTCAGGCTCAGGCTGGGTTTTGGGGGGTTCAGCATCCCATGTGTGCCACAGAAGGTTCATGGCACTGCTGTTTCCATCTCCTCTTCCAGCTGAGTGTTGCTGTGTGCCTGGGCTTTCTGGCAGCCTGGACCCCTTATGCCATCGTTGCCCTGTGGACAGTCCTTGGTGATGCCAGCCAGGTCCCTGCACTGGCCTTCGTCCTGTCAGCTGTCTTTGCCAAGTCCTCAACTCTCTACAACCCCCTGGTGTACCTGCTCTTCAAGCCCAACTTCCAGAAGTTCCTCTCCAAGGACGTGGTGCTCCTCCAGGCCATCCGCACCCTGCTCTGCTGCGGCTGCCCAAGCGCTGCGCTCCAGCCCTTCCCGTCCCCGGGCTTTGGTGACCACCCTGGGGCTTGCAGAAGCTGCAACGACACTTTTGAATGTTTCAGTAACTACCCCAAGCACTACAAACTGCCCCAGGCACCCAGCAGCTCACCCCAGGGCCTTCCCCTGGCTATCCTGGCTGACAAAGCTGCTTGCCAGCCGGGACTGAAGAAGACAGTGCAGGTGATGGTGCTTGTCACACAGAGAAGGTCAGGCCTGGGCACTTCACATGTGGCAGGGGAAGCCCTGCCCTCGACTATCATGACAGACCTTCTCTGAGCCCAGCCATGCATGGCTGTGTCCTACCAGTGCAATGGAAGACAAACCCAGGAGCAGCTTTGTTCTCATCTATGTATCTGATGGGTTCCCAGCATGTTCTGCAGATGAAACGGCACAAAAGTTTAAGGCCAACCTTGCCCCTCCCTCTGGTTTGGCTCTTGTAACTCTGATCCCAGTCTTGGCACTTGCAAAAAAAAAAAAAATAGACCCCAGTGCCTGAAATCTGCCCAGGGTGCAGTTCCTCCTGCAGCTTGCTCTCTGGGCCCTTGGCCTCTATTTTTCCATCCTGGTGCTCTGATGACCAAGTAGGAATTTGGTTGTCTTAAGAAACTGTGCCTGGCAGGGAGGGCTGGGGCCAGAAGGCCCCAAGAGACATCCCACTTCCAGCTCCAGCTCCTGCAGCCCCCACTGACCATGTCCTTTCCCATCAGGAAGTGGGACTGTGCTGCTCAACTACCTCACTTGGGATTATGAAGCATCTTTATATACCTCTCCAGAGACTACTCTCCACGTGGGCTGGGTTTCCCCGCTTCCTTGACTTGAGTGCAAACCCATCACCATCCTGTAGATTAAAATGGGAGCTTTAGAGTAAGGACTTGGGGTTAAAATAATCCTGGTGTGAGCACTGGCTGCCCTGCAGTGAAGATCAAACAGGGCTGAGCTTGGGTCTCCCTGTCCCACTCCCAGCACTGAGCTGCTTGTGTCTCCAACCTTTGGCACAGCAGGAGCTGGTTTTGTTTTGCAAGGGGTGAGTAACTCAGCCTGGGTGCTGAGAGAGGTTGGTTGTGCCTCAAAAAAATTAAAAAATTAATTCAAGGTGATGAGAAGAGTCAGCAGCAGAGGTGGGGACACGTGCTGCCTTCGGGCACCCAGCCAGCCGGGTACTCCTGGGAGCACTTTGTGTTGTCACTGGTTAACGAGCTGCTCCCCAGCCCATCGCCAGGGCTGCAGCCACGGATGTGCTAGATGGGAACAGGGAACTTCTTTCTGCAGGGAGTGCTGGCACATGGCCACTGTCCCCGCTGCCATGGCTGGCTGTCCCCTGCCTGCCAGCCCTGCCTGTGAGCCCACCCCGAGCTCTCCCTCCTCCTGCCACTCTCCAGACACGGACGCTGCTATTTTTAGCAGTCACTCCCAGATGTAGGATGTGCCTCTGCCTTTTCCCACTGCTGGTGCAGCAGCCTCCTCCCTCCCGAGGACATGGAGCACTTCCCAAAGAGCCAGAGGGGCCTGCAGGAGCTGGGGGTGCAGGTGTGCTCCTGGGGGAGCGGGTGGCAGATGCCCACCACCTGCCATCTCAGCTACAACTCTGGTACCACTGAGTCCAGGCATTAAAACCATTGAGGTTTGTGGCCTCGGTGCCGTGTCCCAGCTCCAGCAGAGGTGGCACCAGGGCCAGTGCAAGCTCTGTGGCAGGGAGCACGGATGCAGCAAAGGGTGCTGGGACACGGGTGGCCCTTGTCCCCACTGTCCCTGTGTGCCATCGTTACCCCCTGCCACGGCACAGCCCTGATTAGCCCGTGACAACGTGACAGTCGTGGCACTTGCTTCTGTCCCTTGGTCATTTCCACCTAGCCACTTTGCCCAGCAGCTTCCCTGTGCCAGGAGGGGTCACCAGTACTTCTAGGATGTACGAGCATCCTCCCCGGGATGGTTTTGCCCACGTGTGATGCCTGCAGGTGCAGATGGTTGGGGCAGGGCAGGGTTTGGGCACAAGGGCCAAGTAATAACTGAGCAGCCCCGAGGGCAGTGACGCTCCTGCTTCACTTCCTGCTCCTGCTATGCAAACCCCCCTACCCGGCCCCGACATCTGCAGTGCCTGCAAAACGCTGCAAACAAGCAAAGAAAAGTCAGGGCAGCAAGAGAAGAGAGAGGACAACATTTCCAGCTTGGGTACACACTTCCAGGAGAGCAGGGCTGCTCAGCCCCTTCCCACCCCGTGCTCCACCCCCAGCACACCAGGGAATCACAAGCACTCGGTGCCTCTGCTGGCTACTCATCGTGTTGCAGAAATTGTACGTTTTACAGTAAATTCACTCGTGCAAAACCGGTGACTGACTTGGCTGGGTTGTGTGTTGGTGGCTGCGCTCCAGGATAGGTGCAGATAAGGTGGCTGATTTCCCACCAGAGGACAGGAACGCGAAGGACTGCTGCCATCTTCTGGGGGTTCTCAGGGCATGGCCACCCTGAGACAGGCCAGGGGACAAGGATGTGACCCTGGCAGGGCTGGGGCTTCAGGCTGTGATGGGCGTGGGGACACAGCCACTGATGCAGCAACAGGTCCCTGCTTTACTTACCAACGGCCTTGCCAGCTGCTTTGTTCCCTGCTAGCTAAAATATGCTGTGGTCCAGAAATCGCCTAAAGGAGACAGGAAAAGACAAAATCTGCAAAACCCATCAGTCCTTTATTACTCCAGGAAAACTCCAGATCAGCTTCTTCATCTTTAGTTTGGTGTGAGATTATGTCACATGGAGAGCAGGTGATTCTGAGTATGTTTGAATCTACGTTCACCAAGAGCTCCCTGCTGCTTGGCAGCCCGGGCAGCAGCACTGCAGCCCCTGCACAAAATCCAGATCAATTTAATTCACCCCAGGCACCGTGGCCAGGCCAGGCAGCAGGTCTAATGTCTCTCCATAACCCAAGGACTCCCCCACCTGCCAGTCTGGGCCAGTCCTGGCCTCAGCACAGCTGGGACTGGCTTCATCAGTGTTCCCAGCTGGGAGTAGGACCACCAGCTGCCACCCATTACCTGAGGACCAAACCCCCTTTCTTCCCTGCAAGGGCAGCTTTGTAGTGGCTGCTGGGGGAGTGAGCTGTGAGGAGGAGGAAGAAGATGGTAGCTTTGTTCCTCAGGGCTGAGGTAGGAGCTGTGCTTGCTGCTGCAGTTGGGCAGGGCTTGGGAGGTGGTTGCTGGCTGTGAGAACTGGTTTCTTTAGCTTTTGGAGCTGCTGCTGCTGGGTCCCCAGCTCTGAGCTGGCTGGGAAGGGGGCTGTGGTGTTGTGTGGCTGTTTGGTAGGAGCCTGGTCCTGGTGCAGGGAACAGGCCAGGGGCTGCCTGGGTTTGGGTTTGGTGCCTGGGCAGGTGTGTTCTAGTCTCTGTATTTCCTGCTGGTGCTGGCAGAGCAGGAGCACTGGAGCCTTTTATTAGGGGTGGCTTCTCTTTCAAATAGTCCTTGTGCTCCAGGCTCAATCAGCCTCTTGAGGCTTCTTCTAGAGAGTTGCTTTTTAGATAACCCCCTTTCCTGACATTCCTCTGGCTTAATTGCTTTGAGTGATTTCATTACTGCTGGCTGTGGTGGTTAATTGAAGGTATAAATCCCTCCCAGCTGGTGGGTCTTGGCTGTTTTGCTGCTGTTGGCCTCCCCACCAGCAGGACCCAGAGGCAGGACCAGCCCCTCCAGCAGCTCCATGCTCTGGTAGGTCCCACACAATCTCATCCAAATCCTATTCCATATCTGTCACATCTTTGGGCAGGCAGGACTGCTCTGGGCCAGCACCCCAGGGTGGCTGGGGGCTCTGGGTGTCTCCCCTGGCTCCTGGGCCAAAACTCTGGAAGGGGAAATATAACTTCTGGAGGCCTCTGAGCTGCCCAAATTCATGCTCTGGGTCTTTGCCGTGTCTTCTTTGCGTGCCTCCTTAGTTGAAAAAAGAAACAGCCACTGGTTTTGCAGCCTGGCAGAACTTCAGGGCCTCTGTCATTAGTAACATCTGCATCCTGCTTCCTGGTGGTTTCATATTTGAGAGCAGGAAAAAAGGAGTTTACACTTGTACAAGTCCACAGATGACACTAAGTTAGGATGGGGCTGCTTGTACTTGTGGAAAGAGGAATAGAGTTTGATATTGGTCTGATAAAATAAGAAATTATCTAAAGTAACTGCAAGGCAAGTCAGTAAGGAGACAAATAATTTTCCTTTTATAAGTATTTTACTTTAAGTGAAGAAATCCAGGCTGTGAAATGATGGTCACAGAAGTCTATGTATTGATAAATGAACAGAAAATTGATCACTGAAATAATGGTTAAAAGTTCTTCTGTTGGTTCCAAAATAAGAAAGTTAGGGCATATTTTGAGAGAAGACAGAGCTGCCTTAACTCCAAGTTTTGACAAATGTCGTATTTCCTTAATTTTTAGACTAGCTGCTTTTAAATTAAACCATCCAAATTTTCTTCCATTTAATTGCTTCAAAGTGATTTCATTAGTTCTAGCTATATCAGTTAATTGCTTCAATTTAATGTGTACAATTATCCTCGGCAAATGTTTCTCATTAGCTCTCCGAGCACTCTCACTAATTGCCAGCAGAGGGCAGGAAACCATCAATTTACCTTGATGGAAGTTGCCAAAGGGCCGAGCTGTCAGCACAGACCTCTCATTTAAATTTCACAGGTGACCTGTTTCACCGGAATAAAGATAGAAACTGGAGGCTATTTTGTAGTTCAGCAGGACTAGAGCATAACACTAAGCCCAGTGTAACAGCATCGAGGTCGATGTTCACCTCCCAGTGACAAGAGAAGCTCCCAGAGAACTTCCAAGCTAGCTCCTTGGCCTAAAATGCTCAAGATGAGAAGCCAAGTCAGACAAATGAGTGACTAAAATGTAATTCAGTTTACTGTTGTCTAGAAGGAGGAAGAAAAAGTCTGATTTTTCCACACAGTTCCTCATCTAAAGATAAAGCAAGCATGGGCTGGTTTTGGTCAGCACCGAAGCTGAGCTCATGGTCCCTTCAAGCCTCTCACCAGTGCCTGTCTGGGCTCTGTGAGCAGCAAAGGAGGGAGGGGGAAAAGAGGAGAAGGGAGTCCTGGATCAAGATGTTATTTTGGGAAATGAAAAAAAGCTCAGACAACACAGGTTTAGGATTCTGAATACATTCTTGAACTTTTATTCCTCCCAGCAGATAAGCAGTTGATTAAAAACCTTAGCAGCAACACCAGCCCAAAAATATAAGTCTCACACTTTTAGAAACAAATGTGTGCACTTGCATGGCAGATTTAGGTGCAGGACTAGAATTCACATTTCAACAGTGACCATGGAAATGACTAATGAGGAATTTGGGCTGGCAGTGAGAGCAAACTGCTGCATGAGTAACCATGGAAATCATGCAACAAACACTGCCTGTTGAGGTGTGTTTAGTTTTGAGAAAATGGTTGGGGCCATGTAGAAAAAGTGAAATGATGCTCCTGATTTTGAAACAGTGTAAGCAGGTGAGAAACATCACAGTATCAAACAGGACAGTTAATAAAAGCTGTTTGGCACTTCTCAACTGAGGCTGCTTCAGCAATGTGCAGTATTAACCTTTCTGTACCTGGATTTTGTAGACTTCTTCCTCATGTACACATTAGTTCAGCAAGCAGATGATATGAAAAAGGCTTTTGCTTCCACTACAACTTAAAAGTTCCACTAGTGAATTCTGGAGTGTTAGGGACACTTCATAAATTAGGCAAAACAAAAGCTGCTGTTTTCTAAGATTTGAAGCTAAAGTGCCAGCAAGGAGCAACTGCCAAGTACAGAAACCCAACTGCAACTGGCTTTAGTCAAAGAAAAAAACATGTTAAAACTAGAACTTCAAATGCAGTTCTGTACTGTGTCATACAACCCCCCACTTCCCCAAATCATGCTATAATCAGTACTATGGGTTAGATACTTCAGTATAAAAAAAAGAAAAAAATCCCATAAAATAGAAACTGAGTATTTCTTAAATGACAAACCCACCAGTTTTCAGAGGTGCTTCCTTGTATGGGCAACACCTGCTTTTTGTCAAGGTATGCATCTTCCCTGGATTCATAATGTGCAAATCCCATTCATTATAGATTTATTCCAGTCAGGTTCCCTTACTAGTGCTGAAACAAATTCACAGTATAAGCTGTCAAGCTTCTCCATGCTGTGAATGAATATATATATTTTAAAAAAAAAAGTAAAGTGCAATTCATCCTACTCTGTAGTCACACAGTGGCTCTGTACTTCAGCAGATGTTTACAGCAAATTTCATAATAGGAAGAAGACCTCCCTGTTAAACAATGTCACTGTTTCAGGGAAGATGCTTCTGTTTTTCAATAGGCTGCATGAAATTTGCTGTGCTGTAAAATCTGAACAAAAGGTTCTTTACCCAGCCCAGTGTCTGACACTTGGGGGTTTCCACCACTCACTAGTAACACTAAGCACAGATCTGAGGTTTTATGCCTAAACGTGTAGCACGAGACATGCCTGAAATCACAAAGGTCATTCTTAGCTTTCCAGCTTTTCTGCAGTCAGACTCTTGATATTTAAATCCTCTTTCACATGCTCTGAGAAGCTCATTGCACTCCTGCTCTGCTATAGCAGCTCCTGCTCATCATCTTCAGACCCCGAGGGTCCCTGTCGTACCTCCTCGTACCATTTGTTTGTCAGGGTTTTCATCTGGATGCGTCCGTGGTGCAAATCCTGAGGGAAAACCAAACCAGAGCAGTTTGTTACTCAGCTACACCACCCCTTGTGTGCCTGAGCAAAAGACAGACTAGTTTAACAGAGCCCTAAGAAAATAACCCTGGTCCCCAGGCATGCAAAGCAATTCTGTTTCCTATGAGAAAATATTTATCAAGTGTCCAGCCAGTAATTATGTCCAAGGATTGTATTTTTGATGACAGGTATTTTTACCTGTGTTTTCTAGACAATCCTGCTCTGTGGGTTGCAACAATCCTAATGCTGTCTTGATGCCCTGGCTTTGAATCTCACTGCTCCCAAGGTGTTCCCAGGGTCAGGGGGAAGGTTGTGGCCTGCTTTGGTAATTCACATACTACTACTTCTACCTTTGGCTGCAACCTAGATGGCAGCCCTTGCTTTTTTGGCTACCAACTACTAATCTGGTTTCTTGATTCCTTTTTGGTTTTGCAAAAAATGCCTTCAGTGGGTAAGTGCTGAAAGCATTCTTCTGAAAAGAAAGGTATAAAAAAAAAAAAGAGGGAAATATACTGTATTTGTGCAGGCTAGGAAGATGGAATGTGCACACTTCACACAAAACGATCAACTGCCCAGCAAAAGTGCTTAATTCTGTGGCAAATTAGAGAAAGTGAATTCCACAGCCAAGGAGTCCTGGGTTTCTGAGGCAAGGGAGTGAAAATGCCACAGCATTTACGCCTCTTGGAGCCACTCATGTTAAGTTACATGTTCAGTCAGGTGTCATTTTGCTTTAACAGCTTCAAAGTTTTAATTTCCCAGTGAAGAAGTCTTAAAAGTGAAGGCTGCAATTCTGGTGTGTATTTCCAAGATAAAAACTGCTTTCTGCAGAAAAATCCCAACTCCAGAACTCGCAGGACCATATACAGTAAAAGGCAGCAACTGTGTGCCAGCACTTAAAAACTCCCCATGAGTGGCAGCAGCTTTTTCTAGCAACAGCAGTAACTAGTAACTCCTGATACTCCTCATGGTACTCTGCAAGATTAAAGGATAGTTCAGTAAATCCATACAGCTTTTACAGTGTAATTGTGGTAGCCCTGAGAGATGCTCATTTAATACAACCTGCAATTTTACAGTGCAGCTTTTCATTACAGCTGCTCTACATGTGCACAGGTAGTAGATGGCTCACTGTTCCTCATGTAAAAGTTGCACAACTACACTGAGCCTTGAAGGGTACAGACTGAAATGACAACCAGCTCTATCACAGTTTTTCCTCAAGAAAACAAGACTTACTTCTTGTGTGAGTCTTCTGGTGAAGAAAGGATTCAAATACTTGGCATCAAGCCACATAAACCCTTTCAGGTCCTGGCGTTTTATGTACTGGGCTTCATACTCCTCCTCTGTGAGCTCTGATAAATGTTCAGATTCTATGGTATTTCCCTAGAAAGATCACAAATATTGGAACAACCTGAGAAATGTGGCAGGCATCCCTCCAGCTTGTTTCAGCCCCCTGCTCTGTGCTCTCCCTTCTCACAACCAATTCCCATGCTGGAACAAGACAGAAATTTTCATGCCAGCCTACCAGGGCTTTATGACCTTATGAATCTGTCCAGCTGTTGATTCCCAGAGCTACTTTACTTCCCTTTTCCTGCTGAAGGGTAAAAGACTTCAAATGTTCCATATTTTGTATTGACACTATTGCTGAGAGCAGATTTCTAGCATGCAGGTTTTCTCTTGTGAGCTGGACAATGATTTTGTCCAGCAAGCAACACTAATGTCATTGTCTCACTGAAAATGCAGCCTCTCCCTGTGCTCTTCCTATACATACCTCCCTACATGGACAGAATAAGATAATTTAGAAAACTACAAGCTTTTCAAAACCTCATGCCAAAAGAAAAGCTGTTCTTCAGATCCTACACAACAATACCCTACATGTATTATTTTAAGGTTTGGGGGAAAATAAGCAAATGCTCTGGGATACTTTATATACTCCAGTGTTTTTCACATGAGGAGTCAGACAGGCTGTTTTCTTCAGTACTCTTGCTTAGCCAAAAATAGCTTTAAAATAAAACCCAGAGGGTGCTGTTTTTACCACCTTCTCATGGCCTTTGCATTGACTTTTTCAAAATTATTCCCATCTGCCTTTTATGGTTAATTCATGACTCACACTGTACCAGCTACTTTCCCTCTGTAAATGACTCAATCCTGTATCATCTGCTTTATGCTTCTGCAGGGGTTACTTTAATTTGCACGGATCATCTTATAATTAGATTGAGTTAAGAGACTACTTCTCCTCCCTTTGCCTGGTTATTCTGTGTAAACACTAACCAAGCTCTGTCTTGGGAGTATTTTAAGCTTATATTGCTTGGCCTTTTCCTGCCACATTTCCATTGCTTTCATTTTACTTTTCAGTAAAAAATCCACAATGTACGAGTGTTGGAAAATGTAAAAATTCAAATCCAAAACCCCCCTCAGTGATCCTCTCAAGACAAAACTCCAACAAACCATCTTCTCTGTCTTGCTGAGATTAATGTCCTTCTTGTTCCTCTTGCGTGCTTTGGAGTCCTCAATGTCAATCAGCCTGATGAGGGGCATGGTCCCTCCCCCCAGGAGCAGGATGGTGAACAGCACGATGATGATGGTGGTTGTCCCGATCAGCTGCCGCTTCTCGATGGGTTCCAAGCCCAAATGGAGGCTGAGGGCATAGGGAATTGCTCCACGTAATCCTTACCAGAGAGAACAGCAAGTCAATGAAGAGTGAACCAACACCCTGGTCACAGGAATTCTCCACCTTTAAGAGGTTTTTATGATCATGCACCACATCCATGGGCCTGTCATTCGATTGACATGCTAATTTGAGCTCTTCAGATACTGGTTTTCAAATGGTGAAGTTGCTAGACCTAGATTGAAAAGTAAACTTTGCAGAAAAGCTCTAATGGGGATTGCCACTGAATGGTCCTCCAGCAGAAAGAGGAAAGAGAACATATCTATTGCACTTGGGTTTGAGAATGGTGCAAATGTTCAGTTGAATTTTGCTCCACTGATAGAAAACCAACCCCTCCCAGTGCTGCCCACGCAATGAAAGAGAGAACTTTTTTTTTCCAGTCCTCTGTGCTTTGAACTTACCACTAAACCACATGATGAACATCATTTTGGGGGTGATTTTGTGATCACGGAAAAAGTTGAGTAGGTAGGAAAGCGGGAAAATATTCACTGCTCTACCAAACAGAACAAGCACCTGAAAAACAGAAATCAAAGGCCACTTGATGTGTTACATCCACTGCAGCTAGTTTGTACAGGGTAAAGGTGAATGTTCTTTTCACTCCTAAGCCTTGCAAGTAGGTGTTTTTGCTAAACTAACATCAAGAAATCTCTCAGCATAGGTCAGTGTGGAATTTAACTTTTTAAACATTTTGCCTGCTTAACTGAAACTAAACCAGACTTGTCACTGACAGAGACCAGACACTACTTAGTTATATTCAGTAAATGAAGCCCAAGAGGCATTCCAGGGACATTAAGAATTACTTTGGGTAAAAGTTCTCCTCAGTTCAGCTCCTTTAATCATTCCCTTGGTGCAGCAGCTAAGAGGTAATAAGATATTTCTGTTGTCTCTCCATGGACCAGTTTCTCAGAGAGAGAGAGAGGCCAGAAGCCAAACAAACAGCATGTAATCAGGTTCCTCAACACTTCCCTGGCTAGGGTTGTAAAATACACAACACACTGAAGCAACACTTTGGGGGGGGGGGGGAGTAAAAAAACCCCGAAGTAGTATTGATTTAAGAGCAGAGAATTAACACACACAGTGAAAACTTTAACTCAGAAAAGGTTTTCACAATGGCATTGCTGTTAAGCTCCACCACAAACAGACCTTGATAAGGTAAATATCCTAGAATTAGTCAGCAGGATCCTTGAAGGGCTGTGCTGTTTTCATTTATGAATCACCCCAAAATTATGCAATTTGCATGACGCCTGTGAGGACAATGCTACACAGAAGGAAGTGTCACACCTTGGATATATAGTAGATAAGGGAGTTGGGTGTAATGCAGCAAGAACAGTTCCCCATGCTGATACCACTATCTGTAAATTGTAGATAAGAATTCTTCCCTTGAACCATGGACTAAAATGTGCTGGAACATGTTGCTGTACGTGACTGGAAATGGGTTCACCTTTCCCTCTTTTGAGTGCAAAAGAGAATATACTTTTCATGCCTATAGTAAACAATTATAATAGCAAAAGAGATCAGTAACCCACACTGAAACTTGAAGTGCCACTAGATAAAGCTACAGTGAAATACAGAATGAAAGAATTAAGAGTCAACTGGAGTAAGGACTTCCTCTGAAGAAGGTGAGCTCAGAGTGGAGAAGTGATGGAAGGATAAATTCGTTTGTATAAAAAAACCTGCAATGATATGAGAGAGGAAAGACTGAAAAGCTGTAGTTCTGGAGAGATGAAATGAAGCAGACTGTTTCCTATGTAGTTTCTGTGAACTGTCCATTCTCATAAATTGTTCATATGAAGCTAAAGATACCTAAAAACTTGGGGGGCTGTTTTCTGATAAAATGACTTTTGAAATAAAGTGGCACATATAATATCCTCAACATCCTTTGAGATTTCTTTGATTTTAATAAATCTAATAGGGTCAAAACAAGCAAGGTTCTTTTCCTTGTTTTGAATAATCTTGTACAGAAGGGCTTCAAAATATCAGCAAACTGGAATTCCTTAAAGAATTATATATTTGTATACTAAAGTGCTGAGAACATCAACAATAATTTCATGCTATTAGAGTTTAACTTATAAAACCTATAAAATATAACTATTCTAAAATATTTTAACTGAGGTGTTTACCCCCTCCCCAATACCAAAAATGCATCTAAACAAGTATGGAAGAAAGTAAATACCTACTATGCACCAGATGACAAAGGACATCTCAAACTTGTGAGGAAAACTAAAAATAGACAGGCCAAGAAATGCAAAAACACACGTTTCTGAAAAAGAGAAATCACACCTTAAACAACTCCATAGAAGCTTTTGTACTTCTCTTATGAGTTACTATATAGGGTATATAAAATACTATTTCCTGACTTTTGAATGAACAAAATAGGCACAAATGCCCTGATGCAAAAGGCCAGGTTCTTCCACTCCCACTGTCAGAAGACAGCACCTTAGTCTGTGTGTGCAGGCTTTTTTTTTAGCTGTGAATGACTAAGGAATATAAATAAATCCAGCAAAACCTTGTTCTAAAGACTGAGGAAGCTTTTACCTGAGGGATCTAAGACAGATAAGCTGCAGAACACAAGCTACAGGAATGACTACTGATGACTTCTGTAGCTTTCAGATTATATATAAAACTGCCATGTTAGGTACAATCTCATATATTGCAAGTTGAATGCTGTTAGAAAGTGCTCAGTTCATTAAATCCTTATAAATGGCAGCAGTTCATGGCTTTGTGTAATATAATACTGCACTGTATGATCTGACAACTCTTGTATGTTCTAGTAGCCTCTAGAAGTGATGTCTGCAAATCTGCAATAGCACCACCACTGCACCATGGCTGCCCTAATCCAAACATTTTATTTCCACAGCACCAGCCTGTTGCCATTAGAGTTGAGACATTTCATCAGGTCCCTGCTGCCCTAGCAAGGTAGGTTCCTTATCGTCATGGCATTTAAAAACAGGATGGTTTTGGTCAGACACTGAGTTACTGTGGCAAAAGAAGGTTGCTCATGCTTTGGGTACTGGCTACTTGTATTTGCATGTCCAAAACCTGCTGCAAACGTGTAGGAAATGGCACAGAACCTTAAATAGTTCCTTTACAGTGACTTGAATGAATGTGGTTTTTTAGCATTTGTAATAGATTAAGACCAAATCCTGATGAGTTACTGGTGCTCATGCAATGAGTGATTAAATTTAGTTTGCAGCAAGGCTGCTGCTCCCTGACCATGTTCCAAATTCAGCTTCTGGCAAACAATACAGAACACATTTGTGACATCCCCTAAAAAACAGAGATATATTTGTAATTCAGAAGCAAGGCATTTCTTCAAAAGCTTCGCTTGCAAAAGAAAATGGACAGGCTATGGGACTCTGAGCTGCTTGTATCACAACTTCCAAAAACAACTTCTCAATTTGTGAAGGTGTTTTTGCAAGTAGATTTTTATATCCAAACCCATTTTTAAAAATACTGCTAAAAATCCATCTCCTAAAATTAAATATAGACCAGAGGAATAAAAAAAAAAATCAGAGCTCTCTATCCAGCTATTACTCTTCTGGCAAATCTTAGCAGGAGCCTGCAGGATGGGAGAGAGATTAACTGTATGTATTATCCAGTATGGCAGGAAAGGTGACTTTTGACTGCCTGTCACCCTCCACAATTAGGAATTCTTCTCTCAAAGACATGCCCCACTGACATACAAATGGCTAGATGAAAATTCTGCTGCTCCCCTCAGAATCACCATTTCAGGCAAATTAAATTTTAAACTATGAATATTAGCTATAAACAGTAGGTAGCACCTACCACACATGAAAGCAACAGTTCTCAGTGTCTGCTGCATTAAAATCTGTGTAACTGGGGACAGGTTATGGTGTGTGTAGTGGGACATCACGATGCCAGAGAAGAGGATTGCCATGATACCTGTAGGGAAAAATAAGGCAGTCAACAGAAGAAGAGCAGCTTGCACACTGCAAATATGTGTTTATAGCCCTTACTAACACAAAAGCTTATGAAGTCCACAAAAGCTTATGAAGGTCACTTGCAAGCTAGAATAAGTACATGTTTTCCCATAAAAGTGAGGGAAATATAAAGCCAGTTCTTCAGTGTTTTCTCTGCTTTTCACTCTCATAACAGGCAGAGAGGTGAGATCAAAAGATGAATACAAATTTGATAATAGCAGGGCTAGAGAACTGTGATTCAGTTCTCCCAGAAAGTCTGTCACTCTTTCCTACCTGCTGATCAGCTAGACCTGCCCTCTCTAACAAAAGCAGAATGAGAGCAAGAGGGCATGGGTGTGAATCCACTCCAGCATGAAGCACCACATCTAATACCATAAAAAATTAAGAATGACCAGCACATGCAGGTGTACCCCTGATTTTTCTATCAATCTGAGAATCAGAAAAGCTACTGAGATTTAAGAAGTCAGGGTAAAAATTAGCTTTGTAGCAATCATAGAATCATTTAGGTTGGAAGGTAGGACCTGCAACTGTGCAGAATGTCCCTTGTCTCCAGCAGAAAGGGTCACTAAACTATCTCCTGTAAGTTACTATGAAGATTATTCTCAGCTATCAACTAGGGGAAATGCCACCACATTTCCATTACAGAGTTCAGCTGCCCTAATGACACGCACAGCTGGGACAGAGAGAGCAGCTGATAGGCCAGAAGAGCTACCTCAGATTTCATTGTATTTCACAAATCTTTCATTTGTGTTGGGACTTTTTCCATCTACCTTGCTTCCTGGCTCTTGGTTATAGAAACAATCTGATTTTCAACCTATTTTGCTGACTGCTCAAGACACATCACACATGCTGTTGGTTGTTCATAGGCAGCTGGGCATCTTAAAGGAAGTTCTAAGCATTTCCATGGCTGCTGCATGGACTTAAAATTGAAAAGAATGTCATTTGAGAAGATGGTTAGGTCTGAGGAAAAAATGTAGCAGTCCACTTGAACAACTACAGTCCTCCTTATGAGGAAATAACTGACAACATAATCCAGAAGAAACCAACTGCAATGCAGTTGAGAGGACAGGATGACATGTGGGTATAATCTGCTTTGCCACAAATCAAGGAAGTTTAAAAGACTACAAGTATTTGTCTGGAGCTACATGCCCAGGCGTGGCCCAGATGAACACAATTGGAAGGATTAGAATAGCTGAGGTCCAGTCAAATGAATCCTTTGTTTGAAAAGCAGGTGCCCTGAGGTCATTCACAGTTTATCTTTCTGGAGAAGTTATTCTTGAAGGCACCTGAGCAAACCAGAGAGGTTGTCTTTACAAATAAAATGACAAGGAACCTCTGTCATCCTGAGAGTAACTAACTAGGAATCTTACTGCCATTTTTTTTTTACTGCATACCAATTTACAGATGTGTTGGTTATATAAGGCAATAGCACTGTCATTCTGTAACACTTTGTTAACATTTTATATTGATAAACAATATAAATTAGAAATAGAAAAGGCCAGGTGCTGGGACCCTCCAGAACAATCTTCTCACAAGACAAAACTTGTTTTAACAGCAATACAAATATTTTAACATATCAAATTGCTTGCTCAGGTTTCATATAATTTCATTGCCCTACATGTGTGTCAGTTCAGTCAACACTGAATGGTCTCAGATGATTTCCTCAGTACCTCCTACAGGGTACTAGACTGGACATTAAGCTAGCTGATGTGGCTGAGATCTATAGTGTGCAGCTCACATTTTAATCCTGTGTTAGGCAGAGGTAACTGGGGAGAAAACCAGTATATATGTTGGCTAACTAATGCTGAGGAAACTGCAATTATCTTTTTTATACTTTAAAAACATGAAGTAGAGAATCAGAGTTTCTTTAAGTCAAAGTGAAAAGCAAGAGCACAAGTTAAATGAGAAAACAGGGGCCCTCTTAGACACAAGTGATACCCACTCCCTGGATTCATCAAATAAACTTGCACTTACTCATTTTGCTACTCACCTGAGAGTGAGATACCTTCTGCAAGTCCATAAGGAAGGTAAGCAAAGATAATCATCATCCCAAACTCCAGGGAGGGTGTTTTCCTTAAATCAATGTGCTTTAGCACGTACAGATGAAAACGTTATGGAAAAAGTAAATTTAAAAAATTCAAAGAAATTAAAATCTGAGTCATTCCATTACAAAGCAATGATTATGCTTAATGTACTCATCTACTGAATAGCTAATGAAGCTTCACATTGGCCTTTGACTCAAGTATGGGAAGTTTAATAATTTCCCCACAGAGAAACATTAAATAGTAAAGGCTTTTCTAAAAATAGGGGAGAGTTATGAAATAGTGAGTTAAAATAGCTCTCATTTATGTTCTAACAAACATAGTGTCCTTCTGATGCTTAAGATACTTCAAACTTACTCTACATTTGTAGTAATAAATGTGGCCACAAGTTCTGCTTTGCATGTCATGCAGAGTTCTGCAGCACAGCTGCCAAGTACAAGTAGATTTTGTCTCAGACATCATGGTTTGCTGCACCAAGTATGCAAGCAATCTCCTGTTCAGTCACTAGACCTCTAGTTACTTCCAAATGGATATAACAGATCTGCTATAATATTAACAGTGAGGACTATTCCTTCAATCACATCTTGCCTTACACCTAAAATCCTCAACCCACTATCTTTCTTAAAATTCAGAGGATTAGATGCCTGTGACATGGAAGTTGACATTCCTCCTGGGTCATGAACCACCACCAACCTTCATCTATATTTATTTGCTGGCAACTAGTAAGAGATGTCTTTTGCTGCACTGAAATTTTGCATGCTTAGGGTAAATCCAATACTTTGAAGCACAAGTAACTGTAAAAGGGCATATAAGCTGCTTTTCTCTTTGTCTTGATATCAGTTAGATATTGGTGAAAGAAGTGTTGAATGTCTGTCTCCCTCTTTTGTTGTTATGTATGGAATAATTTAAAAGTTCATGGAATCAGGCTAATGAAGCAAGAGAGGAAATATGTCCATGTTTAATCAAACAGCCTCTTCTTGTTATTTACAAACAAAATGCTTAACAGTAAGTCCCAGATGACATGAATAGCTGTTGTACAAGCTCAGCACAAAAGATACCTGCAGTGAAGTCAGTGTCAACATGAAACAAGCTCTGAAAAGTAACAAAGGTGTCTGGATAACAACAAACATCCTTCCTTATCTCAGCAGAGAAGCTTCTAGGTTGTTTAGCAACCAGTTCATGGAAGTGGAAGAGGCAAAATATAACTCTATGTAAATCCAGATAGAACGGTACATAGGGAGAAATAAGCTGATCTGACTCAAAAGCCCTCAGGAAAAGCAGCTTTTCCCCCCCCCCTTTTTTAATTAAATGTTTTATGTATATATATGCTTGTAAAAATGGATCAGTACTGAAATGGAATTAATATACTTTGCATTTACACAACAATTACCATATTTTCATAACACTCCAATGCATGTAATGCAAGATACTATATAGCATTTCAGACCTTGATTATGTTAATAAAAATTTGATGCAACTTTTTAAGACACACCCACACACACTGACATGAAAACAAAATGAGCATGAGCTCAGCCAACAAAATAATGTCTAATAAGAAATATCCCCTAGGAAATACTGGAAAAGAAAAATAATATTAGAATGTCAAAGATCACCAATTTATAGAAGTATCATCAAAATTAACAAAGGATATTAATGCAGAAATAAGACCAGTAAGAGTGCCAAGTGCTGCAGAGCCAAAGAACATCTTAAGGAAGTATCCCAGTGCCTGTAGGAAGGTTTGCCATCCACTTACATCAGACATATTTTCTCTTGTCAAACCTTCTGCTGTGCTAGATAGAATTGAAAAATAAATAAAAAGAAACAGTTATAAATCCTAAGCCTGGATCCAAAAATACCAAACATCTTTTGAGAACAACAACAAAAGAGACTTGCATTTCTTTGTTGCTACCACTCTTAAAAGGCTTTTACTAGGATGTGTATAAAAAGAGGAATGTCAAAAGATGTTAAATCAAATCTTAGTGTAAGCCCCAAAGGGAAAAATAATTCTGCTAAAAATCTAGAAATCCAGCATTGCTCTTCTGAAGAATCCCCAGAATTGTGCAAACAGGCTGTGATAATGCCCAGTATTACAAAACAATTTTCAAACTTTGAAAAGGAAACAAAAGCACAATTTGCAGTAGTAAAAACTCTGGGCATGAAGAAGGGATGGATTGTGTGATCATCAGAGAAGAACAATTGAACAAGACCTCTCATCAAATATTTAGGTGTGCATAAGAGACAAGAAGGTCACCAAAGGAAGACAAAGAAGCTCTTAGGGGAGAAATCTCTTTGAATTTCAGGGATGTATTTCATAGAATTCCACGCAAAGAAGACAGGATTTTAACTAGTGTTTCTTTTGACTGCTGTTAGCCTTCATGGTCTTCCATAAAAGAACCACATTATTAAAAGCAATTAGTTAACTGAAAAATTACTCTAACTTCACTACCTTCTTAGTATGAGTACTCCCATACATTCACAGTCACTTCTGTTAACTTCACCAGTAACATGAAGATCTAGATATATTTTTTTTTATGCACTCAGCCCCAAAGAATGATCCCAGGCAAAGGCTAAGGGCACTGGAGGATGTTATTCCCTGTGACAGCTCCAACATAAATACAAAACTATTGCATGGATGCTGACGTGTCCCCAGCCCCCAGCTGAAGTGGGGCTCTGGGTATAAGCCAATGATACTGCAGGCACAGATGCATATTTTGCAAGGTAAATATTTTTGTCCAAGCCTGAAAGGACACATGTTGCTTTTCTGTTGTCAGGCCTCTTAGATGGAAAGAGAGCTGGGAAACATATGGACTTAGAAAGTAATCAATTCTCTGGGGTCAATGAGATGAGGCACTGAGGGAGTGGTAATAACACACCTATTTACTGTCTTCTGCCTATGCAGTTTATGCTACAGATTGCTTTTAACAAAGAAGGATCATACAAAATCCAGCTTTACACCAGAAATACATGATTACTCTCTATCTGAATCAATAATTAACAGAAAATAATGTGGTTGCTCTTCTCATAAACACAGGTAGTTCAAATGCACTTACTTGGTCAAGACAATAGAGACTGCATCATTGAGAATGCTTTCTCCAAAAACCAACATGTTAAGGACAGGATCCACATTGAGGGCATTGAAAATGGCAATAGTAGCCACAGGGTCAACTGCAGATATTAAAGATCCAAATGCAAAACTGGGCCAACACAAAACAAAAAAGAAAACTAGATGAAAGGAAAATAT
Source organism: Apus apus (assembly GCF_020740795.1). Taxonomy (NCBI): domain Eukaryota; kingdom Metazoa; phylum Chordata; class Aves; order Apodiformes; family Apodidae; genus Apus; species Apus apus. Next base: position 7,438,880 of record NC_067296.1, on the reverse strand, counting down.
GTACCTACTAAACACATGAACAAGCAGTAACAAGTAGTTAACATTGTGTTATAGTTTCTACACAATGAAAGGTTGTACCCTCTGAAGTGACAAAGAGGAAGTCTTTGGTTTTCATTTATTGACAAACCAAAGAGAACAGTAAGACAAAAAATCAGATGTAAACCAAACACCTTCACAGACACAGCTGAAACCATGTATCACTCGTGCATAGTGTTACCTGTTCAGGAGTGCTACAGGGGAACATTTAAAGGGAACTGCTAAAACTTCATTACTTTGGAATCCGAAGACAGACAATACAGAAGCAATGAGACTGCTCAGCTGTGTAAAGTTAAAGACTGAAACCAAGTAAGGAAGATTTTTTCCTGTTCATGCATGTTTTACTTGCTATGTTTCTTGCTTGCCACCCAATTTATTTTGGATTTTAACAAAAACCTGCTGTATTGGCTATACAATAAACAAAGAAAAATCCCAGACAAACCAGGAACAAACTTTATTTAATGGTAGGGTGGTGTATTCCTAATAAGCTGATTAGATCCTTTGCCAAATTATTGAAAAATTTATATCATTGACTCTGAAAAACTAATTCTGGCTTTTAAGAGAAGATTTGGACAAGAAAGTTATGTCCTTATCCTACATATAAATAATACTAATCAAAGTTTGCATATTTTAATTTAAAGGTTGGTTAAAAACCCCAGTATCTTTCTTGTCTAGAATAGAACTATGCACAGAATACTCTTTGGAAATCAGAGTAATTAACAGGGTTCAGAAGTGTTCAGTCTGTTTCATACACTGTGTTGCAGCCAAGCAACCTAAACAACAACCAGAAGAGCTGGCCAACTACAGTACATTTATCTTGACTTTATCTTCACTTCATACACTACACCAGTTCCCCAGGAGCTTACCTGTCTGTCATGTTGAGTTTATATATTACATCAGCCTGAAAGAATAGGTAAGACATAAAAAAAATCACAATCAACTGTGTTTTGGTTTTTTTTTCTGCTGTTTTTTAAAAATGAAACTATTGATCAAACCCTAAGTTTATTATCATGAAAAAAATCACAGGAGTGATGCTATCCAGTCTACCACTGCCCTTCAGCAGTGATCTACTGCTCCAATTGTGGTCACTCAAAATCAGGGGATCTGGAACAGATCCTGATGAGTGGAGTAACTAACACATCCACAGGAATGCAAATCTGAGAGGCAAAGAGGAAATAATGGATTGTTTGGCCTACCTGAATGAAGTCTGAGAGAAAACATAATTATCCATATTTAATCAGTGGGAAAACACCAAAACAGAGAAGCAAAAAAAAACCCCAAAAAAACCCCAAAACATTGACAAAAGAACAAATATGTTTAATACTGGAAATTAGAATATGGCTCTAGAGAACAGAGGTTTTGGAACAGCCTCCCAGTAGGAAGACAGTAAGTAAAACTTAACTCAAGCCTTAGGTGCTTTCAACATGTAGCATGCTATGCCTGTGGAGGGGGTTATAACATTGTCTCTGTCCTAGCAGAGAACTGGACTTTGTGACCCAGGATTTAATTTTCATTGTGTTTGTCTGCTCTTGAAAAATGGACTTGCAAGGCAGAGAAACTGAAGTGTTCCAAAGGAGTTTTTCTTACCTGGCCCAGGAAATAAATTCCTCCACCTACAATGAAAGCTGATATTGCAGTGCCAAATACAGAAAAGAGAGTGATGGAACCAATGTTCTGAAAAAAATTACCCTGGAACACAATAATTAAGTAAATCAGTGACAATTATCTGAAGGAAAACTCATGTTCTTCCCATTTTGCCTCCTTCACACCAGCCCTTGTACAGCTCTGATGAGGAAAGAAACCTCTTCCAACCAAGGAGAACAACCTCTGTATGGTACCCAACATCTTGCCAACATTCACCTAACAGCAACAAGCTGCATTCCCTGCATTTTGGGTTGAAGAGGCTTAAATTTTACATTTTCTATTTGCCGAAGATTAATATTCCCTTCTGATTATTAATATGACTGAATTCAATGCAATTATCCTAAACTTCATGAAGATAATTAAAAGCAGAATGTGTTCTAAACAGAACCTCAACATGTAAAATGAGTGGCTGGCAGGGGCTGACCTTGTGCAATGAATATCCAGATTCAAATATAATAGGTGGAAGCAAAAGCAGAAAAAACATATTTGGACGAAACATTTCTTCTTCCTGCAAGACAAGAATGAAGTTTAATTTCAAGGATATCATAACGATTGAAATAACAAAAAATCTTCCAAAGGGGAAGTTACTTAAAAACAAAAGATGTTGGAAAATGAAAATGGCATTAACACTTTCTTCCTTCTTATGTCAAAATAAAAGACTAAAAGACAGTAAACTACTCCAAGGGCTGCTACTTCAATTGTTTGTTTGGGGTTTTTTTAATCCACTGATAGAAATCTAAAATCTAGGTGTTATTTATTTTAAATTACTGTCTCCAAATAAGCTGCACAAGAAACAAAGAAATTTATGGCAAAGGAAAAGTCCATCTGCTTCCACAAAAAGTATTCTGATTTTATCTTACTGTCTCAAAATCTGTAAGGACTGTCAAGGAACAGTGACCTCTTTGGCCTCTGGTTTGAAGAGAATCTAGGTTAACTGTGACCAAGTGCAGTTTCACTAGAAAACCCATTACCTAACAAGAAGAAATCTTAGCACAACTGCAAGTGAACATGCTCAAGATGCACAGCACTGTTGAGAGTCTGAGGCTTGATTCTTCTTGGCAAATGTAATTTGTGCCTGTAATTTAATGGTACTGTTCTGATGGTTTCTTTTTACCATCAGTGATATAAATGAAACCTACTGTGAAGTAAGTTATTTTTGGTGACCTTACTCTTGGTCACCTATCTCATTACTTGGCTCACTCTGCTTTAGGGAGTTGTACCCCCAAACTGGTACTCTATATTTTTCTGCTGGCAGACTAAGCACAGAAGGCAAATCAGTCACAGCTGAATGTGCCTCTCTCTCTACCCACCAGGGTCCCTCCTGGCCCTCACAGTTCTGAATCCAGCACAACTTGTCACCTTTGTAAGCCACGATTAATTTGTTTAAATCCAGGTTAAACAGCTGATTGACTGTCCTGTTAGAACACCAGCTTTCCAAAAGGAAGTGCTCATCTCTTTAGAGTCTCATCCCTGGCTGTACCAGCGATAATCATCTTAAAGGATTTGGGGGACTTAGAAAATAAAACTCATCCTTTATACTGAAATGCTCTAGTCCATTATTCTGCACACACTATCTAGTGTGTCCAGGGAACACAACCTTGTGTCTGTCAACACAGCAGCACTGCTAGAACAAAAACCCCACATGCCTGATTAATTGCACTGTTTAAAAGCCCCTGAAAGCAGAGCTGGACAAGGAGGTGAGAAATGATGAAAAGGAAGGACTGTATTTGTGCTGCACTGAAGCAGAGACCAGGAGAGTAAAACATGAGGACTGTCATCATCAGCCATGCTGACCAGCAAGAATCACCAGCATGTGCACAGTGCAGTGAAGACTTAGTAAGGCAGGACTAAGGGCAGGGATTTGCTCCAGGATTTGCCTTCTACATGGATATAACCTGAAGTTAAATATGCCTTTTTTTTTTTTCATATCAGATAAACACAAATTCTCTAGCAAATTTTAAACCATTTAAAACCATTTTATAAAGTACCTAATAATTAGTGATTAGAACATTTCACACCTGAAATTATGACAGCCTATGTTAAAATCTAAGCTTTAACACAGTGAAAGTAACTGAAATAAATAAATAACAATGTGGTATCTGTGACCCTTCACCTCAGCTGATAATATGAGCAGCATCTCCCAAGATCTGACCAGTGCTCACCAGAAATAAACTACATAATTCATTAGCTGTGATCAGTATTTCCCGTGTTTGTAGCACCAGTGCTCATATCTTAGTGTACTTTAAGCTCTCCTTTTCCTCCTTCTTAAAATGCTGATTTTGTGGCTGTTTGGCTGACTTACCATTTTAACTCAAATTCAGCTGACATAAATCAGGAATGAAAACACACTAACTAGTGCACCACCCACTGTTTCTAGTAAGTAAATATATAAAAATGAAATATCACAACTTGACTCTTGAACCGTGTATTTGCTTAAATGAATGTACACAAAATTAGTGTAGTTAGTTGACAAAAAAAGTATAATATGTAATTTAAAAGCTACATTTGAGTGAAAATCTATACATTTTAATGTCTTTCAACTAAGTAGGAAAAAACACAACTTCCTTTAGGGAAATAACTGTTAAGAAATATTAACCTGAAAGCTAAAATTAAAAGTCACTACTCAGACCAAGAGTTTCAGCTTGCTAATATAAATCCTGGTTAAAACTGGCAACTCAAACCACTGTGATTTCAACCAGTTCACTGATCTAATCCTAGTAAACTGTTTGATCCTATGAAACAAAATCACCATTTAAATACTGCAAGATTTTAAATACAAGCAGGAATAGTGAAGAGTGTGAAAAATGCTGCTGCTTCAGGCAGACTGGTTTTGGCAGTGACTCCACAAGAAGCAATGGAGCACCCAAGAAACATGCTATGATGAATGGATTCTCTTGTGAACTCTCTGTTCTTGGCACCAGTTTGTTGCAGTTTTAAGCATAAGTAAATACAATAAGTAAATAACATGACTTTTAGCACAGCTATTCTGAAGAAGTGCTCCTTTTTACCTATAAATCTATGTTAACAAATTCCTGTAAAACATGACTTAGCAACCCATCAAAACACATTTTTTCTATGAAAACATCTACAAAATTAAGTCCAAAAGGAGAAAGTGGAGTAAACAGTCAAGAAGAACACAAGATAAAAAAATTGCTAAATTTTTTTCTCTGACTGATCCCAAAGATGCCCAGTGCCACCTTCTACCACTTATCTAATAGGAACAGAGTTGGTACCATAAAAAGGATTATTCAGGGCAAAAAAAATACTGTGTAGAAAAAGGACTTTTAATGGGTTGTATTACTATTAAAAAAACCCCAGATTTTGGCATCAAGCATGCTGTATGTAAGTTTTTGTACATTACTTCTAAAGAAACTAATATTACAGTCTTATTTTAAACATTTAAGGATTGATCTACAATTAAAAATTAATTGCTTCAAATGTACCTTCCAGTTGGCCAGCTTTTGAGCCTCTATGATTTTTATAAAAGCTCCCATAAGGATACCTAGGAGAGAATGAAATAACATTCTGAAATACAAAACATGTGGCTGTTGCCAGTAACTGTTTATCAACTCTCAGTCAACAAAGTTTTAAAAGTGAAACCAAGGGAAAACACAAAGGCAGCAAGTCTTTCATTCCTAATTCACAAAAAAAACAGTGTGGTTTTGGGTCCAATATGTGATAGTTTCCAGTATATTCCATAATTATGTAGCTTTCCTACAGAAAAGATTGTCACTTGGGATATTCAAATACTGAATATTGAGAGTGCTGTAACAGTTTTAACTACTCAAAAACCTTCTCATCTAAGCTGCATTCAAACAAAATTCCACCTTCCTTGCTAAAGAATCAGGAAGTTATGAGTTAGGTATCTGTGTGATAGCACAAGACCTTCAACAAACCTCAGTTTTTTGTCTCAGTGAAATCACAGCACTTACTGACTGGCAATGAAGCAGGCAACACAGCCTGATCTGGGTGGAGACACTGTCAGAACGACTTCCCAAATGAATTACACATCTTTTAAGTCATGCAGAAATACTCATTTGAGAATAAAATAATTTTGTCAAGGGTGCTGCAAACTGTTAAAGGTTATCATGCCCTTTCCTCACATATATCTTCAAATAAATAAGGCAGAAATCTCCAAACCAACAAGATTTCTTCCAGAAGTTAAGAATATAATTAATGAACTGTCATTAATTGCTTTCAAGGAGTTATGAGGAATTTGCCTTTAGTCAGATTCCAGATCTGTGCTTCCGCATCGTTGTGTTTTATTATTAACAGAACGGAGCCCTCACAGTCAAGCACTGTGGTGCAGAAGTGAAAATACACTGAATGAGAGGTAAAAAGTGGCTGGGAAGCTTAAAGTGTGCTTTCCTGTAACTCACATGCTTTTATTCTCCCATGCTGTAGCTATCAAAAGAGTCTTACAAACAGCATCACATGGATTACTCCTGATGGATGTGTCATACACACAAAGCCATGAGGCTTAAGCTTTCTTTCATACAGAAATATTTCTATCCTCTGGGACTGATGCCTTCACATAATTGTGCCATGAAACGGTTTACATGGAAAGGAAGAGCAAAACTTTAATGAAGGAACATCAAAGGTCTGCTGCTCTTTGAAGGGGGACAGATGCAGATACAGCCACTCACATGCCACACAAATGCAGGTCTCTACTAACAGTCAGGCTTTCCATCCTGGGAAGGAAGCCGTGTCAGAAGCCAAAGACTAGAACATTTCTCATTTTCACAGAGCAGCAACACTATTGTTAGCTGGTACAGGCAGTACTTGTGTCACTTATAAATAAGTTTACACGGGGAAAAACCACACCACAACAACCACAACCTGTACCTCTGAAGGCACAGACTTCAGGAAGTGTGCTTCCTGAATAAAATTTCAGTGTTTTATGAATTAGTATTGAGAGCCCTCACATAAAACTATGTTTGAAGGGGATTAAAAAGAAACAAGAAACCCTGAACTCACTTCTGCTGAAGTGGAAGGGCTCCAGTGTGACTCTGTGAAATTGGATCCCTGTGAGTAGGCCACTCATGGCCTGTGGGCTACAAGCTGGTCATCCCTCTCCTATGAGCTCAAGAGGCTTAAGTAAAAGGCTGGTCTCAATATCAGAGAGAGTCACAAATTGGCTCTAACAAAAGTGTCGTGGACAGATTAGGTCCTTTCATGATATCAAAAGTTAAATGAACAATATAAATTGCAAGGCAGTAGCAGAAGTTAAGGGGAAAGGATGAGCCTGAATCACACAACTTCCACCTTTATATAGCACAAGGTACTTCTGGCTGCACATTACACACAACAGAGCTACAAAGTGACAAAGAGCTGCACAAAATAATGCATCACCAAGAGAGTTTAATAGCAGCAGGATCAAACTGTGAGCTGGTATTTAAAACCTGTCCCACACATTTTTACAAACTACTCTTCTTTTGTTACTAGATTGATGAATGCAGTTTTTGTTCAGCTGGTTCCATCTATTTAATCAGGTAGATCAGTTTTGTGAAGGGGCTAATTGCAAAGCTAAGTCAGTAAGAGTTAATCTAAACCTCATCTTTTTGAGAATGTTACAGGAATTTTCTTATTACAACCAGCCTTTCTTTTTCCTGAGAACATATTAAAACTCATTATCAAATCAAAGAGAAAAACTTTTCTGGCAACTATTTTTACCAACAAAATTCCAGTTACTCTTAAGGACAAAGATCAAAATCCAGCCTTAGAGAATGAATGCAGTCCTGCCCTGTCCACCAGGAGAGTAACATGCCCTACAAACTGTAAAGGATGATCTGCAGCAGCTCTGATCTTTCTGTCATACTAGAGTAGAGAGAAGCTTAAACACAGAGAAGTCTGATGGATCCTGCTTCTATAAAGATGAGGTGTGTGTGCAATGCCCAGGAAATCCACACCAGCACTAGGTAAGATTTCTTTCAGGCCTATTAGTTTTCCAGCTGCACAGAAATATTGAAGCTCAAACAGGGCCTTGCAAAATTCATGCCTGAAGGAAAATATGTTTTTCTTTCTGCTAACTAACAGCTCTAAGATCTTCTCAATCTAATACCCCAGATGCAGGAAGATTCCTGTTTTCCAGAAAGCATAAGGTACTGACAAGCACCAGAAAGCTTACTCCCTCCCATTGAGAAACTGAGTGAAAAGACAGTCCAGAAATATGAGAGAAGAAGGTACCAGCAAAGCCCAGAACAAAGTAAAAAATCTACCTGCTCAGCAAGCACTACACTCCTTCTTGCCATGTCAGGATTACAGTTAAGCATCTTTCTCTTTTTGTTCTATTTTTAGAACAGCTGTCAGGGAAAGTGTCACTAGTAACAGAAGCAAAACTACCACCAAATATTGTAAACAAGATACAGAGACAGCTGAAAAACTGCTGCTAGGGTTAGTTAGACCAGGTTATTTAAACACTATGTTAGACAGTATGTGGAGAAAACAATGCATTTATTTGGCCTGATTTCCTCCTCATTGACACATTTATAAATCAGGAACAACAGCATACAAATAAATTAAATTACCCTAACATTAAATAACAGGCTTAAAAATACTCCAAATTTAAATAAAATTAAGTAAGCACTTGATCTTCATTGAAGGTGGAATTCCTACAGTTCAAGTCACAGGAAGAGCTCTTGTCACAGTACTACAGGGATAGTTCAGTATCTGACAGTCCAGGCAAATTTTCAGGATACAACTTCAGTCCCCAGCTAGATTAAAATCACATATACAGACTTAATTCTACTGAAACTAATACAAACACATGTACCACTTCAAAGGGAAGGCTAGAGTCTCACTGCCAGGGACTGCTGCCATATCTTGTTCCACAGAGCAGATGCAAAAAAAGAGGAAGCTGCCCAAGTACTTAGGTAGTGACATCCCTACAGTGCCTGTATGTGTCATTTTTCTGGGCCAGTCTCTGCACATATGCTCATTTCTTGGTTTCTTCCATGAATTTAATTCTATGAATTGGCTCTTTTCTTCACTGAATCTAGTCAGCTGCATCTTTCTAGTGATGGATAACATACAACAGAGCGTATTTCAACTACAGACTACTGAGAGTCCCTGAATGAACACAAAGTCAATATAAAAATGTTATGGTTACTCACCTAAAGAAACAACAGCCACACTTTCTGGTAAAAAATGAAGTCGGTATTTTATTAGTAAATGCACCAATATGATGCAAATAGCTGTGAAGGAAAAAAAAATGTAGATTAGGAAGTGTTAGAAGAGAATAAAATATACTTTTAAGTACTATTTCTAAAATACATGGAGCAAAACTTGTCATAAGGATTGAACAGAAACCCACTAATGCAAGTAACCCAGTTTTAGTTCCAACATAATTATCACTGAAGTATGTAAATGGATCAACAAATGACAGAAAAGAACTAGGGCAAACTTTAGGACTTAAAACTATCTTCTAAAAATACCAATTTTACTGCTTTTAAGAATTTCCAGCAAATACAAGCATGCTTCTGTTTAGCAGATCTAATCACCAGCTCCTGTCCACCAACTTTTGAGTACTTTGTTTTGGCAACAAATCAAAAAGCAACCATATCTAAGAAGTAACCCCCACCCCCATCAATGTTATGGCAGCTTGGGTTATTCTTCAGCTGCTGGTCACCCATTCCTTGTGTGAGACTGCTCAGTTTGGTTGCATATCACTTGTACGTATCAGAAGTGCAACAATCAGGCAAGAGGCTGGAAAAAATGGTGCCTGGGACAGGCTTAAAGCACATTTGGGTGTCCCCATATGGAAGAGCACAGGAAAAGCATATGGTACCAGAAGGGAATTCCATAGATCCCATGAACATGGCAGAACAAAGGTCTGACTTTGACAGTGAGGTGGTGTTTGACCAGATAAACAGGCCATAGGAATCTGGGGTCAGTGACCAACATGTGCTACTTAACACACTTTGAATTTGGGGCATGGCTCTGACACAGCCCAGATCAGCTTCTAGCTCTGTCCCAGCTTAGAGCCTTTTAAAGGCCACAGCTCAAAACATCCAGATTTAAGCACATGGCATATGTATCCAATTTTCACCCTTCCTATGATCTCAAATGAGAGATTAAGAATAGGAATAACTATGAACAATAAGCTTTACTTTGCTCAGGGAACTCCCCTGTCCCAAGGGTGATGATTTAATATCCATTATCTGACTGTCATAAATGGGCTGGAACACAGCAAAAAAAATTAAATAAATCAGAGCTCTGTTCTTAAGCCATTGGAATTAATTACCATTAATGGCCCTTTTAAAAGACACACATATTCAGGAATTTTCTTTTAATCTTAGAATGCATTTTGGTCTTTCTTTTGCTTCTGTTTACATTCTGGTGTGCCAGTGAACTCTGGAAAAACATTAACCCTCTTTGAAGACAAATAGATACTGTAGAAATAAGCATCAGCCTTCTACTTTTTTCTGCCCTCAATAACAGTTATCAAGAGACAAACTTCTATTTTTTTCAAACCCAAATTATCTGCAGACATTTCTGCAATGCTGGCAGCTCCATACCTATTATTTGCTCCAGTTGCTAGTGGTAAGAATAACCACTTAGAAGACCAGGTGACCTGCCTGTCACAGAAAAGTGTCTCAGTGTGGTTTGAGTTGGAGGAACCATGCACACAAAGGAAACAGCCACACCATTAATCCTACATTATAGTTTGTTACTGTTACAGTTTTGTTGCTCTAAGCAGATGGTGGGAGATACTTGTATCCTATTAAAGAAAATAGCCCTTACAGAAAAGTTGGGCACCCATCTGCCATTCTAAATGCCTATATATGTAAATCAAGAATGTAACTATGGCAATCTGCAGCTTATTGTTGCACTCCTGTGGCAATGTAAGGAAGGAGAGCCAGATAAATAGATGCTGAATTTTAGTACTTTTACATGTAAATCTGACTGCCTTCTATTGGTTTCTGTAAAAGAAGCCCTGGGGGCTTTCCAGAAGGGCTGGAAGTAGCTAAATGGACATCTATCTAGGCCACTGTGCTCATCTGCAAGCACCATGGAGTGTTCTGGCAGTGTCTTCTTCATACATGAACACATGCCACGTGCTTGATAAAGAAGGCAATTAAACATGGTGTTTGCACTGAGACCATGGTGAAAAGGTTTGCAATGGTCTGTGGCTTTCCACAGGTTTGGGAGCTTCAGGCAGTTATATACCCAACTTTCTAAATCCCTGTGCCTGTACAATATTCCATTTCATAAAGAAAAAAAACAGAGGAGAAATAAAATGCCACGATTTTGAATGTTAGCCTATGTTCTCAGATACAGAGTAACATTAAAGGGAATTAGAAGACTTTCAGTTCATCATTCACCTAAAACAAGAAGACTAAAAAAAATGGTCATGCCACTAGATTGCTCCTCTTGCTGGGCTTGGACTCCAGTCTGAACTGGAAGGATGGGCTTAGCAGGTGTAGGTACCACCAATCTGGTGGTAGCAGCCAGCGTGGTGTGGAGGGTGACATTGATGGCTTCATGGGTGGCATTTGCAGACCTGTCAGGATAACACAACAGGTGATTACACTGGATGGGAGCATCAGGACAAAGACTTAGCCTGCTAAAGACATGCACAATGAAGTTACCCAACCATCCCATCATGCTGAGTTTGTAGCCGTGATCAACACGTTAAGGTAGCTTTTAAAAAGGGGTCTTTGATGACAAGCAAATACTACAACTTCAGATTAACGGAGTCGATTATTGCCGAGCCCCTTCCGGCGCTGCAGCTTGACACGGAGAGCGTGAGGCTGCGGCCGCCAAGTAACAAACCCGCTGTCAGGGGCTGTGGGGCTGCACTCCCCAGCTGCTGCCGCCCTCCCTGCCGCGCAGGGCTGCTCCAGAGCCGGCCTCCCCTCCCGTGGGCGGGACGGGCCCGCACCAGGGGCCTGCGCTGCAGCCCGCAGCGAGGGCCGGGGGACACGGCCCGCCTCGCGAGCCCCTGCTGAGGGGAGAGGCTTCCCCGCCGGGGACACGGCAGCACAGCCCAGCCCCGGAGGCGGGGCCTTCCCGCCAGCAGGGCCCGGGGGAGCGGGCCGGTCCCCCCTCCCGCCGCCCCGCACTCACGCCGCCATCTTGCCGCCGCCGAGCTCAAACGTCCCACCGCGCCCCCGCCACTTCCGGGCACCTGGCGGGGGGGTGGACGCTCTAGCGAGCGCGTCCTCCGTCTCTATGATGGGAGCGGGGAGGGTGACGGCGGTGAGCCCGCGCATGCGCGCAGGGCCGGGCCGCCAGCGTCCTCGTGATCGTTGAGTGTTGGGGAGGGGGGGGGGGGCCCGTTGCGTAGCAACGCCGCGTCGTCACGGCCCGCGTGCTGGGGCGTGACGTCACGGCAGGTCGCGCGCCGGCGGGGGGGCCGCAGCCCCCGGTCCCTCAGGAGCCCCCCGGGCCTGTCCCCCCTGCCACGGCCCGGCCCCCCCGCCCCTCCCCGGGAGTGAAGGGGCTAGAGGACGAGGCGTGTGAGTCTGGGGGAACGGGGGTGGCTCAGGCTGCAGGGAAGGAGGCTGCGGGGAGACCCTGCAGCTGCCTGGAGAGGTGGCCTCTCCTCCCAGGTAAATCACGCTAGGACCGGAGGAAAGGGCCTGAAGCTGTGGCAGGGGAGGTTTAGGGTGGATTATCAGGAAGAGTTAGGAGGAGCGGTCAGACACGAACCGGGGAGGTGGTTGAGTCACTCAGAAGCTGCGTGGATTTGGTCCTTCAGAACACGCTCTGGTGGCCAAGGTTGTGGGGGCTGTTTGTGTTGATGGTTGAACTTGCTGATCTTAGAGGCCCTTTCCAGCCGTGACCATTCCGTGATTCCGGTGCTGGATCTGGCATTGCCTGATAGCTCCTGTTCCCTCAGCAACCATCACCCAAGCTCACAAGTAACCTCTCGGGCCTGAACGGAGGCAGGGGTTGTGATGGCACAGGGTTATTGTTTCAGAGAGTGTGCTGGAATCCCCAGGGTAGTGACTGCAGAAGTGTGCTGAGGAATTATGTCAAACCATTCTGTGGTGCCTGGAAGCAGGAAATGGGTCCTGGCTTTTTCACTCGGCCATGTTCCACCTGCAGCTGCCCTGACCCTTCCTGCTGGCTGGGCAGGCCTGGGGGAGCTCACAGCTGAGCAGATTTCACTGCTCGACCACAGATGGGGAACCCACTGTACAGCAGAGTGAGCATTTATCCCCTTCACATCGAGCTGAATGAAAGCCACAGCCTCAAAATCAGTGTCAAAATGCTCCTGAATTAAAATATTGCCCAGTTGTCAGCCTCACCTGGTGCAAGTTTCCAATACCCTCCGGAACAGACCACTGCTGTCACTTGAGTCTAAGCAATCCTGTGCATCAATTCATACCTACAAATGGGGCTAATTAGCACCTCCCAGCTTACACAGGCAGTCACGGACATCCATCCATTCCCCGGAAAGTTTGAGATGATGGGCACGATGGAAACAACTAGAATGCCAGCATCACATGCTGGGCGTGTTTGTGCAAACAGGCATAGTGCTTTGTATGCCTAGGGGCATTTTGAAGGCCCTTCAGAATATCAGCCATGCACTTTAATCAAAATGAAATTGTAGATTCATGGCACAGACACATGGACACTCGTGAACCGTTTGCATGAAAGTGAAAGCCATTGAAATCAGTACCAACATGTGTGAGCTTTAAAAAACAGTGAGGTTTGGGCACCAGTTGCTTTTCTCTTTGTGTCACAGGTGGCAGAGCTGGAGAGCATCGTTTCCCGTAGTGAGACCAAACCCACACCTCGTCTTTGCTCTCCTGTTGCGGTTTTGTGGTGACCTACTTAGATAGTCTTACTACAGTTACAACCAAATTATTTTTACACACTGGCTAATTTCAGAGAATCTGCAGTTTGCTGATCCCCGTCTGCTTTTACTCATTCTTTCCATCCCAGTGGTGTTTGGGACAGTTTAGAGTGCATGACTTCAGCTTAGGCATGTGTCACTTAAAGCTCACTGGTGCCACTGAAAAACAAGGATGGCCCTTTGCAAGGTAGTTTCCAGAAGTGATGTGCACATCTCAGTTCATTTGCAGGGGAACTGTGGGGCCTCCAACACATCAGGAGCTCAGGTGCTCCTGCTCTTTGCTTGAATTTTTTGCAATGCTCTGGTGTGGAGATTATGTGCAGTGTTTCATCCATGAATAATGAAGCTTGATCCAGAATGTGTTACACTTAAGCTGATGGAACACAGGAAGTTTCCTTGTGAATGCTGTCTTCCTTTTTTTTGTGCAAAAATTCAAATTCAAAGTTTGCCAAGCCTTGGCCAGTTCCAGTATTTGTGAAGTGCTCAAACATGCTGTGTCAAGGCACCAGAGATGTATGGAGGGTCACTTCAGTATGAACACAGGCTGGTGCAGGTCACTCTGGATGGCTGGAAGTAACTGGTAAATAAAGGTGAAAGTATCCCTTGAGAGCATCTTTATAAAGAAATAAGTCTTCTGCAAAATTGCATGGTTTTTAGCTCGTAAGACCTTTTGGAGTTTTTTTCTTTTGCTTTTCTGGGAAGCCTAGTGAAAATGCAAGAAGTTATATCGAAAGAGAGTGAGGGAGAACAGGCAGGAATGTGGCAGAGAAGGACAGTGGGGGCCACATCCATCTCACCTTCATGCAGTACTGCTCATCCTCTGGGTCATGCAACAGGAAGAAGCTCCCCTGCTCCTCACCTGGTCCTTAACCTGTCCACTTAAAAATCAGGGATAGAATTGTTGAAAGGCACCTCTGGAGCACTTCAGTCCAACCTCCTGTGATTCGTGTATGTGTGTGACCTGGAGCTACATGATTCTTGTCAAGTTCTTAGTAAATGGCTAACGGCCATCTGGGTTATAAACTGCAAAGTTAAGAGGAGGTTTCCTAGGGCCTCATCCAGACAGAATTTTGAAAACCTCTAAGGACGGAGAGTCTCCAGCTGCTCTGGGAGACCTGTCCCTCTGTTGCATCACTCTGAGGGCAAAGAATTTTTTCCATGTTGTGCAGCTGAAATTCCCAGTGTTGCACTTCATAACTGGTGCCTCCTTTGTGCAGCTCTGACAAGTCTGCTTCTCCTCCCTGTAGCCCTCTTCCTCCAAATCCTATAGCTGTGGCTGTGCTGCTCTGAGTTGAAAGAAGTAGCTGCATCTTTCTGCAAGGGCCGAGTTTTTTAAAAGCCAGTCAGCAAATGGTGGAAGATGTAGAGCTGTTGTGGCAGTGTTGGTCAGGGAAAAGAGCATGGCCCAGAGTGCAATGTAATCTTCACCTGTTGTGATGGGCTCTTGCGGTTGTCACCAGAGCAACGTTCAATTCTGTATCAGGCTGATGCAGAATAAGGAGAATCTTAATACCTTTCCTAGCCACTCAGATTTTGCTTGGCTTGAAGAGTAGGTTGTCTGGCCTAAGAATGAAGGCCAGAAATTTGAGCTGTTTTGATTTCTCTTGCATTTTCTTTGTTTTGTTTTGGGTTTGGTGTTTTGTTGTGTTGTTGTTTTTTTTTGTTTTGGCCTTGGCCTCGTTTTTTCAGTTGTTTTTGCTCCTTAAATCTTTCAACTGGCACAACCAGAAAATTCCACACTTGTTTTGTTTTACTGGCCTTGTAGCTGTCATGTGCTTTTAATCATGAGAGATTGATGTAGAAAAGGGATGACTGCAGATGTGACTCTTCAGGATATGAGATGACCTTCTCCTCACTGTGCCTGCTGGCACTGGCCAGAAGGGAACTATGGATGGATGTTGGAGGCCATGGGAGGGGTTCAGGAAGGGGTGTGGAAGGAGGGAAGGAAGGAAGAAGCACAAATACAAGCCTGGGAACCTAAAGATATAGAAACCCAGGACTGAACCTCATAAAAGCCAGGATCTGAAGGCTGAAAAACAAAAGGAGGACAAAGATCCTAGGGACCCCTGTGGAAAGGGGAGCATCAGAGGGCCTGGAGGGATCAAGGGCTGTTGGGTCAAGTGAGGGTGTGAGAACAGGGAGTCCCGGGTGCCAGGAGCTGGTCAGCTACTGTGAATTGTCACATTTCTGCTAAAATGAAGTGTCATCCTCAGAACAGCACAGTGGGTGAAGTAACCACGGGTGATACCAAATTATAATGTCTAAAATGTTCTGTATGAAGAGATGGTGATTTTCATGTCTCCTCACTGACTCACCAGCAGGAAATACCATGGCTTGCTTGACTACTTGTTGCCACTGAGAAGGGGTAAGTCAGGTTTACTACCACTGAGATAGCTACTGAGCCAAACACCAGTCTGGTATTGCTGTACAGATGGTTTTCAAGGACCTGGTTGCAGCAGAAAGTAATCTTTGTGGCAGGAGGCTTTTCAGCCTGCTTCTCACTTGTGGTTTTCTGATGCACAGCTACTGAGCATCTGTTGATTAATGTGTGCTGAATGTTGCTTTTAATAGATCCCAGGAATTTCACAGTTGTTTAAGCTCATCTAAGATGATGTGGCTGTAGGTAACACAGTGTTTAGTTTTAATTCTTAAATTATACAGAGCAGCCTAAATAGATAGCTATGTGGAACACTGAGGGCAGGCACAGATGAGTAAGTGACCAGCTGTAACATTGTACTGGAAACGTAAGAGGAGGCTCTAATTTACAGGCACAGGACTTTGTTCTCTCTTAGAAGTGGAGTTTGTGGGCTCTGAAGAGCAAGGGCATGCCAGATTTACTGTAGGGAGTGGGTTTAGCAGCTAAGGCAGTCTTTGGCCTTGCAGAGGCCTGGATTAGCTTTTTAGATTATCTGTAAACACTGTGATCTCAGGTGGCTTGGGTGGTCACCCTGGATTCAAGTCCTCCTGAAATGTGGAGCACTGAACCTCCTCCTGCAGCGTTGGGTAGTTAGACAGTGGGAGGAGGCTGCCAGGTGTTGTAGGGAAGGTGGAAGGGCTTCATCTACATTTACTGTAGAACTGTCCTTCAAGTATTTAAATATTCCAGTCACCTTCATAGTTTGGCTTTATAGCAAAAATAAAACATTTTCCAGGGTGTTGAGAAGGGCTCAGCTCTAAGCTCCCCTGAAGCCAGGTTCCAATTCTGGCATGAAATATGGTGTGTACCAAATAACAAGATGGCCTGGGATTTCAAAGACATCAGGCAAAGTCAGCAGTATCAATAATACCAAAATCAGCAGTGGCCTTAAAATGTCACTATCTGTGGGCAGTGTGTGAGGAAATGCCTATGGCTACAGCACCGAAGTTCCAACAGGGCACTTACTGCTTATGAAAGACCTGCCTTTTGGGGACTTCATCATCCCCCAGGGTTGGCTCCATCACAGCTTCTGAATGTTGGCAGGCTGGGATGTGAATGCCGGGAAGCTGCATTGGCCTGAAAACAACCTCTGTGCAAAAGAATATATCTCCTCCTACTCCCTTCTCTTAATTTTCCTGCATTCCAGTATGAGATTGAGAAAGAGATAACTGATTGTACTTTAAAAGGGAGGAGGAATGATCTTTCTTATCAAACTCAGGGCGTTTGTTTATTACACAGGCAAGGTTAAGCATTCTGCTAAGAAGGTAAGGAAAGAGTCAGCCTCGTAATTTACTTGCTTTATTGCTTTTGGGCAGATGGGAAGGATTCTCTTAGGCTGACTAATGAAATGCTGAAAATAATTTTAAACCCTTCGCTATATAGATTTGTTTTTATATCTTCTTACTGTGTCTTAGTATATATAGCATCCTATTCTCTTGTTCTCTAGATATATGCAGTAGGCATATTTGTGTGTGCATACATGTACACACACTTGTATGTAGAAATATAAACAAATACACAGAGAGACAAATTCTAGGCACGAGTTCTCAGCAGATAGTGTTTCTCCTATTGCTTTGGTATTTGTTGTTTGAAACTATTGGATGCTTGGTTTGTTTGCTTTTCATTTCACATTTTGTCTGGTTACAACAAAGGCAAGTGTAGAGACTTGGATATGGGAAAGAACAACCCCATGTACTAGTATAGGCTGAGGACTGACCTGTTGGAGAGCAGATTAGGGGAAGGGGACCTGAGGGTCCTGGTGAACAGAAGGATGACCATGAGCCAGCAACGTGCCCTCGTGGCCAAGGCAGCCAGTGGCATCCTGGGGTATATTAGAAGGGGTGTGGTTAGTAGGTCGAGAGAGGTTCTCCTCCTCCTCTATTCTGCCTTGGTGAGGCCACAGCTGGAATAGTGTGTCCAGTTCTGGGCCCCTCAGTTCAAGAAGAACAAGGAACTGCTTGAAAGAGTCCAGCACAGAGCCACAGAGATGACTGAGTGGAACATCTTCCTTATGAGGAAAGGCTGAGGGAGCTGGATCTCTTTAGCTTGGAGGAGACTGAGGGGCAACCTCATCAATGTTTATAAATATGTAAAGGGCAGGTGTCAGGAGGATGGAGCTAGGCTCTTCTCACTGATGTGCAATGACAGGACAAGGGGCAATGGATGCAAGCTGGAGCACAGGAGGTTCCATGTAAAGATGAGGAAATATTTTTTCATTGTACGGGTGACTCTTCCTCAAGTTAGTCTAGTTTCTTCTTTAAAGTTCTGTTGGATGCTTAATTTCAGAGGAGCAGTGCAATTTCACTGTTTCCTGCAGCCTGCCACAGTGATTTCTGGAGTGTATCTATGTATGCAGTGCATGTGTATCCATCCCTGAATTCGATGGCACTTTACATGTGTGCATGTGTAGAGGGGATGACAGGGAAAGAAGAAGCCAGCAGCAGAAACTATCATTTGTAAATTCAGAAAAACAAAATAACCACAAATAGAAAAATCAGTTATGGTCAGGCTGGAATTAGAATTTTAAAAAACAACACCCACCCCTTCTCTTACAAAAAACTAGCAGAGGCTGCAGACAGATGTCTTGAGAGACAAAGAGCAGTGCCAGCAGATGCCCTCCTGCTCCCCATGGCTTCTCCAACTACTCTTCAGAATATTGAAATTGTGGAAACTTAAGAGTATGTGCAGCTTCCTCTGGCAGCCAGTGCCCTGTTTGCATTAGGTTGTGAGCAGAGCCACCTCCTTTTCTGTTCTGGACCTGGCTGCCACCAGCTTCCTTGGACACAGGTCCATGTGCTGGAGGACCAGGAGGGTTGTGTCTGCCTTTGCCCTGGGTGACCAGGTGGCAGCTGCTTCCTGAATAGAAGCCATTTATCACCTGGGAGATGAAACCTGAATATCAGCTGCAGGAACCTTGGCCTGCCCCCTGCTTTCCTCCCTCCCACGGCAGTCCTTCGCTGCCTGCCCCTCCACCAGGGGTTGTTCTTAATGCTGAAGGGCAGTGGGCCCTTTTGTTGAGGGCAGTGTTTAGATATTCTCTGGATTACATTCCTGTTGGCATATAGATTATTTTTTTTTCCTTTTTCCTTATCGCAGACTATCCTTAAAGCCCTTCTGTCAGTGGGGACTGACAAATCTGTGACAACTCTGATAAACAGAGTGTTTTGTTAGCTGGATTTCATTTACTAGTACCAGCCCCAAATTAGTCCAAGTATCCATTGTGCTGGTGAGAAGCATCTGCTGTGACATGTCTACTAACAAATGGCAATGTGAAAAGTGAACAACTGTACAAACAACAGCATTTCTCTCTCCTGGTGGTAGCCTGGAGCTTCTGGGCACTCCCAGGACTTGTCACCTCATGCTCACACAAGCAGCCTGTTCTGAAGCTGCCTCCAAAACCTGCCAGCCCGTGCAGGATGCAATGCAGGGCCCTTCCAAGAAGGATGCCAGTTTTCTCTGCCCTTTGCCAGTAATGGGATGGCACCACAAAGGCATGTGGGACACAGGCACCTGGGGTAGGCACTCCAAAGTGTGAGTTAGTGACAGGGTGCACACAGATTTCCCACCGGCTGCATCTTCCCAGCCTCCAGCCTGCCTCTGCTTAGTAGCTCTGATGCAGCCAGAACTACTGAGATCCCAGCCCAATGGCATTTATCAGATCATTGGGAATCCAAGCAGTAGGACCTAGATTCTTTGGTAGGCTCCATTCCTCTGCCCATGGTGCCTCTGCTGGGAGTGAGAAGTTTCACAGCTGAAATGATGCAGGTATCCAGTTCAGTATCCAGCAAAGTGCTAGCAGAAAGAAAAACAATAATCTGAGTGTGCTGGCTCCTGCTCTATTAGCCCATGTTTTATCTCATGTCTCCTTTCCACCAGAGGCAGCTGGTTGTGGTTTTTATGGACGTCCCTCTGAAGTGTCTCCCTAGAAGAATGTTCTGCTTTTGTTATCTCTGTAATTCCCTCATCAAGACAGCAATTCCTCTGTTGATAAAACACAGCTCCTGTTCACACCTATTCCACAAACCCACTTTGACACACAATGTCTCCTCCATATAGCACAGAAAGGGGCATCCCTTCCCATGGCTATATGGACAGAGCAACATTGCTTCTGCAGCCTGGAGCAGAGGCAAGGGGAGAAGTATGGATTTAAGTGAGGTAAAGTGGAAAAGCAACAATAACAAAGATTTAACGCTGGAAAGGGCAGTAACTGGCTCACAGGAAAGAGGGGACATACAACAAAAGAAAGGATGAATGGAAGGAACACTATCTAGCTGTGGTGGGTTGGTAAGCACCCACCTGGTTGCTTGCTCCCCTCCAGTGGGATGGGGAGGAGAATCAGAAAGGCAAAAGTGAGAAGAAACTAGTGGATTGAGATAAAGACAGTTTAATAAGTGAAGTAAAGCTGCATGGGCAAGCAAAGCAAAATACAAATTGATTCACTGCTTCCCATCGGCAGGCAGGTGTTTGGCTGCTCCTAGGGAAGCGCATGGGGTTACTTGGGCAGACAGATGCCATAACCTTGAACATCCCCCCTTCCTCCTTCTGTCCCTGCGCTTTTATTGCTGACCATGATGTCCTATGGCATGGAATATCCCTTCAGTCACTGGGGATCAGCTGGCTCAGCTATGTCCCCCTCCCAGCTTCTCACCCCCCAGGCTCCTCACTGCGGGGGCAGAGTGGGAAAAAGAAAAGGCCTTGATGCTGTGCCAGCCCTGCTCAGCAGCAGGTAAACACTGGGGTATTATCAGCACTGCTTTAGTCACAAATCCAAACCACAGCACTCGACCGGCACTTCTGAAGAAACTCCACTCCTCCCTAGCCAGACCTGGTCTGGCAGTGCTGGAGGAGAAGAGCCTGGAGAAAGAGGAGCAAGAGCTGAGGGCAAGGGGATTATTTCTTTCCTTGGCAAGGCCATTCTCCTTGGATCCTCCTCTCTCTCCAAGAATGGATCAGCTCTGGCAGCCTCCTTTCACCCCTGTAATGACTCCCCTGATAGATCCAGCCACTCCTTCTCTCTGCCACATCCATCCAGCCATGGCACATGGATTGAAGTGGGTGCCCATTGCTGCAGTGCTGCTCCCCATGTCCCTCTCCAGGTGTGGTGAAAGATGAAGCTGTAACCTGGCAGCTCCTGCTGCTCTGAGAGCCAAGGGAAAGCCCAAGGATCAGGCCTTTGGCTCATACTTCAATTAACTTCAGGGGCATTGTCAGAAGAATAGTTGCACAGTCTCAGGGTTTTGACTGGGATGTGTAAACATCTCATCCCTCCATCCCAGTGAAGCAGTCCTGGCTCAAAGTGATCAGTGCTATTCTAAACCTAGAAATCTGCAGCGCTAGTGAAAATGTTAACAAAAAGCTGTTTGTTTAGTTTAAAGTACCCTTACAAACTAAACAGCTTAAATCCAGGTTGCGTCCAATGAGCTGCACGCTGTAATTTTTTTTTTCTTGTTTTTTCTGAGAAAAAAAATGCCCATGACAAAAACAAGCCTGGTTTGTTGTTGTAACTAGGCACCGTTCTTAGTGAACTGGCCTGCTAGCCACAGTCAGCTGCTGTGAGTAACCAGTGGGGGTTGCGTAAGAAGAGAAACTCCTCGAACCTGGCTGAAACCAGCTGTCGTGCTGGTGCGGCGAGTACCTCTTGTCCCTGTGAATCATGAGATGGTGCTTGGGGATACAGAGCAGTTAGGGCCAGTAGCCTCATTAGCTCTGTACAGGCTCTATTGTATCATCTGTAAAACCCTGTAATGAACCTCATAGCTGGTGTTTCAGGAAGGTAGGATGTGTGGCTGACACAAATTCCTCACAATTACACCACCTTAAGTGTTTTCCAGCAAGCAAGCAAGCAAGTATAATTTCCACTTTTGCTCTTAGAAAATTCTGCCTGGTTTTTAATTGGGGTATTTCTGACTGCAGTTACATCTTGTACTCGCTCAGGTTTTTTGTAACAAGCAAATACGAGCCCTGGTGTCTTGATTAAATTCCAGTTTAGATTATTGTATTCTGCTTTGCTACAGTTTCCACCATTTCTATACTAGGTGCTGTGATGCTTGTGATGCTTTGCCTCTCCTGCCTGCCCTGTGTTCTGGGTCATCCTGCACTGTCAGCTGCAGACCCTAGCATGGTCTTGGCCTGAGATCTTGAGCTCCCCAGAGGAAATACAGAGCAGGCTCAGCCTGGTCATGGATTTCTGCCCTGTTTCTGCTGTTGGATCCACAACACACACCCAGCCATATGTAAGAAACCAAACCAACCCCAGATTTGGCTGGCAGCACAAATGGTGCCATGTCACAGTATCCAGGTTGGCACAAACAACCTCCTCACACCGGAAATGTGATGTCCATCAAGAAATGCTCTTTCAAGGTCCACCCTGACGTGACTGTCATCTGTCCCTGTGGATGAACAGGACCACTGTTGTCCTGTGTGGAGGACCTGGGCTGGTGCCTTTCTTTGTGGCTTTCCTGGGCAGATGGTTTGCACACGCTCAGCAAATCTATCGCGCTTGAAAGGTGCTGATCCATCAGACACACGTAGGCAGCTGCCCAGCACCTCCACAACAAATCTGATGCTTCCAGAAGGTGTTGGTCTTGCAGCACAATCACTGTGTGATGGACAGACAAACACTGTACTTTTTCATCCTGATTTTTGCTGTGTGTGGCAGCATAGCTGGGGCTGCACAGCACTGCCAACCAGACTGTGAATCCCAGCCTGCTGTAAATAACTCTTCTCTTCTCCCCAGGTGAAACATCTTGGCTGAAAAAGGGCATTTATCTGGGGAAATGCAGGCAGGCAGTAAGCTCACCTTGGGGGATGGTTGCAGTCCCAAAATAAGTTGCTTCCAGGTGCCTTGGGATCCTTTGCACTGAGGACATTAAATTAATACCTAATTTCATTCCTATAGGCAGGGTCCTTCTTATGTCAACAGCTGATGCTTCAAAGGATTAAGTAATTACAAAAATTAACTGCCCTGTGAGTGTTTATACCAGATTGTTGTGACTGATGCTGTGTAAACCTCTGAGGCGACTCAAGAGATACTTTGCCCTTGAATTCCATGAAGAAAGAAGGACAAGGGATTTGTGTGTGTCACCTCGTGGCCTCGTGTGAAGGTCACCAGCGGGGTGACTCTGGTGAGCATTTCCCAGGAAAAACCTGTGAGTGGTAGTGCGGGTGCTGTGACAAGCAGGTGTGTACCCTGCCCTTTGTGGCAGCTCAGCTCTTTGACACAGGCCTGAACTGTTGAAATTGCTCATTTTCTTTTTTTCTGCTCAGCTGGTCAAGCCAATACCCCGGGAGCAGGCAGTGCTGAGCCTTTGCCCTTGCTTCACCCACAGCTTCTGCAGCAGTGTTGGTCATAGAGTGTGAGTGCTCAGAGCCTGGGGCGTTCTGTGTTTATAGTTGGCAACCCCATATTCAGAGTCTTGCTGTTTTATCTGTTACAAATAATCTACATTCAAACCAACTGGGCCAGAGTTTCACTTTCTGCTCCATGCTGTGGAATTTCTTGGTTGTTAATTTTTCAGAGGCACCCAGCGAAGCTGAGTACTGCAGGGAAGCAGCCTCAGACTGCCTGAGTGTGGAGGAAGTTACACATTTGGCATTCAAGAAGATGTATGCAAATAGCTTTTCCAAGGCATTCTCATCACCATCCACATTGAAAGCAATTAAACCTCCCTCAGAGTGACACTTCCATGCAAAAAACATTATACAGCACATCACCAAACTCCAACACAGCCGAAGAAATAATTGGAGGCAATGATTCTGGGCTCTGAGCTGTTGTTCTCCAGATGAGGCATAAATCAGTTGCAGCACCAAGAGCAGCAGCTGTTTTTAGAGCTGGCCAAGGTCTTTTTAGTTTGACCTCACCTTTTCTCCTCTCAGTTGTGCTCACTCCCGCAAAGACTTCAGAGTCAGATATTTATAGAGCGACAGCAGGAGTCCCACTGCAAGTAGGAACAAAATCAAGCATGAAAGAAAATCATTAGGATTTCCTCAGAATAATATAAATACAGTAAAGGTGCAAATGCTCCTTCAGGGAAAAATAAAAACATATGGCACAAATGGTGCCAGTTGCCAGTGGCAAAAGCAGGTGGTGATTAAGCCTACAGGAGAGGGGAGAGGGAACCCAAAAGGGAGCATTGATGGTTCTAGCAGATCACTCTCCCAGACTGAGCTGCTTCCTAAGCCTTGACTCAGCACGTGCCTAAACCCTGCTGAAGCTTTTAAGAAGGTATTTTGGTGCTCTGTGGAATTGCAGGTTATGGGGAGAGGAAAGGGAGCATGGCCAAAACAGGTACCTGTCAGCTGGCAGCCCTCCACCTGTGTGTTGATGGCACCCAGCTCCTGTCAGCAGCACAGCAGTGCTCTGCACCGGGGAAAACATCTGGAGTATGGTCCTGCCTGGTAGCCACCACGCCACAGCTGGCAGCTCCCGTGGATCTGTGTGGTGGCCATGACCAGGAGCTCTTCCCATGGCTACATTACAGCTCATCACAGCAAACATTTAGCTAGGCTGTCGCTGCTTGGGGGTTGCTGTGGAAGCCAGCAGCATGCAGACAAGCATGGGACAGCAGGGACAGCTTTCCAGCCCTATGATTTCTGTGAAAACTATTTTCATGAGTTTCCATTGACCTGGAAAACAAATGCTTAAACTTTTGTTGGCTGTGGAGGGCAAAGCAAGCCTCCTCTTCCCTGATCAGACCAAGATGAGCAGGAATGACTTTGTGCAATGTTCACTATGCTGCTTCTGAGCGACAAGCCCCGAAACAGAACCTGACCTGGAAAAGCTACATGTGTTTTAAGAAAGTCCTACAAGCCCTTTCCATGTACATCAAAGAACAATGACTACAGAGGCAAGCCCTGGGTGGTCAAGAGGTTCAGCTCTTTGTCTAATAAAATATTTATTCCAATTAATCAAAATCCAAGATGGGAAGAAGGGTAAGATGGCTGGAAGCCTTTATGCTTTAATCCAGCAAAATATCCAAATATATTCACAGAATTAGTTAGGATTCAGCTGTGTGTAAGTCAGGATTTCAGGCTGGAAGTGTAAGGAGGCATCCAGAATGGAGCTGTTTTGTGGGGTCACATGCATAGTTTGGCACTGGTCAGCAACTGAGTGGAAATGGTTAAAATCCCCTCAGCTGTAGCTATTAAAGGTAATGGGCATTTTTTGCAGCACAGCAGAAGAATTTGTATTCTGTATTTGAAACACCATATTTAATGTAGCTGTGGAAGGTTCTTAATCACCATACAACTCTCTTCCCTGCTTGGGAATCCAATTAAGCCGTTGGCCTTTGTGAGTTAATTTTGCATTATGTAATTATGAGTTAATAGAAAGCAATTTCCTCTGAAATGTTCTTTTGTTCCTGGTTGTCCTTGTCCTCAGATTCTGGAAGGCAGTCACATTTATACATGCTGTGAAGTCAACAGAGGTAGAATTTCATCCCACTTTCTTCCCACTGCTCATTTTCAAATCCAGTTGTGTGTCTGAGTAGTCCAGATGATTCTTTTCTATCCCTGTCACCTGGCAGGTTTTGGGCAGGGTTTCACCTCTTCCTGCACTGCCCTTTCATCTAGTTTTTCCTGATGTCCTTGTAATCCCTCTCAGACCAGGGAAGAGCAGCACTCTTCCACACCATCTACAAAAAAGGCTGGCCCCAAGGGAGAGTTTCCTGGCATCCCCATCTTGGCCTTCTGGTGTGTTGAAAATGGCCTGTTTATTTTCTGACTCTCAGACAGTTTGGGCTGTTTGGCATTATTTTAGCCCAGCCATCATCATAGCTCTTTGGTAAGGACTTTGTTATGTGATGTTTTAAAATCTGGATAAATTACTTAGACAAAATTACCAAATAATTTTATCTCTCGTCTGCTGAAGTTTCCTTCCTTGCAAATTTTTGGGAAGTACAGCTGGCTTTATTCCCTTGACAAGATATTTAGATCTCAAAGACATTTTATGAGTCTTTGTGCAAGTCCACTTTGATTGGGACAGATCATCAGCCTTCAGAGGTGGGCTGACACAAACAGAGGCAACAAAATCAATTGAATCTCTGCAGTGCTGTGACAAGCTTTATATTTTAGCCTATTTATCTGATGACAGCCACCTTCCAAGTGAACATGGAGCTCTGCAAAATCACTTCTGTCGATGTTGCCTCCTTTTGGGAGCTATGACACATCTGTTGACTGTGGCAGAATGAGCCATCCCTATGGTTTGGCACGTGTATGGGTGCTATTAAGATCAGAGCCCTAATAGCCTTGTTAGAAAATGTAGTGGGTGGCATAATCTGAGAACATGTCTCAGTGATCCCTCCACAAGGAGCACCTTGCAGCGTTTGGTGAAGTGTTTCCATCTCAATAAACACAAATTTGCCTTTGGTTTCCTTTCTGTTGCTGCCAACATTGATGTGAGATAAAATAGCAGCGCCCGTGGGTGGCAGTGGTCTAATATCCAGCTGAAAATGTCAGGGCCACTTAGGTGTGCTTGTATTGCCAAATTAAGTACACACCCTGTTGTGTCTTTCTGAAAACCTGCTGCATCAATAATTATGTCTATGATCAGCCACACCGCAAACGATAACGCTGAGTGAGTGTTTGTTGCATAGACGGTGTTTGTGGGTGTACATGTAGAAAATATTTCTATTCCTACTCTGTATGCATCCTTTGTGTCCTGCTCCTGCTCAAAGCTGGTGATGATACCGTGTTGGCTTTAAACAGAGCTGGAGCAAGCCCCATGTTTCAAGGAGACTGTTCGTAAAAAAGAGAGGGAGCGCATTGCTTTTGCAAAGCTGAGAGCTGGTCAGCATCCAGTCTACCCCGAGACTCCCTCTCTCTCTGAGCAACACAGCTCAGGTTCCCACTTCACTCACAAACCATCTGGCAGCAGCAACTCCAGGGAAGATCCAAAGCAAACAGCATTGCTGAACAGCAGGAGGGCTAACACGGTGCAATGCTGCCAGTCCTCACCTTCATAGATGGAGGCATTTTCCTAATCACAGGATGAAGTCTGTTCTGGGAAGTCTCTACCATTGGGGCTGAAACTGCCAGAAGCTCCAGAGACCGTGACAAAGACCACAAAATGCTAGTGAGGGCTGTGACATCCTTGCTACAATCTGTTCTTTGCAGAAGTGGCAGAACAAAGAGTATCCTCACAGATTAGATGGTCCACAACGAGCCTCTGTGTAATGTGACAATATGAGATGTGCAGGTGACCCCAAAACTGAGGATACTGGTCCCCGCAGCAACTCTTCATGCTGGCTGCCAGCTCTAGGGTCAGCTCCTGCGCCAGGCTCTGCTACTCCCTGTAGGTGAGTTTATTCCTTGCAGGGTCCAGGCAGCCCCTGACCACCCTCTCCTCCAGGGGCTTGGATGCTTTTGCAGGTGGGTGCAGGGTCTGGCCTGCCACCAGCCTGGCTGTGCCAGCATTCACCAGGAGCCAGCCATGATCACTGCCAGGTTGGTCTCCCACCCACAGCACTTGAGCGACTGTGAATATGCAGCTCCAACCCCTCCAGACTGTGCCTGGTGCAGTAGTGTCTGTACCCTTCCCCCGAGCACCGTGCTCGCGCCGTGGCACCCCCAAGCCATCAAAACAGAGCTTTCCCTCCAGTGATGCAGAATAACTTTTATGTGGAGACGTGCTCTAAGGGTGCAGCGAGGTCTTATTGCCAGAGTAGGTGCACTGGCAGGACCTGTCCTTCCATTCCTGCTCATGGCTACACACCAACAGACCTTACCTTCCCCTTCAGGCTGCCGGCAGAGCTGCACGTACAAGCCCTCCTTAAAGAGTCTCAGACACCATCGGTAGGTCAAATTTTTTAGAAAGTGGGTCTTTGCTCAACTGCCCCAGGCTAAGAGGGCTGGAGTAGCTGGTGCAGGCTGGAGCATGGCAGGTGGAGGAAGGTGGTGGGACAGAACCAGGGCTCCCTGGACATGAGCCACTCACTCCCTGCAGCAGCCCTGCTTGGCAGTGCTCCCACCTCAAAGTTCTAACCTGGCCCTATGGAATTATCCAAAACTTTAAAAATCCTCTTCCTATTTTGTTTATTTTATTTTATTTTTAGGGTGGTGGGAGGGACAGTGGCTTCGTGTGGTGTTTCTAATCCCTTAGCTGGGATGCGGTGGAGAGGCAGGGCAGGGAGAAGAGGGAAAGAGTAAGAAAAAAAAAAGGGGGGGGGAAAGTGAAGTGGATTGACTAGAGCTGAGCCCTGGGAGAGACAGAGAGAGGTGGTGAGTCAGAGCTGGGGCAGCAGGGCAGGCATGCCCCAGCATGGCTCCGGGGCTTCCCTGACTTCACTTCTCTGTGACAGTCCCCATTGTGGCAGCCAGGGCCTGGCAGTGAGTTTCTGGGTGGCTCCTCCAGCAATGTCATAGCTAATTAAGTATGTTCAAAAGGTTAGATTATTGGTTGCGACGATGTCTCACCTTTGACCATGCCTACACCAAACAAATCATAAACCAAGCAAGAAATCTTTTTGGGTTTCCTTGCCCAGGGCATCCTTTTAGGAGTTGGATAAAATCTATTTTGCAATCAGCAAATCCACCACTTGGCCATGCAGTTCTGCTGGAGCACTGTGGCTCCTAGAAATTAATAGGGCTCAGGATTTAATTTATTTCAATGAAGGTGGTGGTGGAGTGGCAATCCTGGAAAACAAGAATGAGTACTAGCTTCCTTGTTCCTGAAGTTGATGCAACTCATGCAATCTCTTCAGGGAAATCCCTGCTTTCCTCAGCCTCCTGGCTCTTGAGGATCCTCTGTCCTCGAGATCCTTGGCATATTAAGGAAATAAATGCCTTACTTTTTAAAGAGAGCTTTTTACTTTTGTGCTAATCCCTGCTCTTTTTACTTTGTCTTCATTTCTATCTCCTCCCTCCTTTGAGAATCTACGTATCCAACAGGAGCGTGTTTGTCTCCCATTTGTTGAATGTGGGAACTGTTTTCTTTATTTGCCCTTACTGCATCCAGGCTGGAAGGGAGGCTAATCCTTCCTGGGATTACCATGATACACAGCTGTACCTGGAGAATCCTTTATCCCAAGATGATGTGGGACCAGGCAGTCACCATCTGGTTGGGTCGGAAATTTGGATTGAGCAATGCCTCATTCCCTGCTGGGAAGAGGCTCACCCCGAGGTGCGGAGGCAGTCGGGGACACACCAGGCATGTCCTGGCAGATGGTCTATCCCCATGTCCCAGCCCACATGTCCCATGTTCCTGGAGGAGCCACTGCCTTTGCTGCACACCCTGGGCAGACGGAGCCGGCCTCTGCCTCGGTGCCTGGTCCACAGACTCACTTCCCACCCTGGGTCTGCAGCCCAGGCTTGGTTTTTGCAGCTCAATCTGTTGGTGAATTACTTCTCCCTCCATCCTCCCCGGAACAAAGTCTTGAGTTGCACAGATCCTACAATTAGAAGGGAGGCAAAAAAAATGCAGCTCCATGGGCTGGACTGGGCCCCATCTGCTCTGCAGCTCCTTCTCCTGGCTCCCCTAACAGGGATGGTGTTTCTTCTCACCCATATTTTTCATTTTCAGGCATCTCCGTATCTCCTTCCAACTCCTCCTACACACAATGGAGGAACTGCCCACAAACATGTGCAAAACTACTTAATTACTCTTTAACCAACTGAGCTGCTGATTGCTGCTAGTGCTGATTGTTGCATTGACCGTGATGACTTCACCCCCTCTTCACTTCTGCCCATCACCTCCTCACAGGCTGCGCCTCCACCCGTGCAATGTCTGGGGGCACCCAGCACCTGTCCCTGCAGGCCCCAGCTGCCTGGAGGGCTGGGGGGGGGGGGTGGGGGGGTGTCAGCCCTTGCTCTCCTGGGTCTCCCAGATTCATTATTGCATCTCCCAGTTTCGTGGTTGGGTGCCCTGAGACATTGCTGTGTGTCTTGGGACCACTGCTTGGTGTTCAAGGAGCATGGCTGTGTTTCCCTGGACCATTGAGTGTTGCTGGGTCATTGCAGATGTCTCAGGGCTATTACTGGGTGTCCCAGGGCCACTGAGCCATTGCTGAGTGTCCTGGGACTATTGCTGGGTGTCCCAGGAATGTATGTGGTGCACTAGGTCTATGGCCAGGTGTCCCAAGGGCATTGTTGGGTGTCCCGAGGTAATCAGTGGTGCCCTAGTACTATGGCTGGGGGTCCTGAGGCAATTTCCTAGTGTCCCAAAGTCACCAGGTCCACAGTCAGGTGTCCTGAGGCCACTGGGGTGTGCAGGGGCGGTGGCCCAGTGTCACAAAGCCACTGTTGGGTCACAGGTCAACGGTTGACAGTCCTGAGGTCATTGCCTGGTATCCCAGGCCCATCAACGTTGCCCAGGCCCACGGCTGGCTGTCCCTGGGGTCACCGCCAGTTGTCCCAGGGGCCACTGCCCGCTGTCCCAAGCCCATCAGCCATCCCTCAGGACCACACTCAGGGCCGCACCCAGCCCCTCGCCAGCCCCGGGAGCGGGGTGGGGCGCTGCGATGCGGTCTCCGCCGCGGCTCCCCGGGCGCTGCAGCAGCGGCGGCGGCGGCGGCAGCTCGCGGCCGGTCCCCGCGCCGCCCCGCCCCTCCCACCCCGTTCCGCCCCGCCCCGCCCCATTCATGCGGCGGCGCTGGGCGCGGGCGGCGGCTGCGAGCGGCCCCGGCGCGGCGCCTCCCGCCGGGCCTCGGCGCATGTGAGCGGCGGCGGCGGCGGCGGCAGCAGCAGCAGGGCGGCGGCGGATCGGCCATGCGGTGGCCCCGCGGCCCCCGCGGCGCCTGGCGGCTGCTGCCCCGGCGCTCGCTGCTGGCCGTGCTCTTCCTCTTCTCGCTCTCCTCCTCCTTCCTATACTTCATCTATGTGGCGCCGGGCATCGGTAAGCGGCGGGCCCGAGGCCCGGGGGTGCGGGGCGGGAGGCACGGGCACGCCGTCTGCCGCTGGAAACGCTGAGTAATTCTCGCCCGGCCGGCTGCGGGGGCCGCGGCATCCCCGGCGGTCGCTGCCCGGAAAGGGGCGGCCCGGGCCCGGAGCCCCCGGCTGCAGCTCCGCGGTGCCCCGGGGTTTGGCGCTGGGCAGCGCGTCTCCGCCTCCCGCCGGCGCCGGGCAGAGCTCGCAGCCCGGGGAGGGGGACTTGCCCCGGGGGGGTGCCCGGTCGCCCCCGGGGCGGGCACGGGCGGCGATGCCGGTGCCCGCTGCGCGGAGGGGCCGCGGGAGGTGCCGGCTGTGCGCCCCGCGGGGCTTCCCCGCGCTGGGGGGGCCGGACCGAGCCGCTGCGAGAGCCGAGCAGGGGCCAGCGAGCCTGCCTGCTGGAGAGTTTGTTTTGAAGAAGTGTTGTCCAAGTGGTTGTGGTCTAAACTTGCTCCCCGGTGGAAATCCTCCTCTTGTTGTCAAGTGGGACGATGAGAAGTGTGTATATTAGGAGTGTTCATGTCTTTTTCTGTAGTGTGCTTAGCCGGGGACTGGAGGAGCCGTGTGTTCCATGTGCCGAAAGGGCTGGCACCTGGTGCTGGTGGGGCTGTGTGCCCACCTCCCATGATCCAGAAGAGCTTGTACCTCAGAAAGCAGCTGTTGCCATCATACGGTTATCTCACTTTTGTGGGGAGGCAAGGCTCATCGTTTGGCCTTCAACAAAACTTTGGCCACAATTAATTTTTGTAAAAGCAATCCTTTCAAAAGAAGTCTTGCACGTGGGAGTTTCTCCTTGAAATGTCATTGGTGTTGCTCATGCCATCCCTAGCTTGGACATCACAGGAAGACCTGTGTGCCATTTTTAAGGTGACTTCTGCAGGTTTGTATTCACAGATGATGTCCTGTGGCTGCTTTCTGGGGTCTTTCGCAGGGCTAAGTGGGGGTCAGCTGGTGTGTGAAGCCCAGCTCGTGGGGCTTGTGTCCTGGGCACAGCCTGAGCTGAGGACATGTGTCCTGGGCCTCCCCACCGTGCACATTCCTGGCTTGGCAGCCGGAGGCTTTGCTGTCCCGATGGGCTGGCTGGTGTCCTGCAGGCTGGCCTAGGAGCTGCTGAGCAGTTCCCTTGCATCCACTGGAGGACAGTTTCACAGGCTGACTGGTCCTGTTTGCATGCAGCCACGGGGCTGGCAGTTGTTTCGTCGGATGCGTCCTGCAGCCCTTCCCTGACCTGAAGAGAACAGCTGTAGAGTTTCATAAGGAAAGTTTTCTTATAAGGATGATTTTGTGCTGCTTCTGCATGGTCACCAGTCTTAGACATGCTGGAGATGCTGCAGGGTATATTATACTGTTCAAAACCAGCTCTGACCCGAGGCCCTTCTTTATGTGGGTAGCACTGTCACATCCCACCCTATTTTCTCACTGTCTGTTGTGCTCAAAGAGGAGGCAGAGAGGTCCAGGTGGTCCCTGTCCCCACCCTGCCCAGATGTTGGTGATGTTCTGAGTCATCTCCCCATCAGATGACAGAAGATCTGGTTCCTTTTTTTTTTTTTCCCCTTCCCCTCCCTCTTTCAGCCGAAAATGTTCTATCATTAAAACCCAGCCCAGTATTCCCGGGGCAGATGGTCTCATCCTCCTTGTGCTTGGAGAAAGTTTGTTTTCAGGCCAGAGTGGTAAGGAGAAGCTTGGAAGAAAAGCAAGTGAGGTGGGACATGAGCCGAGCTGGGGATTTTAATAAATCATCCGTGTGGTGTGTGATGGAGAGATGCCATCAGCCGGGTGTTTGGAGCCTTTGGCCTGCCTTGCGTGGTGGGGTAGGGCTGGGCTGATTTTCTCTGGCTGCTGAAGGGCCTTAGGAGGCCTCTGCCTGAAAACTGTCACTTGCAGGGCGTTTTGAAGTGGCTGAAGAAGGACTTGCAGCTCATCAGCTAAACCACAGGCAGAAGCGTGATTAATCCATTCCTTGATCGTACCTTAATTAAACAATCCAAATAAACAGGACCCAAAGTTGTGAGGGAGCTTGAACCAGCTGAAGACTGGATCTGGAAGAGTTTCCATCTGCTCAGTGCTTCAGGCTTCTGGGAAGGGGCTCCCACAGCCAACCTCTGCTTGTGGGGGTCAGGGACCGGTGGTGCTGGGGCTGGAGCCAGCCTGCCCTGCTGGGGCAGTGTCAGCCCCTTTGGAGCAGCCCCACAGCAGGATGGCAGCAAGGATCTGGTTAATCCCTGTGGCACCAGCCCTGGTGGAGGGGACGAGCATGTCCCTGAGCCCCTGATTTGAGGGGGGAGGGCATGGAATTTCATTGATGTTGCTGAGGCTTGCTGTGTTCAAGCAGTTGTGTGCTGGTGCTGGGAGGAAACTGGGACAGTTGCACTTCTGGGTGCTGTCTCAGCGCATTGACGTGGAGCTGGCATGCTTGCTGGCCCCCTCCTGGCTGGAAAAGCTGGAAAACTGCTTCTGGTGCCCTCTGGGGATGTGGAAGGGGAGCCCACCTTGGGCTCGTGGCTTGTGCTGGCCTGTTGCCCAGCTGGCTGTTGTGTTTGGCTCCTTGCAAACCAGGTAATGCCAGCGTGCCCTTGGTCTGCTCAAGACGGAAATGCAGGAAGAAATTCATGTTTACTGTCAGCAAATTGCCATGCTAGGTACCCACAGGGAGCCCATAGCTATTGGAGCTTATGTTTGTGTTGTGCCCTGGTTTATGTGATGCCTGGGGTAGCTCCTCGCTTCTGTCCTTCAACAACGTTTCCTCCTATGGAGCTGAAATTTTCTTGTGGCCTCAGGTTTGTGCAGAGCAGTCCAATGTAAACAGCCAGCACTGTCTTGCATCCAATATCCCTATGTCCTCCCCACACACCATGCTTGCGATTCACATCCTTGGGCTCCCAAAGCCACCTTGGAAAGTAAACTGCCAGAGACTCAGCTGATGGCACAAACACAGCAAGCTCCCTTTTTATTCAGAGCTGTTCCCCAGTGCCTGCTCACTTTTGTCCCTGCTGTGGCTGGGGTGATGCTGTGGGTCTGTCTCCTCGTGGCCATTGTGCCCTGGATGAGGCAGCCAATTGTTCTGCTGGCAGTGAGCTGGGGCCAGGGCACTGCTGGGCTGTGTGTGGGAGATGCAGGGGCTGGAGGCTCCAGGAGATGCTCTCCTATCTATGTGGATGCTTGTTGCCACTGGAGGGGTGGCAGGTACAAGGTGGTGCTTGCACGGAGGGAAGATCACTTCTGCTCACTGCTTTGCAAGGTCTTGCAAGCAGCAGCAGGGCAGAGAGCTGCGAGGCAGGCTGTGCTTTAATTATCTGCAATCATATTGGCCTCATCTTTGGAAAAAGCAGAGCTTGGCATGGGGTGAACAGTTTTGTCCTGCTCTGGAATCCAGTGTGCACATCGGCAGGTTTTTTTGCAAGGCTCATTCTTGGCGTTGAGGCTCTTGTCCTCCTGGGATAACTGCCCCGCATGCCTCTCGCCCCTCCAGACGGGATGTGCAGAAATGGGCTTGCCAGAATTATTCTGGCCATGCCTGGCCCCTGGTGTTGGAGCAAGTGCCCTCCGAGGAGCTAAGCTACAGGCTCTGAAAATGTCTTGCTAGTTTTGTGCTCTTTTGACAGGGCCTGGGAAATCAAGGGAATTCCTTCCTGCAGCTGAAAACAGTAATGCCTTTACAAGCTGCTTGCACTGCAAGTTGCTCTTGCAGCTTGATAACTCTCTGCTACAGTAGGAATTTCTTAGACCTTGGACTTGGTCCTTGTGGAGAGGGTGGTTGGTGGGAGGAGGGAGGTCAGGTTGCTTGTGTAGCTGTACTTCACTTTTCCCTTGTTGTCTCTCCAGAGGTTGGAGCCTTTTTATTTTATTTTTTTAAACTTAGTTATGCACTGGAGTCTTACTTGGTTGGATCTGATGTAGGAAATTAATGCAGAGAATTTTAATTGTTGAGTGAAAGATTGTTACCTTTGTGAGAGAGCTGTAATTCACTCTGGCTTTATTTCCTCAAAACTTACCAGGAATTACTCCTGACTGGTTGTGCAGGACAGAGGTAGCAGCATTAACCCTGAATTCCATTTATGGTGCAAGAGCTTGATTTTTCTTGGCAGGAGTGGTTTGAAAGTGATTTCTCTTCATGGTGCGTTTTGGCGGACAGCAGAGCAGCATGGTGGAGACCAGCAGCCTCTTTTGTACAGCACATTAGTGCTTTTGGTCCCTTGCAAGAATGTTACATGGCTGAATGTGGCCGATCTGGTTTGATTATCAGCTTAGAGGAGTTCCAGGGGTGAGAATGGCAAAAGATTTTGCTGTCCCTGGTTTGCCCTAAATTGAGAGGAACATGGTACAGTGAGAATTGGTTTGGTTGCCCATGGTGGTAAGGAACAGAGAAAAAGTGGTGGCCGTGGTGCTGTGAAGGGGGATGGCAGTGTGGGGACACCCACCTGGGGCTGGTGAGTCTAGGCACAGGGAGCAGGGAGGTCCTGCTGGGTGTGGGTAGCTGAGCACTGCCGGGGCAGGGACAGCACGTGAAGGTGCAACTCGGAATAATGAAACGAGGTTTGTGCTGTTGTAGCCCTGGCTTTGATCTTCTAGCTCTTCCCTCTGCAGTGTAAGAATGTGTGGTATCTTACTGTAAAATACCATCAGCACTGCCCTTCTTCATCCTCCACTCCTTGATCTGCCAAGCAGCATTTTCCAAACCTGAGGAAGGAGCTGCCTGGTTCTTCAGTGTTTCCCCTTGAGATTTTTGCAGTCATTGGATCTGACAGTGGCTGGAGGTAGTAAGAAATCCTCAAGTGCTCCTTGATACAAGAACTTGAGCTCAGGATCTCCTGTGTTACGTGTGGAGACTGGTGGTGGCTGTGGGCAACAGCTCTTTGGTAGCACTACACATTCTTCTAACACTGAGTCTCCTAAGAGGAGACTTGCTTTCACAGCGCTGCTCCTCTGCCTGCACCACCAAGGCAATGGTGCTGCAGAGCATTGGTTGGAGACCACCTTTTGGTAAAGGCTAACAAATGATAAGGTTTCTTTGAGGGCAGGTGAATTACTAGGTTTTGTTTGCCTGTAAGCACCTGTGTTGTCTGTCAGGCATGTCTGGTTTGGGTTATTTTGCTGGTGGCTCGCTGGGTGTTGCAACTGTAGAGGGCATGTGAAGAGTTCACATTTCATCCATCTCTGAAAGGCCTGGCTTGTGGAAGCTGATCAGCAGTCACAAAAGCTTCCAGGTAGTGAATTCCTGCAAATTAAATGCTTCAAAACTTCAGTGATCTGTAGTGGACCAAACCTTAAAGCAAAAACATTACTGCTGTCAGCCCAGACTTCCAGAAGATTGGGATTTGGAGGCCATGGAAGACAGGGGCTTCCTACAGCAGGCACTTGGTCACATCAGGTGGCTGCTGGCTCTGGAGATAAGGGCTCTGACACTGCTGCTTTGTTTCCTGAGCTGATTGTCTGCCTCTTTTCCAGGTGGACTCATTAATTGCATTAACTTGGGCAGCATCTGCTCTGCAGGGTATGATGAACACCCTGGGGACCACTGCTGGGAATAGAGATGAACAATTGGGGAGCTGTATGTTTGCACTTGTTCCTATTTGAATCCTGTTACTGTTGGTGGATTTTAGTATCCAAGCAGTGCATGGAATCTTCAAATGCTTAATTTTATTGAAACTTATGGGAAGACTCACAGGGTGGCATTGGTGGCCCTCAACAGGTGGTGCTGGCTGGGGCTGATGTGCTGTTGGCTGGATAAGTGTCTCTACTCTCCCTGTGGTAGCACCAATGGATGAAGGGTCTGGGAGACAAACAGTGAGAAAATCTCTCTGTGAATAGCTTTATTTTTAAAGCATCATGGTTACAATAAAACGTGTTTACTTTGACAAAACCTTTGCTGGGTTATTTTAGTAAAGTTTATTTTTGTACTGGCTTTTCCTTCTCCTTTGCATTTGATCTGTTGTTCTGACCATGGTTTTGTCTGGCAGCATTTTCCACATAGGTGCATTAGGGTGATTAATGAGTATTTGGAGGTTTTCTAGCACCTGCCCTAAATACTGTGGGTATAGACTGTGCTGTTGAAATGCAGAAAACCCCCAGCAAACGCAAATCAGAAATTTCTGAGATGTTTGTGGATGTGTTTTTTGGGGAGCGTGAAATTGAGAACATAAAAAACACTGGGGCTTTTAGCATTACCCCAGAGCTGCTAGATTTTTGAAAGAAAAGGCAGACTGAAGAGCTGAGGGTTGGTGACAGTGCCCAGCAGGAAAACCGCTCTGAGCCATCATCATCTACTACTTGGGAGGGTACCAGGGGTGACAGAGGGACAGCACATGTAACCCGCAGCCCGGTGGAAAGCATCCTGGTGGGTGTAGCTGTGATGTGGAGTGATGGACAGGGCAGTTGTGCCCATTTTCCATTAGAAAGGGAATTTTCTGGGGCTTGGTGGTCTTGCTGAAGTGAAGGGGCAGGCTGTTGTGCCTGAGGGCAGGCGACTCTGGGGCTGTGCTCTGTAGAGACTGTGGGTGTTTTGTATAAAGCCACAAGCTTTAGTGCACTGCATTTAATTCTTTGTTTTTCCAAGGCATGTAAATATTATCTCAGGGGTGCAAGAAGCTCGGGTTGAGCTCCTGCCTTGCTGCTGGCTGTGAGGGGGATTAGTGCTTGCTTGGACTGGACTTTAGCTGAGAGTGTGTGGCCATGCCTTGTGACTTCCTAAAGCTCATTTTTGTAAGTTTTTGGTTTTGAGGTGCAAAACCAACAGGCTCTTTGCAAGCCTGAGGATGCATGTGGGAGCCCTGGACTGGCAGAAACCCCATCCAGGGGATGTGTGTTCAAATAGCAACATGGATTTTTTTCTTGGGGTTGTGCCTCAGTTTCCCTACCCTCTGGGACCTTGCTGTGTTAGAAAACAGGTCTTTTCCTGACTGGTGGGTGGGTGCATGTCTGTGTGGTGCCTCCTTGGGCTCCCTGCTCCCTGTGAGACAGTAAATGGGTAAAGGTTACCTGAAAGATAAAGGTTGTGAAATGTTGTTGTACAGAGGATGTCCCTGCACATGTAATGGAAGAAAGCAAATACAGGCAAAAAGCCCCATGGCACAGCTGTAGGTTGGGCTGTGGTTTGAGCAGTCTTCATCCAGTGTTTTGTTTGCATATCTAGGGAATTTCATGGGAAAATAATTGATTTGTTTTATTTGAATGCTATCACCATACAAACAGTCAAAGGAACCTCTTGAATCCTGGCACTGCATTAGCCACCTCCTTTGCTTTGACGAGACTGGGGACCAAGCTGTCCTGAAACTTTAAATATGCTGATCTGCTGCCAAAAGGCTCCAGTGCAGGGATCAGAGGGTTACCCTGCAACAAGGAGGGTGAGCTGGTGCAGGTCTGTGTGATGCCTGTGATAAGGAAGTGTGTGCTCTTAATTTATGACATCTCCCCTCAGCAGCAGGTTGGGAGAGGCCATGTCTTGAGCAGGGTTTTGGATGGAAGGTGGTGAAAATGGCTACTTGAATGCTAATATTTATAAAGTGCCTCTAAAAAAAGATACGTACAAAGCATTCAGAATGAAAGAGGAAAGCAAACACTGCACTGCACCAGGAAGACAAGTGCTAACTGATTTTTTTTTTTTTTTTCCCTCACCTACCTGGCAGGGAAGCTGCTGGGAGTCAGCAGGTGATGCCACAGCACAGGTAAACAAACTGGCTAAAATGGCTGTATTCTGTGACAGGAAACCCTGGAGCTGTTGTGGCTTGAAAGGAGTATGGGCCATGCCCAAGGTATGTGGTGCTTTCTGCACTAGGACTGCAGCAACCTGCTTTGAGGGGAGAACAGTGGATATTAAGTCCTTTTCAGCAAACATGGGGTGC
The DNA here is from genome assembly GCF_020740795.1 of Apus apus. Taxonomy (NCBI): domain Eukaryota; kingdom Metazoa; phylum Chordata; class Aves; order Apodiformes; family Apodidae; genus Apus; species Apus apus. Next base: position 7,400,281 of record NC_067296.1, on the reverse strand, counting down.
CCTTGGAGCTGGGACCCCCCTGGAGGGGCGCAGGGTGGCCCCTGGCTGCAGCAGCTCCTTCAGGAATGTGAAATGCTTCCACACATGGAGCGCACCCTTATTCTGCAGTCATTTTTTTCCCCCCTCAGTGTTTTTCCAACTCATGTCTTGCTGCCAGAGTCCATATTAATAATGCATGACTTTTTTTTTTATGGTGCTTCCTTCCCGGCGTCCCTTTCTGCTGCTGAGTCAGAGAAGATTGTTATAGCAGCAACCTCTGAAGCAGTGAAATGCCCCTGCAATGCTCAACTGCTGTCATTTATCATCCTGGCCCCTCTGCAGGCAGCCCTTTCCCTTCCCCTGCTCTGGGTGAGGATGCCAATGCCAAAAGGCTGATTCCTGCTACACCAGCTGGTGACTGGCGGGATCAGCTCTGCCGCGTCTTCCCGGCTAGTATTTCATTAAGGCGGATATTCTCTCTGTTGGCTGCTTTATTCTTGGTTTTGAAATCCTGTGAAGTTTTTTTTTCCTGATCTGCCTGAGACTGCTTTGGGATTGTGCCCAAGATCTTTTTTTTTTTTTCCCTCCTTACTAATTCTTGAACCAATTTTTTTTTTTTTTCCTCTTCCCTGTGCTCCCCCCTGAGATCCGTGCCTGGGTTTTTTAAGGTAATTGAGATGACAGAAGTCACATAATGTGTTAACATGGTTAAATTAACTCAAAATCCTTTCAGTGGCAGTTGAAACATGCCTAGCTGCTCTGGGAAGCCTTGGAGCTGCTTATGCATCATGGAGCAGGGATTTGCAGGGCTCCTGCCTCTGGGCTGGGATCAGCCCCAGGGGGTCATCTCCTCACAGAGCTGGTCCCCTCTGCAGTGTCCAAAACCTGGAGAGAAATGGGAAGCAAAAGTGATTTTCAAGGAATTTGTCTTCTAATCACTCAAATAATAAATAACACTGTGATCTTGGAGCAGATCTCTCCTGTCCCACATCCTAGCATGTTCTTCAGTTTGGGTGGGGAGCAAGATCACACAGCCTCAGCCTGGGAAAAGCATCCTTGGGGCTGGGAAACAGCATCCTAAGAGGTTTCCCCCACCCAGTGTTCTGCCTGTGTGCTTTGAAGGACTCATCTGAAGATGTATATAGTTATTCCCAGAGCCAAGCAGGAGAGGAGTGGGGCTTTCTTGAGACAGAGTGGGTTTTTTTGCCAGACTTCCCAAACTGCCTCGTTCTGCTGTGTCCCACTGTTGGGGATGGCACCAGCATGTGTGCACTCACACTGGGCTCTGCGCTGGCAATTGCAGGGAGGTCACTGGCGACATGGCAGGGAAGTGGTGCTGCTTTTCCGTGTCACAGCTGACCAGGGCTGACTGGAGCAGCCCAGTGGCAGTGCTGCTCTTGGAGGTGGGAAATGTGTGTGTGAGACTGACCCTGGTTGCACACCTCCATCTCGCCTGGAGTCAGGCTCTTGGCTATTGAAAAGCCAGGGTAGTCGCTGTTGTGGCATGCATCCCACTCGGCACCCAGGCCTTTCTACTGAGGCTCTAGAGATGGTGTGCTACTGACTCATTCCTCCCAAGGAAGGGGAAGCACAATCCATACGACATGAAGTTCCCCCAAAGCTGTAGTGCAGCCTGGCCCTGAGGGACACCTTGGTGCTGCAGGCAGCCCCGCTTGCCTGGACATGAACCGCAGTGCCACCCGCAACTCGTGAGATGAGCGACTTCCTTCTCGGCTAACAAGATTTAGGTGGATTATGCTATGTATTTAATCAAGGGCTAAGCTTATTGCCTCATTTGAAATGGATCAAAGCCCTTGAAAATGCCAGCCTGGAGACCAGCTACTGAGCAAGAATCTTACTCGGCTGCATTTGTGAGTGGTGAGGCTTGCTTTTGAAGGACCTGGGTAGCTCAGCAGGCTGGTCTCAGACCATGACAGTGATGAAATGCAGAACCAGATGGGAAAGTTTTAAGTGATGGGAAATTAGGAGCAGGCAAATGTTGTTAGTTGTTCAGAAACCCGGAGTATTTGGGGGAAGAAGTCATTCTCTTCTAGCTCTCAGTTTGCAGCCATGTTTTCAGATATATAAAGCTCCATGCTGGCAGATATGGGAGCTGCTCTGGCTTTTAGCAGTCTGGCTTTCACCTTCTAGAAGAGCAGCTTTGATTTTCATGTGAGCTTGTGTAGCTCTGCAGCAGGGACCAGACTCCAGTGCTTTCCCAGGCAGCCCCCAGCCCCTTGCACTGGTCATCAACAGCACTGGAGCTCACAGGGGTCTCATCTTCTCTTGTCCCTGTCCTCACAGCAGTGTTATCCTGGGACTTTGCAAGATTTTGGTTGCAGAGGAATAGAGCAGAAGGTGCTCCTTGCTGCTCTCTTAGCCTAGAAGCACCCTCTCAGGGCCCTAGCCTTGGCTGTGGGTTGGGAGCCCATGTCTGGCATCAAGATCTGTTCCACCCATGTCCAGGGCCAGCAGGTTGCCAGCTGTGGGGTTCCCACTGGGCTTGAGCAGGTGATGCCCTGCCTGCAGCTCAGCCCAGAGAGGGGCTGCCTGGCCCCTGCCTGCTCCCTGGCAGTGAGATCAGTGCCCAGGGTGGAACAGGGATAGGTGTTACAACAGCAGCAGATCCGTGTGTTATTTCTGTGTGCGTGCCGAGGTGGGAGGAAGGAAGTTTTGCCATCAGCAGATACTGAGGCAAGTTTAAAATGACTTCCCAGTGAAGAGCTGTTGTGGTTGCCAGGGTCTGCCTGGAGTGGTAGGGCAGGGTGCACAGCTACCTCCTTCTTCCATGGTTAGGAGCTTTTTGCTGTGAGTGCTGGTGGGTGCCCTGTCCCCATGTCCGTGTACTGCGAGCACGTCCTGCACCACTTTATCTGCATGTGGTGAGCTGTCCCAGCTGAGTGAGCTGTTTAAAGTACATTGGCTATTCAAATCACCTTTCCTTTCTTGAAAAGAGAAGTTTATTCCAGTAACCAACTTCCGTTTCACTGCCATTCAACGTAAGGGGAGCAGCTGCAGCTCATGACTCCTGCTCTGTGAATGTGACTGTGGGCACTGTCTGCAGAACAGAGAGCAACCCAACCAAATGGCTTGCCTGGAGGAGTCTGTGCTGCAGAACAGATCCTGGTGACTTCTGCTTTGAGGTGAACATGAGCAGGTCTTGTGCAGCAACAGGTGCCTGTTCTCCCTGCAGCATCCCCTTTGCTTAAAGCAGAGTTGGGGCTTTGCAGACTTCTCTCCCCTCTGAGGTCCTGCTCAGACCTTTTTGTGGTTTTGCCTCACCGCATGCTGCAGTGGAAATAACCCCAAAGTAAATGGAGAGGGACAAATTCAGCTGCATGCCCCCTGTGCCACAAGTGTGGGAGTCCCTCGTTCATGCTCTCCTGGATGTGGCTTGAGCCCTCCTGCAGAGCTGGCAGAGCTTCTTGTGTGACATCTAGGTGCAAAGTGTTCCCATGTTTAATTTATGGCTAATCAAACCTGCAAATGAGGCTTTGCCTCAGTTCTCCTCCATCCCAAGCCCATTATGCATCCTCCTGCCCTAGCTTGCATTTGTAATTACAGGCAAGGATTGGTCAAGCATCCGTTTGTGTTTCAGAAGCCTGAGTAGGCTTCGTAGCTTGCAATCATCCTCTCAGCTTTCCGGTGTCTTGGGTCATATAAAATGGTCCTACAATTTCTTAAGTGGGAGTTGGATGTGAGAGGGGACAGAAATTGTAAGCTGGCACCTCTGAGCTCTATGTACAGTCACAGGGAGTGCAGGGAAGCCCATTCTGGGATCACCACAGCTTCAGGTGAGCACAGGGGCTTTACTCTCTGCATTTGAGACCAGAAGCCCAGGGCAGGGAGATGCCACAGGGACTGGCACTGCCTCTGTGCAGAAGGTGGCCAATGTTTCCTTTTAGAGGTTTTATTTTTGAGCCATCCAACCCTCCTCGTTTGCACACTGAGCATCCCTTTAGGCTTTGTCATCTCACCCTTCCTCTGCTTGGGGATCAGGATGTGCAGGAGGGTGCCAGCATGCTTCTGGCTTTCCCAGAGCCCACCCTTGTGCTGTGGTGGCAAAGGGCTGAGCTGCTCCCCAGCTCTCCCTGACTTGCCTTTGCCCACCGAGGTCCTGTCTGCAGGTGGTGGTAGGAGCTGGAACAGCCCATGAGCACTTTGTGCCTGTGCCGGACCTCGATGAGCTCCTGGAGCCACTGTGTCTAAACCTTGCTCCTGAACCCAAACTGAGGGATGTGCCCTCCTGTTGGAAATTAATTCCCTCTTTGTTTGTCGAGTCCTGCCCCCTTATCCCAGGGGTTTGTGCATCAGGCAGGCCAGGCCTCCTGTTCCCAGCGTGCTTTATCTTTTCCGAGGTAGCTGAATGTCTGACTCCTGTTTGCAGAGCTTGACTTCTGGGTGTGGACAGCCTGGAATTGATTAGTTTATTTCCCTCCACGCCACTGGCCTGTTGCTCATATCAATGAGCAAGTTTGTCAGATCCCTTGGTAAACATAACTCTCTTTAAGAAACTTCAGCTGCTGCTGTGTGTGAGGAGCTGAAAGGTGTTTCTGTGGAGGAGTGGGGTAGAAGGAGAGTTTGTTTGCTGTTCCCTGATGTATGCCCATGTGTGCTTGTCCCTCTCAAGGGCTGTGAGGGGGGTTGATGATACGGAAGAACATCATCTTGGAAATTCCTAAGCAGTTGCAGAGCCACCAGGCGGATAAGAGCTCAGCAGCCAGGCTGAATGCCCAGTGCCCCATCCCCACAGCCTTCTCTTATCACTGAATTTACACCAGGTTTTTCCCCTGTGTATATAAACCCAGTAAAACCTGTGGGAGTGGAAGTCTGGGGACCACAAGCTTTCCATTCCTTGCAGTCAGCGATGTCACCATTGCCCTGTGGTTACAGCTTGGGGCTGTGGATGCTCTTATCCCTTGCTGAGCTCACTTACCTAATAGCCTTGTTTCTGCTTATCTAGGATTAATATGTAACTTAATGTTAGCGTGTTAGGCACAGTTCTGTGAGTGTGGTGCTCATGGTAAAGGGTGGTGCAAACCTGGCTTCTGATGCCAGGGCACTTTATTTTCCCCCTTCCTGTGATAAGGCTTAGGGGTTTTCTGTGCCTGGCACCGCGGTGGGTGGCAGTGCTGCTAGTAAATGTTTGTCATGGCTGGGCAGGAGGGACAAGTCAGCAGAGGGAGGGAGAGGAGGGTGATCCTGTGGAAAGCCGCAGTGCTTCTCTGTATGGCTGATCCCAGAGAGGGGTCTGGCATGTGCTGAGCACCAGGGTCTGGTACCGAAGCACATGGCAGAACTCTGTGGGATGGAGAGAAGGGTTTTCCATTGTCCCCTATTCAAGGCATCCCAAACACACTCTCTTGCCATGGCTTTTCTGCTGACACCCAGGAAGGCGTCACGCAGGCTGTGATGTGTAGTCTCTTAGTTAAGAGCTAAATAAATTCATAGATAGAGGGATGAATTATCTCCAATGAAGTCATTCTGTACTCTGGGAATGGAATTGGTTGATTTATTTACAGCAGCTGTACTACCTGTTTGCTTGATGGGTGGAAGAGAACCTATCAAAAATGTTAGGTGTTCCAAGGCTACCTAGCTTGTAACAAAGCTAATAAATGTCTTAGGACATCATAGTTCCTACAAAATCCCATAGGTAATGGTCTGTATGGTGGAACTTCAAAGTTGCGTCCTCTTGATAGCTTTTTCATCCTGTACAAACACAGCAGCTGTACTGACTCTTTGCAGCACAGTCTTTAATTATTGCAGACAAGAACAACTCTGTAATCGTACTGCAGAGGCCAAGCTGCTGTGGGTCTTAATGGCACTGTATGGTGAAAGTACCCTTGGCAGGGAGCTCCAAGCTGCTGCCTTTTAAAATCTGGGACAACAATAATCCCACACGATAAAAAAGTTCTCCAAGCTGAAATTTTTCAAGGAGTTGAAAGGGCTGACAGGCTCTCCAGCAGATGAGCCAGGCAGATGCATGGGATGGTGGTGGGACTGGCAGTGCTCCTTCTCTGACTGCTGAAACGGCTGCTTGCCTAGTACCTGGCAACAGTTAGGAAGGAAATCACAACAGAACAGTCTTGGAATATTGCAACAGAAGGGACTTTCCTTAGCTGGAATCTCCACAGTGTAGATCGTGCTTGATGCAAAGCAGCATTTATACTTGCAGAGCTGAAGCCTTTGCAGGACACTATTTTCCCTAGCAGGTGCTGGCTGCAGTATTGCAGCATGTGCTTCTGCTGAGTCTGGGCTCTTTAAGCCAACGAGGAGCTGAAACACCCAACTTCAGGTCAGGCAAGAGCCTGTGGCTTCTGGTGGTGGGCATTGCCCTGCCGATGGGAGCAGTGATGCTGTGGTGTGGTGCTTGGGTATTGCCAGAGTCAACGCCTTAGTGGGGGCAGAGGGTTGTACTCTGCAACCTGCTTTGCACCTCCCATGGGGTGGTTTGTGGTGATTGTTTCCACCAGCACATCCTGCCCTTCTGAGGTTGGAGTCATGAAGCAGCCAGTGGCTTGACGCAGGCAAGCCCACCGCGGGGGCGAGTATCTTTGCCTCAGGTTTTGCTGTTCCAGTGGCAAGAAGCAGGTCCCCTGGGATGCATACATCATGGGCAAAGTAGGCAGGGAGCAGGACTTTTCCCCATGCTGATTTTTTTCAGAGACAAAGAACATGTAAATAAGAGCTGGACCATGCTTTAGCCATAAATGGCAGTGAAAGATGTGCTGCGGGTCTTGCTGAATTAAGCGAAGAACAAATGCTGTCCTGGATGCTGTAACCACAAATCCTGTGCCTGCATTTAAGCCTGACGAGTGGGAAAGTGATTTGTTTAATGCATATTAACTGGGATGGTCCAGTCTGGTGTAAGAGGCAAGCCACTGACCAGAAACAACATCTCAGACCATCTCGGAACTGCTCAGTTGCAGCAAGCATGAGGCTGTACATGTGATAAGCCTTTTTGTTCAGCCATGCTGAACTTGTAAAATATGCTTGAAAAATCAGGTCTTTGTCTGCTTTTTGGGAATATCCTGAACAACAGTCCCATTCTCTTTTCCTCCATAAAAGTCAGGGTATTAAAGCTTCAGACAGTGCAGCTTGTAAATCCATGATTCTGTTGTTTTTCTCTTGACAATTTTATACTCTCTAATGGGTATAGTTAATCTCCTATTGGAAGGCTAACAAACTAGTAATTGCAGAATCTATTTAAATAGTGTGTGATGTATATAGAAATTTTAAATACAAATCCAGCCTCTGTTCTCTGCAGTGGTCTGCCTGTATTCTCAGTTGTTTCAACTGCTGACAGACAGCCCTGATAAAAACACCTGGCTGAATGCATTTCCTGGGCAGTGCACTCCACATGTCCCCTTTTTTTCCTGCACATCCTAAAGCTGCTTGTTTGATGAGTAGGATGCCCAGGTTGGTGCTGGGGGTTGCCTGCAGCAGAGGATTTCCTTTCTCTCCTGCAGCTGTGCTGATTCCCATGACCCTGGAGAAAAGGAGCAGTCCTGAGCAGCCCACATCCTTCCCTGCCTTCCTGCTTCAGGGGCAGCACTGGGGAGTATCTGTTTGCTCCTCCTCTCCCTTGCTTGCCCAAGTTTTCACATAAGCCTTATTTATTATTTTTTTAACTGAAGCTCTCCCTTTGTTTCCTCATCCTGATCCTGCATGAGCATCAGGCTCGGGTGTCAGGGTTCCTGCTGCTTCGAGATGGTGTCCAGGGTGCAGGAATTTCCACCACTTTGTCTCCTAATGAACAAACTCTGACCTGTCAGTGTTTGCTGTTGGTAGCCAGCAGCAGCCTGCCAGTGCTGCCCGCCTGAGAGGTTAGCAACCATTTCCCTCTGCCTGCTGAAGAGCCTTTTATTGTGCATTTAACTGTGCGGTGCCCACGAGTGCCCAGCAACTGCTGGGCTTTTATGCTCTGTGTGCAGAGAAATCTGCTGGCAGCTGATGCTCTTTTTCTCCTTGGAAGTGTTTTTGCTGACCCTGGCACAGGGAGGTGAGATGGGGAGGGCAGGCTGGCCCTCCACAGGGAGAGCTGCCCGTGGCTGCAGAGAGGGAGGGATGGAGGATAAACAGGAGATGCAGTTATGTGCAATTGCATCTCCTGAACAGCAATTAAAGTAGGAGAGTCTGAATCTCGATAGGAAGGGTAATATTTAACTTGGGCATATGCTTGTTATGCTCTGTGCTCCAGCCTGCACATGCTGCTACGCCTGTCCTCACAAAGAGGAATTGCAGTAAAGCCTGGGAGTTGAGCTGCTCTTGGGATCTGCAAGGCCCTGTGGGATCTTATAGCTATTCTCAGCATTACTGCCCTGGTGCATGGGTAAGCTGTGCCCTCTTTTCCAGTACTTAAAGGGTGGCTACCAAGAAGATGAAGACTCCCTTTTTATAAGGGATGCTCCTCCTGGAGCATCCTCTGCCTGGAGCTGGGTGCTGGGAGCACTGGCACTGGGCTAGCCACTGTCCTGGTGGATGTGACTGTGCCCAGGTGACCTGGGGTTCAATCTCACCATAAACCTTGGCTGTTGTTGAGGTGCAGAACTCCTTCTGTGGGGGCTTTAGTGCTGCTAGAGCTCCTTGAGTTCCCTTGGCTTTCTGAGTTTTCCCACGTGTCCAGAGCACATCATGCTTCTCGTGCTAGGTATCCTAAAATTGGTGTAGTGCTCTTCAAAGGGAGTTGCACAAACACCTTAGCTCAGCCAGCTGTGGGATTGCAACCAGAAGTGGCCATCTTTAAATGTGTATATTAAAAATTTAGGCACTATTAGAATAATCAGAATTTTCTTCCCCCTTGCTGAAGCCTCCCCAGGGTTATTTTTGTGCTACAACAGTTCAGGTGCAGATTCTCCATACACAGGTTTTGACCAAGCATCACTGGAGTCTCCCATCTCCCTGCTTGCTCCATGCACTTGCAGACTGTGAACTTGCCAGTTTTGGGGACGGATGGTTTGTAATTACCAGCTTAGTGCTGCTGCTGCACTGTTAGTTCTTTGACCACTTAACGTATCAAATTGTTCCTTCCTGTGCTATTCGTAGGTTGTGCCAGTGACAGCATTAATGCTAAATTCTGTAAAACTAAGAGGAACTTCTTATTTAATTGTTCAGGCACTCTGTACATCTGGGGAATGTGGTGCCACTGGAAGGGTAATAGAGACAGAGGTTTCATGGTGTATTAGCAATGGGATGCTGCTGTGTTTCCTAGTTAGGCTGTTTATGACTTAAGAATGTCATAACTGTCTGTCGCTTCCTTGGAGGCTTCGTTTGATTAAACCCCTTTGTGTTGCTAATGCTAGTGGAGCTGAATTGATGCTGGGATCTGCTGGGAGAGCTTAGAAAAGAGGCTTTACCTAGACATGACTGTTGGTTTGGCTGTGTCTGGGCCCAGCAGGAGGTGTTTGCAGTAGGCAGGATCTCCCAGCCCTGGCAGGGTGTTGGGGTGACCCAGGCCCCACCCTGGCTGCTTGCAGGACCTTCACCCCTTTCAGAGCTTTTGTCACGTCTCCCACATGCAGCCATCCCACAGGCTCTGCTGAAGCTTCCGAACGTCTGGCAAAGGGATTTGTTCAGTCCCTGTTGTACGTTGGTTTCTGATGGTGCTGTTGAGGTGGGTGCACCTGGGGCAGGACAGGGACTGGTGGTGGCTGCCCTTGCTGGAACAGGGTCCAGCTGCTCCAGAGCCCTGGTTCTGGCAGGAGAAGGCTGCATGTTGCAGTGGGACCGTGATAAACTCATCAACAGCCCCTCTTGTGCTCCTGCAGCACTGGTGAGCTAAGGAATCAGGAGAAATGCTGAGTGTGCTAAAGTGGAGGAAGACCTGCTGCTTCCTGAGGAAGGCCTGGCTGCTGTGCTGGATGCTGCTGCTGCTGCAGACAAGCAGGGCTGCTGTGAACCACCTGCCCCCTCTTCCTGACCCCAGCCCTGGGGCCTGTCTCCTGGCACGGGGCTCAGGGGACGTGCCATCCCCTGTGGAGGGAGGTGCTGGAGCAAGGTCCTTCCACAGATGGTGGAAAGGTCAGAAGCAAGATATGTCAGGTCTGTCCCCTTCCTGTGTCTGTAACTGGTGTGGATCACGCTCAGACCTCTTCTGAATCAGCTCCTGAGCTGCAAATTATCCTACTGCCTCTTCTAGTACATATCATCACAGTGAAATTAATTTTCCATGAGAGAGTCAGCTGTTTCTTGATTGGAGTGCTTTGAAAATATCAACAGAGAAATGATTACAGGAAGCCTTCAGCACTCATTTATATAATTGGACTTTACCTTCCTGGTTGAAGTTGTTGCATCCACTGCTGGCTTGGATGAGCACTTGCACTCCCTGTTGCTTATGAGCAGAGATGTTGGGATGCAGCATCCTGAGGGGGGCACCAGCCCTGGGCTGCAGCTGTGTGCCTCTGCTCCAGCTGGTGCCAAGCTGTAGGTCAGATACCATGGTTTCTACGTGTCTAAATCCCAGCAGGGTAGACTTGTCCTTTAACGGTTTAATGAATAATCTTAAGGCAGTAATTTGGGAAAATGGATTCTTACATTTTGCTGATTCATATTCTGCGTGGGTATTGAGGGTCTGCTGGAAATTTGTAGGAAAAGGGGCATCTACTCCCCAAACTCATAGCAGCTAAAATCCCTCTGCTGTCCTTGTCCCACTGCTCAGTGGCTGTGGCCTGTGTGTGTTCTGAAGTGCTCTGTGCTCAAATGGAATAAAGGCAGAAGGCCAATGTAATTTCTGAGATCATCCTGTGTGATTAGATATAAATTGCCTATATCTTGCAACATGGAGAATTTCTTTTTGGCTGAGCCCTGCTTCAGGTCAAGTGGTTGGGTGCACGTTCCTGCCCTGGCAAGGGCAGCAGAGGGGATGCTCAGCATCTCCTTCCTCCTCTGATGGTGGCTCCAGCACTAATTAATTTAAGCACCGTGTGGGTATGAAGAGTGAAATGTTTTCCATTATGTGTTTTAAATCCGTTTTTCTGACCCAAATCAATGGCATGTTCTGGATAAGCATGGGGTTTGTGAAGCCGATCGCATGGTGGTGACTCATTTTGGGGGCAGGAGAAGGAGGTCTTATCCCTAAGCTGGGGTTTGTGGGGTCATGGGGGTTTCTGGGTGTTGGGTGTGTGGGATGTTGATGGCACAGCTCATCCGTGCCCAGGTATCTCCTTAATCATCAGAGTAAAGGGGTTAATACATGAAGAGGCAACTGCTGCCTTAAACAAAGCTGGTGCTGTTTATGCTGGCACTCTCCTGGGATGGTGGCTGCTGTGACAGTCTGCTCAGGATTCCCAGAGCAGCTCGGCCAGCCCTGCCTGGCAAGCCGTGTCATGTGCTGTGCCCAGGCCCTGCTCCGTCTGCCTGCTGAGGCAGCGCCGAACAAGCGGCACTTTCACTGCGCCCGACAAACCTCCCTGCTCCTTAATCCAGGCAGGATTGGAGGCTGATTTGTGTCTCTCGTTTTTTCATGCTTCATCAAGCCTGGCTCTGCTTTCTCCAGCAAGTAGAAGGCATAATGAAGGAGACAGTGAAATTACTTGTTCAGCATCAGCGAGTTGTGCCTTGCCACTGACTCCAGCTCCATGAAAGCTCTGGGAAGTGCAGGCTTGCTGCCCCCCCTTCCCTTATAAGCAGCCTGCTCCTGATAAACATCTCAACTCAGTGGCTTCAGCTGCCCTTCACTCCATGCAAAGAGGAGAGGAGCTGTGTCCCTGCTCTCGGTTAGTCTTTTGGTTTCTGGGAGGGCAGCCGGGCAGTCTCTGACCCTCACGGTTTGCTGGTGGTGGAGGTGAGGCTGTGCAGTGCTGCTCTCCCCCGAGCTCTGCTGTGCTTGCTGTTCCCGTTGCTGGATGTGTTGGTTCATGCTGTTTCCTGGTACAGAGCCTCACAGTACTTCTGGCTGCAGCTTGGGGTGGATGCTGTCACTGGGGCAAAATGTTGTAAATATGTCCTTAGGAGCTCAAGCATCAACTCTTAACCATGTTGCCTTTTGCAACCAAGGCAGAGCTCTGATGTGGGCTGCTGAGCTGAAGAAGTTGCCCAACCCTTGTAGTGGTCATCTAGGAGACCCACCCTCTGCCTGGTCTGCACAGGCAGGTTGGGACAGAGCTGCCCCAACCCCAAGGCCATGCCAGCCCGATGGCAGCGCTCACTTTTCACCACTAACCCCCAAGTAGCCTTTTTTTTTTTTTTTTTTTTTAATTCCCCCAGCAACTGCCATTTCCCTCAGTCCTGGTTGGCAGCTGCCAGGCAGTGCTGGGGCTGTGATGGAGAAGGATGCTGGGGCTGGACTGCTGGTGCTGGGAGGTGATGCGAGCTTGTGCTGAGCTCTGAGCAGGAGTCCAGAGTGTGAGCATATGGAAGCTTTAGGGCTGGATGTGAGGCTTTGCATGGAGAAATTCAGCTACATTTGTTTCTGGCCTGCAGTACCACATCAAAATGCCAACTTCTCCTGGATCCTTAGCCCCTGGGGATCTGCTAGAGCGAATCTCCCATCTTTCTGAGCAGGAGCAGCCCTTGCTGCCTCTCACTGTCATTGCAACAGGAGTATCTTGCCAAGAAACTGCACCTGAGCACAGGTTTGTTTTGTAGCTCTCACTAACTGACCTGGTGGTTGTTCTGGGTTGCAGAGCTGGCTTCAGAAGAGCTGGGACAGCAAAGTGGGTTTAGGTGCAGCTGTGGCTGAGGCAGGTCCTGCTTGTTGGTGGTGTAACTGCTGGCTTAAGGTGCCATTGCTGGCTCCACCATGAAAGGTAGATGTATGGGAAGGGTGAGGCTGGAAATGGGCTCTTAAAAATCCATTTCAAGCCATTTAGTTGCCAAACACTTAATACAGCTGACCCCCTTCTTGCTGAAAATCTGGTGATTCCCCAGGCTGAGCACGGTGGGGTGGCTCTGGGCATGGTGTGTGGCCTCCATTGCCCTTTCAAGTATTTCCTTAGCTGCATGAAAACAAGATATGGTTGGGATTGGGAAATGCATCTGGGCAGGCTCTTCCAGAGGCTGACTCAGTGTGGGTGTGGAAGGGGACAGGGGGACAGTGTGTCAGTGTGTGGACCCATGGGGGGTGTTTGGGGGCACCCTTGCTCTCTGACAGCAGTGCCACCTCGGGGTGCCCTGTCTAATCTGCACTACTGGTGGCTGCCGTGGTGACTGTACCTTGGCTCTGGCAGCTGCCTGTTTCAGGCTGTTGCAGCTTGTGATACACCTGCTGTTGAAATGATCTCTCTGTTAGGGATGATTCCTGATGACTTTCTATTGCTACTGCCCTGCTCTGTGCGGTTTCTCTTTTGTTTCCTTGGCCTGGTGCCTTCTTCACCCCTCCTGGAGTGTCTTTTGACCTGTTTTTTAGTTACTAGTGCAGAATTGGCCTTTTAGATCTCCTTATTTTCAAATAATTTTTTTTTTTCTTGTTTAGCATAACACGTGACTGCAGTGGGGCTGTGGCTGGTACTGTGATGCTGGCGAGGGGTGCTGCTGTGTGCCATCCCCATGGGTGGCCATCCTGCTGTCCTGCTGCTGGTGACATAGGGCTGTGCCTGCCACTCTTCTTTAGGGCTGGTCCTTGCTAGCACTGGGTGTCAGCTTCAGCTGAAACCTAAGGAGGTTCAGCTTCAGCTGTGCCAGGGCACGGAGTCAGCAGGAGAGGAGGGGGGAAGGAACCTGCCTGGTGGAGGAGACTGTCCCCAGGAGCCCAGGGGGCTTGTGCTGCAAAATGCTGCCTGCTCTGGGATGTGTGGATTGCCAGTGGGATGTTTTTTGTGGTGCCCTTTGAGGTGCCTCTGCCAAGCAAGCATCAACCCTTGGCGCTGCAGTCTAGGAACAAATGCCGGTCTCCAGGCGTGCAGCTTAGTTTCCTGTTATAGTGATGTTTCCCAATTAAACCTTCCTACTTAAGCAGCAGAAGGAATTGTTGTTTAAGCTGCAATCCTGTGTTACAGTCTGCATCGTCAGGCCTGGCTGGGTACATTCCCCTTAGGAACCAGCCAGGGTTCCAAACGTGCCTTACGCCTCCGCTTCCCTGCTCTGTGCCCTTCCCAGTTCCCATCGGGCAACTGAGGCGCATGTGACCCAGGGATCCTCCTGGCAGCAGGGAGCTGAAACCAAACAGGAGGCTGGGAGCGGTTCCAACAGACTCCTGTTTCTCTTTCCTACAAAAGCTGATGCTAATGAAAATTTTCCCTTTTTTTTCTTCCCCCCTCCCCCCCCCGCCTTGCAGTGAACACCTACCTCTTCATGATGCAAGCCCAAGGCATCATGATCCGTGAGAACATGCGAACAATAGGAGCTCAGGTGTACGAGCAGGTGGTCCGCAGTGCCTATGCCAAGAGGAACAGCAGCGTGAATGACTCAGGTATTTCTGGAATAACTCTCATTTTGATCAAAGGTGCCATTTCCGTTGGAAATCGGGTTCATCTGAACCACTCTCTCTCGAAGGAATTAATTTGCGCTGGTAAATGCAGAGAGGGAACTGATTAATTGGTTTCTATTTCTATATATAACAACTATATAGATAATTACTATATATATACACACACACTATAAATATATAAAAATAATATTCTTTTCTTTATAAAAAAATTCAAATACTTCCAATTTTTATAAGGGGTGAAAATCCTCAAAGGCCTCAAATGACAAGATGTGGAGCTGAAAACCTCTCTGCTTTCCAGGAATTCAACTTCTTAGCTTCGACCAGTCCTGAGAGTAAACACTTGGAAATTTCAGTGCAAGGATCAGGTTTCATACTTAAAAAAAATAACTTCCCAGGCAAACACATGCACAGAGCCCTGGCTCCATGCACATGGAGGAGCCTGTGGTCGTAAGCTTCACTCCTCCCATGCAAGGATGAACTGAGATGACTTGGCTGGAGATCTGCCACAAATAATACATTGAACTTTGGGCAGAATGCGGGGAGTGGAGTCGCGGGCTCCCACTCCCAGACTGTTCATCATCTGTAATGTAAAGCTGATAACAGGGTTACTAGTTTTAGTTATAAATATGGTACAGTGAAGCATAAATGTAAGTGGCTGCGTGTAAGCCAGGGTGAGGCATTGCCTTCAGGCTGCTGTGACACCGAGCATGTACCTTCCCTGTCAACATGTCACCGGTGTGTCACTCTGGTGCACTGGGCATCAGGCCGAGGCGGTGCTGGGGAGCTCAGCTCAGCTCCTCCCCTGTGAGGGCTTAACAGCAGGGACTGATGGAGTTTTACAAGACAAGATTATTTCCTTATTAATAAAAGCTACAAGCTGTGTCCTTACTGCCCGGCCTGCTGAGGAGCAGGTGGTGCAGATGCCAGATCAGCTGTACTCTGACCAGGGATGGGCACGGGAGGGGAATTAGCAGCTTGCCACGAGATTGACAACCTGGGTTGCCTCCTCTCCCCACCAGAGCTGGCCAGGGCTGCCAGCCCAGGCTATTTTTAAGGCTGGAAACATCCAAGTAAAGCAGATGCAGGGTGAGGAAGTAGCTGATCTGCTAAGGGGAGGAGGGTTAGATGCTCCACTTGCAGTGATGAGAGCCTCTGTTCCCCTGTGGTCCTGGCCTTCGGGGCTCTGAGCCCTCCAAAAATGTTATGTGCTCCTGCTGCCTGCAGCAGACAGAGCAGTGGTGACCACATGAGTGTCAGCCATACCAGCAGTGCTGCTGGTACATAACTGGCTGTGCTCAGGTCTCTTGCCCATCCCAGCTCTGCAGGCATGGGCTGATATCCCTCCTGCCCCAAGAGCCCTGGCTGCAAGGATGGTTTTATCATGCACCAGCACTGTGCACTGTCCTGGGTCGACCTTCCCGGGCAGGCAGGTCAAAGCAGACATATGGTGGATGGTGGTGACATCTGGACGGAACCTAGCACAGTGGCCACAAAGATTATATTAGCACTGTGTGGGGAAAGATATCAGTATCTTCTCTCCCCGGCTCTTCGTGGGATCTGGGTGGGTGGCACTGGTTTGTGCATCCTCCCCACCCCACTGTGGGCAGTGTGGCATTGTCAGAGCCAGGAGAGCAAACCTGCCTGGTACAGCTGCAGGGAGGGACCCAGCAAAGACCTTGGCTGTCCCCTTCATGGCTCACAGCTGCTGGGAGCAGCTCTTGGGCTCTCCTTGTCCCTATCCTACCCCGCAGGTAGCAGCAAATGTCACGTCCCTGCATTCCTTCCTCTCTTCTCTGTCAATGTGAGCCCCATGGTGTGCTTCTGCAGGTACCTGCTGCAGGAATGCCTGTGCATGGTGAGGTAATGGGAAAGGATGAGAGCTTCTCGTCCTGGTGGGTCCAGGGTCTACCTGCAATGGGACTGGGTGGCTCAGCGCTAAATGTCCACTTTCCAGGACCTCTGTGGCATGTAAGGTTGGTGCTGGTGCCCTGTGTGCTGTAGGACTGAAAGGCCAACCCTCTGCTAAGCATCTGATACTTGGAGAAAGTGGAGAGGCAGCATCCTTCTGTTGCAGCTGATGCCTTACTACAGGCTGAGAACTTTTTCTAGTGCCTAAAATAAAGGTCATGCTTAGCTAAAGATGCCTTATGCAAAGCTGTAGAAAGCAGAAGTTCATGGGTATTTGAAAACCTCCTTAAAACAGTTACAGGTGTAACAGGCTGGAGGGGTTTGCCCAGAAGGTAAAAGGATGCAGGGGAATGGGGAGGCTGGAGAACTGTGCCCTGTGGGCACTGCCCTGACTTCTGGGCATGGGGCCTCTGCTGCTCTTGCACGATACAAACAGGAGGAAAGGCTGCATGTAATGTGATAGTTATTGTTGATCCTCTGAGGAGGATGTAAGGCAGGATTTCCCTGTGCAGGCTGCTGCACTGACAGTCCTTGCTGGCCTTGGGCTCTGTCTGGGGACTTCCCTTTCTGAGACCACTAGGAAAGGACCCACAGGAGGAGCATGTCTCCTCTTGCTGTGCCATGGTCCTTTAGGGATGCGGTGCTAAGTAGCTTTTCCTTGCAAGCACCATGTGCTCCTTTACTTTAAGCTGTTTGTATTACTTAAAGGTGGCACTCAAAATTCTTTCTTTGGCCAGAAAATGTGAAGGTTTCCTTGTGGTGTTGTCTAAGGCAGCTGGGTTGCAAGTGTAGTGCTCGTGTTGTGTGGGGACACCTCCATTCCATTGGGGACATCTTCAGCCATAGGTGGCTTTGGAGTCTGCTCTCAGTGGCACGGGGAGGTGGCTGGAAATAACAAAGACCTGCAGCTCAAGTGTAAACTTTTATCTTTTTTGTTGTTGTTGTTGTTCCATTCCCCAGATTATCCTCTTGATCTGAACCACAATGACACCTTTCTGCAAGCCACAACGTTTCTTCCTGAAGACTTTACCTACTTCCCCAACCACACCTGTCCTGAGAGGCTCCCTTCTATGAGTGAGTAGCGTCCTGATGGCCCTGTGCCCCTCCTGCACCATGTGCCTTTGGAGGACACACTCCGTGGTGTTCCCCAGCTCTCTGGCATTGTACCTTTCCCTGCTGGGCACTTGGGATGAATGGGAGCACTGTTTGGAGCCCCGTCCCCTCCTGGGAAATCGTTGTTTACCCTCTCACATGAATTAATCCCTGCTACGTCGGAGGCCTGTCTCCCTGCTGAAGCAGGAGCCCATTGCTTGGCAAACACAAACAAAAGAGGGATTGTGTGCTGGGAGCTGGTGGAAAGGCTCAGCCAGCCCTTTTCCAGGGGTAGCAACAGCGGGCTGGCTCCTTTACCCCTCAACAGCACTGCTGGTCCCAGCACTGGACTGTGCCCGGTACAGCTGGGCAGGGGCTGGTGCAGGAGACAAGCTGGCCCTCCCCAAGGGAGCTGCAGCTGGGGGAAATGCTTCCACCAAAGCAGTGGAAAATTGGGCTTTTGGGGTACATTTTTCCTAAAAGGGGGAAACTGCTCTTTGCTGAGGTGTGGGGTTTTGGGTCTGCTACAGAGGAGTAGAAGGGTGCCCCAGCTGGTGTGGGTCTCTTATGGAGAGCTGCATCTGACAGCAGCCACAGAACCCAACTGCTGAGGTGGTGGAGGTGTTACAAGTCCTGCCAGCAGCATTTCCTAGTCATTTTTTTTGGTGCTTGGGGAAAAGTAGAGGCTGCCTGCATCCAGTGCTGGGAATAGAGCCAGGGATGCAGCAGAGTGCTGCCCTGAGCATGCATGCAGTGCCCCAGGACCACAGTGGCTCCTGACCCTTCCTTGGCTTCTCCCTGCAGAGGGCCCCGTCGATGTAAATATGAGCGAGATCACGATGGAGGACATCCACCAGTTCTTCTCAAGAGACTCTTCAATTAAACTGGGAGGCCACTGGAAGCCGAGCGACTGCCTGCCTCGCTGGAAGGTGAGCAGTGAGCTGTGGAGCCCTGTGTCCCTGCCGAGCACGGGGGGATGTGGAGGGTCCTGGGTGGGTGGTGGGAAGAGATTAACAGAAACATGTCTGATGTGCTTGCAGCTCCAGAGTAATTAATATAAGGATCTCTGAAGTGTGGAGCTGCAGTGCCTGGGGGGCAGGGGGAAATGCTGAGCTCAAGTGCTGCTTTAGTGATGTGTGAGTCAGCCCTGAGCTTCTGCATGGATTGATAAGGGGGTTCCTCCGCCTGCCCCTCAGCTGCTGAGCCTCCCACTCACTCTGCCGCTCTGTCTGGGGTAGGATGTCACCCACAGAGGCCGGGTGTTAACTGCTGGGGACTCCTGTCCCCAGAGGCAGGTGACTTGGGGCAGCCTGGTAGCTGTTGCCTGGCCCCACTCCTGCTGTCCCCAGTGCTGGGCAGAGGCAGTTGTGGGGTGGGGACAGTCTCCCTCCCGCTCAAGGTTACCTTAAATTTCCCCCAAGCAACAATTCTCCAAAAAGTGAAGAAGAAATCCCTGTGGGGACAGTGGGATTGGATGGATTTTGGGTTGCTCAGCCTGACGTGGGGGAGCTGCTGCACCGCGTCCGCGGGTCGGGCTGGGGCAGTAGCGGCTGGGGCGGTGCAGTAAGAGCCATGTCCTCTCCTC
This sequence comes from Apus apus, assembly GCF_020740795.1. Lineage (NCBI taxonomy): Eukaryota > Metazoa > Chordata > Aves > Apodiformes > Apodidae > Apus > Apus apus. The sequence goes on along the minus strand of NC_067296.1, from coordinate 7,381,352 downwards.
CCAGGTGGCCATCCTGATCCCCTTCCGCAACAGATACGAGCATCTTCCCGTCCTCTTCAGACACCTCATTCCCATGCTGCAGAGGCAACGTTTACAGTTCGCCTTTTACGTGGTAGAACAAGTGAGTGAGCCCTGGGGCAGTCGGGGCAGTGGCTGCTGCTGGAGCTTCAGCTGAAGGTGCAAGTGCTGCTCTGCCCTGTGTCCTGAGGCATTTACCTGCCAGGTCACATCATGGGAAGGTTTGGGGTTCATGTTGCAGTGTTTTAAGTTGTCCTGTTCTGCCTAAAAGTGACGCAGCCAAGAGGCATGCCCAGAAATGACTGGTTTGATCGAAAAAATAAAGTAGAGATTCAGGGCTGTGGTTTTTTTAGAATCCTGTATCGGACGAGCTATTTTTAAAAAAGACAACTTTAAAGCAGGTATTTGTGGTTTAAATAACACTGCATTATTTTTGTCTGTAGTAGTTGCCGGGAGCATCCCTTAGGCACAGGAGTTAAGCACTTCTGGTCTGGGCAGTATCTAGGAGACTTTCATGAATGTAAACCACAAGATTTGTCATTTGATGTGTACGTGATCCTGTCACTTAAGCTACCTGCCTTCAGCACCCAGGAAATGTACCTTGATAGTCACCTGTATCTTAAAAGGATTGATCTAAGTTGGGTGTTTTTTTCCAAATGTCTGAGTAATAAGACTTAAGCATCTTTATTTTTGCTCCTGCACAGTAAATTATTTAAGTCTTGGTTGATCTCACTAGTCTGTCTGTTCCAATACATCGTTTCCTTCTGTGGCACCAAGGTCATTGCCCTCCACAGTTTTCTAGACAAGATGAGGATGCACATGTGGAGCATGAACTGTGCAGGGCTTCCCCTGAGAAGGAACTTTCTCCTTCCTAGGCTGGAAACCAACCCTTCAACCGTGCCATGCTCTTCAATGTTGGCTTTCGGGAAGCAATGAAGGACTTGGACTGGGACTGTCTCATCTTCCACGATGTGGACCACATACCAGAAAATGACCGTAACTATTATGGGTGTGGACAGATGCCAAGGCACTTTGCAGCCAAGCTGGATAAGTACATGTATCTGTAAGCACTGTTCTTCCTCCCCAGTACCCTAATAGCTAAAGAGCCAGTGTTAGATATATTTTTTAATTTAAAAAGGCAGAAGGTGAATGTCTGCTTGCTTCTTGGGCTTTGTGCAAAATGAGCATGAGAGGGGAATATAAGAAAGAACATCCGCACATCTCAGGCTTTCCCCGTGCAGGCAGGAGTGCTGCAGTGCTGGCTGGCTCTGCCCTAACCCCTTCTCTTCCTCACAGGCTTCCATACAACGAGTTCTTTGGTGGGGTGAGTGGCCTGACTGTCGAGCAGTTTCAGAAGATCAACGGTTTCCCTAATGCCTTCTGGGGCTGGGGTGGTGAAGACGATGACCTCTGGAACAGGTAGGGGCTGGGCTCAGCTGGTGTCACTGAGCTGCCTTCTGGTGGTGGTTCTGCCAGCCAGGCTGTGCCCATGATGCAGGGAGGTGTCACCACTGCCACCCACTGCTCACTGCATCCACCTCACCTGGCCTGGGGAAGAGCCAGTTTGGCCGTGGGGTCTCGGTGGGAATAGAGCCACTCCAGCCTGCACAGGCAGCAGGTGGGAAGCAAACAGAGAAGGGCTGGTTGGGCAACCACTGGCTTTGTGTGTGATATCCCACGCTGCTGATCTTAAACTGATCTTGGCTGAACTTCTGAAGCCTTGAGGTGCTGAGTGCTCTGTGATTTGCCCGGAGCCCAGGCTGGAGTGGGGAGGTTTGCATAGCTTATCTGCTGTGTGGAAAGGCAAAGCTGCTGTAGGATCCCCAAGTGCACTAACTGTGCAAGAGCTGACAGCACAAGAAGGCAACGGTTGATTTCTGTTTTCATTTTTTATTTTATTTCTTCCCTTTCTAATGCAGGGTGCAGTATGCAGGCTACTCAGTGACTCGACCAGAAGGAGACACAGGGAAATACAAATCAATTCCCCACCATCATCGGGGAGAAGTGCAGTTCCTAGGAAGGCAAGTCAATTTATTTGTTTTTTTTAAGAAACCTAAAGCCCTTCACAAAGAGTCTGTTCCATGTGTGAGGCTCCCTGCAGCTGTTTGAGCAGCCTTGACTCCTGAAGGCAACTAACTGCAGGGAGATGGAGACAGAGCACTGCCTGGGTTCCTCCATCCCTTCCCCACATCCCTACGACAAAGGGTCCTTGTGTTGTGGCTGTAGCTTCTGGGATGCCATCTGAAGAGGGGGTTGTCAGCATGGTAGGTTGGGGGCCTGTCCTGGATATGCAGGGGGCTGTTCCTAAAGAGGTGGCTAATGCCAGATGTCAGAGAAGCTTCTTATGTTTCTAGAAGAAGCTGATCTAAGTGTTGAAGGAGGGATTTTTCAGCCCACAGAAGACAGAGAGCACAAGCTTTCCCGGTGTGTGGCTGCTGAAGCATCAGCAGTCCCTAGCAACACTGACAGATGTCCAGTAGCAGCCCCCTGGGTGTACACTACAAAGGCAGTTGCTGTTGCAGAAGCAACATCCCCTGCAGTGTTGTTACTCAGTAGTGGACACTTCATCTTCTTTTCTCAAAAAGTTAAGCTCTCCCTGCAGCTTTCCAGGAGGGTTCCAGCCCCTTCCTCCAGGAGCCAGGGTTGTTTTGGAGATTGAGAGTTGCTTGAATGGCTACTTTAGCCAGGGACCATGGTGGAATTTGAGTCTTCTGAAAACTATGCAACAGAAAACCTGAGAAATATATTTTTCATTAACAACTGCAGGAATTAACACTTGTAGGTGACAAGCTGCTGGACAGTGCAAGCTCTGTTTTGCAGAGGGGCTCCTGCCTGCAGCTAGCAGAAGGGGCAGCAAGGAGGGTTTATGTTGCAGATACTGTTTGAGCTGTCTGCTGGGCTTTTTTTACAGAATACTCCATTTTGGGGGTAATTTCCATTTGAGGTTATGCTATCTTTAGACATAGTTTTCATTTCTCAGTCAAAGAGAGTGCAGGCAGTAAGAGATGCTTCTCTCATTTCACTCTTGAAAAAGAGAAGTCTGCTTTGGCTTAAAAAGCCACATTTAGTCAAACCCTCGAAGCGTGAAAGGCTGGGAGTGCAGTGGGGGTTGAGCTCTGGTTCCTAATGCTGCTGGTGTCCCTCTGGCCCCAGGAGCCCTGGTTCAGTGTCAGGAGGAGCTGGGGGACAGTGCTGCAGGAGGGGGGATCTGCAGTGACCACGGGCGAGGCAGCACCTCGCCCTGTGGCTTCTCACTTGGGACTTTTCACTGTGAAGAAAGAGTGTTCATCAAGGCACTAAGTGTCTTGCCTGTGTCCTGTTGCTGTGACCTCTGTGAAGCCGGTTTTGGCACTTCCCCCTTCACTTTCACCCAGTCTGCCTCCTGGCAATTCCCTTCCTGGATGCTTTTTCTATCCCCAGGTCCCAGCCCAGCTCCCACTTGCCCTGGTGCTGCTAGGCCTGCAGATAGTGAGCATCCTGTTCTGTTGAGGGTTTTCTACTTATATATATATTATTTTTTCCCTCCCATCTTAGCCCTTGTATCTCATCATGGTGCTCCTAATTTTGGTTGAGGCTGTGTTTGTGCACCAGCTGCAGTTCCCTTCCCCAAACCATCATTCTTCGAGTTTTATTTCCTCATCCCTTATCAGTCAAACTGTCTAGTTCTGCTCTTGTTTTTGGACCAGTTTCATAAAAATAGAAAGAACCACAGCACCCATCAGCTGCATCTCTCTGGCTGGCAAGGGCTTGGCACGGACCCCCTTAGCTCAGAGCCCTCCCAGGAATAGGACCTGCAGATTTTGGACGGGAATCAGGTTGTTTTGACATCTGGGTGCTCGCTAGTGGCACAGGGAGCATTTTGCTGTTTGTGAAGTTATGAACTATAATTTTGTGAGGGCTGGGACGTTTGCCTGCCAGGAATACAGAAAAGGTGCTGGTCATCTTTATTAAGAAACTTGTGGTTCTGTAGCTGTGTTGGTTCAAGGGCTCTTTAGCTGCTGTCATGTGGACTTTGCACAGCTCTGTGTGATATGTCAAAGTGACTTTGGCCTCTGGTTCTTGTTGCACAGGTACGCCTTGCTGAGGAAGTCAAAAGAAAGGCAAGCCCTGGACGGCCTCAATAACTTGAACTACTTTCCAAACGTCACGTATGACGCCTTGTATAAGAACATCACTGTTAACCTGACACCAGAGCTGGCTCTGGTGACCGAATATTAAGAGGAGAAAATAACTTTGCTCTGCCCTTCACCATGAAAGCACCACACTAGACTTTCTTTTTCCAAGGGTTATTGGGACAAGCGACACTTTGTCTAATGAAGGATCACAGTATTTTGGAGAATAAGGCTGAAAGTGCACGCACAAATTGCCCCAGCTGTACCAATCCAGCCCGATGCTCGTGCAGCGCTCTCAACAGTCTCTTTCTTTTCTTTGCCACTTGCTTTCTGGGTTTCAGGGCAACAGATCAGCCTGCTGCTCTCATCTCCACATCCTTCCTCCAGCAATCTCCAGCACCGGGACTCACCTCAGACCCGCTTGCTCCTTCAGGAGGTGGCTCAGCTGAGGGACTCTGGCTTCTGGATGGCAAACATCAGGAGCAGTTCAGCCAGCCACTCTCCTGGGGGGGACATCAAACGACTTCTGATCCCGTTCTTCTACATCTCTGCAGTTTTTTAAATTACCTGCTTGAAGTATATACAACAGAATCGCTTCTTAAAGAAGTGTAAGTGTAAATATGCTGTGTAAATCGCCCCTTTTTATTTTTCTCCTATGGCTCAAATCCAAGCTAGAGGTTTACATACGGTCACTCATTTTAGTCCTGAATTCTGTGAACACTTGTGTGTGCACCACTGTACTTGTGCAAGGTGTTCCCTTTTAAGCCAGTGGGACTGCTTGCGTGATTTAAGCTGTGCATATTCAGAAATGTTTGTGGGACAGGGCCCTGGACTTTCCAGGGTGGTGGTTGAGAATTGCAGCCGTGTCATTGCTTATTCCAGAAATCATGCAGCTGGCTTTTTCTAGGGTGAGTGAGGAAACAGGGATGTTTGTAGGAAAAACTCCCCTTTCTGTCACTTTCACGACATGAGGTGCAAATGAGTCCAAAAGCTATACTGGCTAAAATGACTCACCTGTTGCTGTATATCCCAGTGATGGCAAGTGCAAGCTTGCTAGGTTGCTCAAGAGCTCTCATCCATGCTGCTGTGGGATGGGGCAGCTGGCACTTGGCAGCACTTGCACAAGCACAGCTGGTGGGGCAGGTGGGTTAACGAGTGGGAGAAATGAGGGACGTGTGAATCAAGCTCATGAAAACATGAGGACCAGGCACCTGAGAGCTTGGTTTGATGCCCCATCCGACCTGGACTGTCCCTGCTCCCTTCTCCTGTCTGCCATCCCCTCCTTCCCACGGCTGCTGTGGGCAGGCTGGGCTCTGGGCTCCCCCCTGCTGGCACTCGATCCAGCCCTCGCAGCACCCACACCCGCACGTGTGCTGGACCTCTCTGACTTAAAAGTAAATACGTTGGGGGTTGCTTTAAAATTTCTATTTATACATAACAACGGTAGGTACTTAACCCCCAAAGTACTCCAATTTTCTTCTTATTGTGTTGTTTGCCTTCGGTTTCCTTAAGTTCTCATGGTTTACATTGTTTCCTCAGTTCCATGGAGGTATGATCCCCAGACGCATCTGTTGTGGGTGTGACTGCCCAGGGCATTCCTAACCTGTATCCAGAAAATGTTAGTTTAGGAAACACGAGTTCTTGTTGTGTAGATCTTATCAGCTGGTATGAGAGGACAGCGAGCCTGCCCTTGAAAAGCGCTGATAAGTTTGTACCTTAGGTTTAAAGTCTTTGAACTTACACAGGGATCCAACCTGGTTATTTATAGGCAGAGGTGAGGATTTGCTTTTGATGGTGCATACAGCAATAAAGACTTCTTGCTTCTGAATCTCCATCTCTAATTCACATGGACCCTTTTCAGATGCTGAACCCTCGTCGCCCTGCCCCTCTTTTCTTTCATCTTGAGACCTTGCTAGAAATCTGTATTTGTTTAATGGTGCTTCAAACAAGGAATGTATTTCAACTAGTCCCAAGTTCACCACCCCAGGAATCATGCATGTGTGTGTGAGTAGGTGTTAAACTACCCTAGTCAGGCTTCTCTGCCTTCGATATGTCCCTGACACCCATTGCACCTTGTGTGGAACAAAGAGCCGTTACCTCTGCTCAAAAATGCACTCTATGGTTGGCACAAAAGGGTCCATCACCCCCCCACCCCAGCAGCATCCATCTTCACAGTTCCTTTGTTCTAATCACGTTGAATTTTATTAATTTTTTTTTTCCCCTTTTAAAAATGTGGAATATCTGAAAATGTGCACTGTTAATCTTTATCAGCTATGTCAAATACTGTATAGTAAATGTAACTGTTAAAAACATACTGTCAAGCGCATGTGCTGTTATGGTGTAAACACTCGTATTAAGGAGAACTTGTACATATTCTGGCAGCTGAAACTCAACCAGGCCACTCGTTTGCCCCTTCCATGTCAACGCCGTTGGTCAGCTCCACCACAGGGCAGGTCCTGTTCAATGCTGATTTATTGTTGGGTTAGTTGTTTGTTTTGTTATTTTTTTTTTAATGAGCCATGTGGGTTTTATTTGCAAGACTATTTATTGACAGTTGTTTCTCCGTAAAGCTCTGCTCCTCTAAGGGAGGTACCGTCTGGGCAACGTGCTTCAGGTCGCTCACCATCAGAAGTGGCTTTAAACTCTTAAAGTAGCTTTCCATCATCATGGCTTTTGAGCTTACTGTTATGTTTTTAAGAGGTGCCAGGGGGACGTTTTTGCACTGAAGACTAGTGTTTTAAAACACACACACACTTCTCAGCAAAGCAATCCTTTGTGTCATTACATTTATTTACCCATGTGTTTGTACATTTTTGTATTTGTTAATTTATGAATGATTTTTTCAGTAAAAAATACATATTCAAGAACAAAGATTGCAGTGATTGCTTTTTCTTACAGGATGTCAGGGTGTGCTTTTACTTGAAAGCCCAGAGTAATTGCTTAGGAGAGCAGATGGAGAAGGGCAAGCCCTGGATGCTAAAAGCTGGTTAGAAATTTCTCTTTTGGGCTGGCCAGAAGGGAAATGAGAGCAGGGTGTGGATGCTCATCATGCTCTTACTACTCTGTGTGTGCTAAAGCCTTTTTTCCAACCATCTCCCTCAGTGTAGCACTGATGGATATGCTGGCTGCCTTGAGGGAGGAGCGTTTAGGAAGGTGTTTGACTGAAGGTGGTGCCAGACTTGGAGATGTTTGTGAGGAGGGTTGGTCATTGGATTTTTTATCAACAAACCCAGGCAGACAGATGAAGTTTCTTGCAGCAGCTTTAAAATATCTTCCTCCTGCTCTGCAGTGTACAGGCATGCTAGAATAAATAGCTGGCAGTCCTGTGTTGTTCCAGGCCTTGCCTTTATTTAGCTCTCCATCTTCTGGGAAGCTTCCTCCCACCCGCAGTGCTTGGCTGGAGCCTGGGGGGTGACAAACTCCTTCCAACTGCTGCCAGTGAAGGTGGGAGCCTGGCTGGCTCCTGTACGTACACTGGTGGGAGTCCCTGGCCTTAGTCTGGGGGGGTGCCTGTGCCCCTCTACAGGTACCCCAGCTTTGGGGGGTTCGTTGCCTGTGTCACCCCTGCAGTGGCTGGGCAGGAGGAGATGGACTCCTTCCTCTTTGGAGCACCTACTCTAGAAATCAAGCTTTTTCTGAGCATCTGATAAATAACACAAAAACCATATGTACTTTTTCTCCCCCAAAGATTTGGGCAGCATAACATTTCCTGCCAGAGCTGACTCTTGGTAGGCACCAGACTGGGGTGGCTGTGCCCGTGTAACTAAAGACAGGGCTAGGAGAAGGATGTGGCTCCTCTGGCCAGGCAGATGCAAATGAGTTCCTCCAGCCATATGGGAGCAGGGCTGGTGAGTGCCAACAGCATCTGTCCTGGCAGGACAGGGCCAGGCTCTCTGCCCAGGGGCTGGTGGCACAGTTCTGCTGCTGGCACCAGGCATCAGTGTGTCCCCTGCTTTGAGCTGAGCTCCTGCACAAGGTGATACCCCTGATGAAATCTCAGTACAGCTTCAGAGGCTCCTCCAGCACTAGGTAGCCAGTTTTAGCGTAAAAGTTTCCAGTTGCAGCAATTTTCTTCCCCTTTAAGGTTACTAATTTCCTCCTGGGAGCTGGTAGGTTGGGAGGTGGTGCTGTGAGTCACCAGCCAACGCAGGAGCTTCGTGCTGATGTGCTGTGGCTCTTGGGTTGGCCTCTCTCCTCCTACAGAGGCAGAGGTGCTGACCCCCCACCTGGCATGACCCAGGGGTCCTGTGGTCCACTGAGCCCCCATGTTTGCTGCTCTGGGCACACTCCCCGTGGGAAGGGCAGGGTGTCCTCGGGTATTTATTTATTCTTCCCACGGGCAGGCAGTGGGACAATATTGACTGTTATTTTAAGAAGGGCTCTTGGTAGTCAAGAGGTGTGAGAAGTGAACAGGAGTAGCAGGGTCACAGGGGGATTAACTGTGGCTGAACAGCTGCTCTTAGCAAATCCTGCTGGGGAGAACTTCCCCAAAACCCCTTTCCTCTGAAACACTCTCCCAGGTAGGCAGCCAAGGACCACCAGCAACATCCCGTCCTCTCCCATGATCTGATAGCTCAGCCCCGTGGCCACATCTGCTGTGCTGCTGCCTGCCCTTAGCATCTCCCACCTTCCAGATATCCCCTTTGCCCATCCAGCTCCTTGCTGTTCTCCCAGCAGTGTCTGCCAGGGCAAGGAGCCTTGGTGACATCCCTCCAGGGATTTTGGGCACCCCCTGGGCTGTGACAGCCTCCTCCTGTGCTTTCTGGGAAGCAAGGAGAGCCCCCCACACAGCATATCAGCTGCTGGAGGGAGTGGGACCAGGGCTGAGGACCATTCCCCTGGGTGTGCAGGCTGGGGAGCCACGTGCAGGGCATGGGCAGCTGCCATGTCACAGCTCCCAGGCCCTCCCGCACCGCTGATGGCACTGCCTGCCTGCTGAATCATTTTTGGATAAGATAAAAACAGCAAGAAAGGGAAAAAAACAGTGACTCATCTGGTGTCAGCTGAGTGAAGCAAGAGCAGACACTCCCCCTTGAGCAGCAGGGACTCAGGCTGGTCCTTTGCCCCCGTTGACAAGGCAGGTGCCACCCCCTCCAGTGCTGGCGGGGACACAGGACGAGTGGGTGGGTGTTTGGGCCGTGGTGGCTCATCCAAACAGGCAGAGCTGGTCAGCCAGGGAGAGCTGCAGGATGCCTGGACCCTGGATTGTGAAATCAGGCCCTTAAGCACCATCTTGAGCCACGGGGACAACAGGCAGCAGGGCAGTTTCCAAGTGCTATGAGTGAGGTGGCACTTGTGGAACTCTTGCACAACTACCTGCATCCTGGGCACGGCCTTCTCACCGGGGCAGCAGGTTTCCAACCAACAGGAATGCTGCCTGGGTGATACAACCCTTGTCACCTTGTGATGAGCCTCCTCAGTGCCCTGTGACCTGCCAGTGGGACCAGCCAGATCAGCCTCCCATGACCTGCCCTGGGAGGAGCTGAGGACAGGCAGTGCCTCCCCAAGGAGTGACAGAGCAAATCCAACAGCCTCAGCACAGTCTGTGCAGCCACATCTCAGCCCTGCTGCTGTTTGCATTTGTTGGTGGGACAGGCTGGGGACCCAGGACTGGGAGGTGACACAGTCACCCTTGTGCTGCCCAGGAATCGCACCCAGGTCCTACCTCTCCACTCTCATCCTGGCACTCCTATATCTCTAATTACATTAAAGCAGCTAATTGCATTATCAGGGTGATAGCCTGAGATCCATCACAGGGTACATGTGTGCTGGGGGCTTTGTCATCACTCACAATGTCTTGAGCTGAGACCTTCATTTGACAAAGCAAATTCATAATTCAGAGCTGCTTCAGTAGCTGGAAACTTCTCATAGGTGACTGAGTTGCCTGGAGATGCCACAGCCCCTGGCAGCCAGCCCTAGAGCAGGAGGGGGATGGAATATGCTGTCTTTAATAGAGCTTATTTTTTGGGGGGTTTGAGCCCATTTAGGGGGGGGGGGGGTCAAGTGCGCCAGGGCCAGACTTACAGCAGCAAAATGCCCAGTAGCTGTTGGTAGCCCTGGGAAATCTTGTGGGGAGCCAGGGTTTGCTTGAACACAGATCATCTGTCTCTGTTAGTCAGAACCCGGGGAAAGGTAAAAAGCAAAAGGGGTAAAGGTACAGCTCAGACCCAAACCAGCCTCTGGGAAACAGACAAGAAGGGGAGGGGAGGAGAGCAGTTCCCCAAGCCCTCCCACCCAGCTGCAGCCCTTAATTCAACAGGTTGCAAATAAGGCAGGTGCTTCAGCGCCAATCCAAATAGGTGCTGAGCAGTGCAGCTGGGGAGAGCAATTAGTGCTTCCACCTGGGTGAGGAGCTGTGCCCCACAGGTCCCATCATGCCCAAGAGGGGAGCTGGGTGATGGGGCAGAGTCCTACAAGAGCCTGACCTTGTCCCCTCGCCCTGGGACCAGCTGCTCTGGGGCAGGATGCCGGTGGGGCTGAGGGTATCGTGGTGAGCAGGGGTGGGCGCAGGCGGGGGCTGGACCCCCAGGGAGGCCCGGAGGTGCTCAGGCCCTGCAAGGAGCTGAGCTAACACCGCTCCGGGGGTGCCAGGAACGCGGGGGCCGCTCCCGCGGGGCGCGCCCGGCGGTGGCTGCGGAACGTGGTCCCCAAGCCCCACCTGGTGGCTGCAGGAGCCAGCCCGGCCCTGGGGCCGGGACATTCCAAACCCCTTCTTCCTTTTCCTCAGGCATGGCTGAGACCAGGGGAAGCTGGGGGCACCCCCAGGTGTGTCCCCCGTCCCCGGGCAGCCCTGGAAGGGGCGGTTTCAGCTCCCCCGGCTTCTCCGCAGCGGCCCCGTCAGGCTGCGGTCTGTGCCCGGAGAAACTGGGTGCGATTCCTGAAAGAGGAGGGGAAACCCCAGGTTTTTAAGGGTATTTAAAAAGGAAGCCACGTGTGAGTCTCAAAGCTCCGGGGGAAGCTGAGCTGCCGGTGGGTGAGGCAGTGTTGGGTTTTGCTTCCTTGCTGTGAGCTGAAGTCTGGCCCTGAAGGTGCTCCCAGGCATCCATGTGCTACTTCCCTGATTTCTTTGGATGAGTTATTCCTGCTCTTGCAGCTGTCATTTACTATTAAGAAGAAATAATTCTCATTGTTTTCCAGTTGCTTAATTCCTTTCTTAGGTGCAGTTCCTAGCCATGGGAATACCCAGTGTGGATCTCCCTTTGCTGAGCACAGCTGGTGGATCTGCTGAGGATTTTCTTGTCTGGTGACCAAAACTAGGGAAAGTTCTGAGCTGAAGAGAAACATTTGTCCTCACACTCAGATATGATGTTTCATGTTCATGCTATTTTAGCCTCCTATTTAATCCTTTTCTCTATTAATATTTATAAACACAACATTTTTCTTCTTTTAAACAATGTCACGGCTTTGCTTTAAAGAAAAGAAGTAAAATAACAATTTTTTAAAGCTTGGATATTTTTCAGCTCCCCCTCTTCTCCTTCCATGCCTTTTTGGGCCCAAACTGCTCCTTCCTCTGACTTTTTGAGAAGTGCAGGATCCTTCTGGGTGCTTCCAGGAACCACTGTGGGCCTTGGCTCCCCAGGAGGGATCTGACCAAGCCTGGAAAGGGAGCCAGAGTTCCCTGTGCTTTGGTGTTTTGTTCAGATAAACTGTTTGGATTTTGAAGGGACAGAGTGGGGAGCTGACTCCTCTCTAGCCAAGGAGTCTCGGTGGGTGGTGTGAGCAGGTTTGTGACACTCGGGCTGCCTGCCTGTATGGGAGGAGGTGGGGATGTAAGTTCCCCTGTGGAAAATCTGTAGGGAATAAAGGGTGTCTTGAAGGCTTAACTCATGCATCCCTGCTCCCAAACCCTTCAGGAGCACTGGTCCCACCAGGTGGAGTTTGGGATATGGTGAATTTTTAAACTTGATGTTAGTCTCCTTTCAAGTACTATCTCCTCTTGAGACTCTGCAGCTCATGTTTTCCTGAAGTTCACACAAATACCTCTGGGTCTGACAGTGGTTTCTGTTGGTGGATTCCTGCTGGTCTCGTGTATCTATCTTGTGTCAGTTAGATGATGGGAATCAGTTATTTGGGTTTTTCCGTGTTCTTATTTGGTAAACTTAGGTTTGTATGTTGGGAAACTCACTGAATGCTCTAGCAGGGTCTGTGGATATAAATCTACTTTGAATTAGTAGATTTCTCAAACTAGATATTGAATACAAGAGGTTTTTAGTTAATGTAAACTAGTGTCAATTTATGATGGCAAAATATTGCTAGATTTGTTGGGGAACAGACAGTCTGCTGAAATGTTTGACCCAAGTCAAGTTAAAAACTGAAATGTTGTTCTTTGGTAGATTCTCAAAGCCCAGCTCCAGCAGGGTGGGGATGTCCCTTGTCACCAGCCACCTTTGCCAGCTTCTGGTTGTGTTTTGAGAGGAGGATGGAGGCTGATTGCAAGTAGTCTTTGGAAACTAGTGGTAGGTGGGGCCCTTCTGAAATTCAGCTGGTCTGTTTTGATGTGGTTTGGTTGGTTTTGTTGTTTGGTTTTGGGTTGTTTTTTGTTTTGTGTTGGGGTTTTTTTTTGTGTTTGGTTTTGGTTCTTTTTGGTTTTGGGGTTTTTTTTGGGGGGGAATTTTCTTTTTTTAAAATATCTCAAGTGCAAAATGCAATTATGGGTGTTTTGCTTGAGATTAATCTAAAGGTGCAGAGCCCTAAGATGTTACTGTATTGAGCCTAGCAACTTCCACACTTCCCTGATGCAAACACAGGGAGTTGGGACTGGGCTGTGCCAATTGCAGCAGCAGGCAGGAGCACCTTCAGGGTCTGCAGTGTCTGTCAGTGAATGGCTTGGCCTTCTGAACTGAAGACTGCTGAAACTTTTCACTCCCCTGACATGTGGTGGTTAAACTCACTGAGATGTTTTGCAGCCAGAGGGACTGGATACCAAGTGCTGCTTGGAAACACCCAGGTCTAGCTAGGCCTCTGCTCCAGGGTGTCTGTCTGTGACTCTTCATTGTGTGGTTTGGCCACTGAGCCTGGGAAGACAGCTCATGCTCCACAAACATGTCTCCTAGTACTGACAGCCTGTTAATGCACAGGTATCTGACTTAATCACTTTTTCAGTCCTTAATAACTTTGGCTCGAACAGGGAAATGCACAGCAGAGGGTTTCCATGGTCCTTGCTCAAGAGTTTCTGTGAGAGCTCTGACAGCCTCATTTGCTGACAGCACAGAGTGTCTTCCTTTCCCCTTCCCTAGGGCAGAGAGAAGAAGACAATGTGCCTGCCTGTTTTTTCTTAGTCCTCTGCCTGAGGCAGCTGTGGGGCTGTGTGTGTATGGAGCAGGGAGAGATTTATTTGGCTGGGTAGGATATAACAAGACACCAGTGTTATTGTTGCCTTACTTGATTGCTAAAGCAGCCTGCAGCTAAAATCATGCCACTACTGGTGTGCCAGGACGACTGGCTCAGGGCAGGTTGCTCCTTTGTGCCCTCACTCCCCTTTCTGTGCCTTCTTCAGGGGCTTCTGGGGCTCAGTGCCACCACTGGGCCATCAGCTCTGCTGCAGTGAGCTGAGATCAGCATCAGCCTCTTGCTGGAGGCTCTGCTCCCTGTGTAGGGATGGAGGGTCTAAGACTTGCTGAGAAATATGCTCAGGGATTAAACAGCATCCTCTGTTCAGGCTGGTACAGCTGTAGCCATGTGCATGGTTTCAAGACAGGATATGAATGGAAAGGAAGAGCCTCAGGCAGTCAGGTGAAAAACATGTTTCTTAGCTTGAAAGTTATAAATGTATTCCAGAATGGTGTGTGTGTTTTTAACCAGGTGTCCAAAAGTGAGTAGAACTAAGAGTCAAGAGAGACACTGAATATCAAAATGTTGATGTATCAGATGGAGAGCCCATAGAGTCAGGGCTTCACACCCTGCATTTAAAACAACATGAGAGATTTCATTCTTGGTTTCCTGTCTGCCAATGATGGGTAAAACTGTGTAGCTCTGCCTTCTCAAGATGAAGGCTGGACACATCCACAAGAAGGCTGAGAAAGCAAAGCAGGTTTTGATGCCATGCCTGGTCCATGCTGAGCACGGGTCAGTGCTGGGGGGACTGTGCAGCTGCTCCTCTGCTCTGCCCCTCGGGCTGGGGCAGCAGGCACACAGCGGGATGCTGGGGGTAACTTCCAAGTGACTTTGTCCCTTCCCAGCTGGGAAATGTGCACCAGAGGGGTCAGAGAAGAGCTGTGGTCCAGGGAGGATGAGGGAACCTCTGACCTCAGGCTCTGGTGGGGAACTGAGCTCTCGGATATCGCTGCCCGTGGGATTAGTGTGGTCTGGCACATACAGATGTTTTAAACGTTGGCACCGTTTCCAAGGTGGAGCAGCGTGCGTGTAAACCGGGAGGACTCCCTTATTCCTGCTGATGGGAATGAATTGCCTTTTCCCTCTGCTGCCGCTGCCAGGAGCCGAGTGTGGCAGCAGGTGGCACTGCTGGGACAGGCTGGAGCCTCTGCCCCGGTGCCACGGCCCGGGGACACCGCTGGGCAGGGCTGAGCCCCGGGGGCAGCTCTGGGGACACGGGCTGGTCCCGGCGCTCACGGCCATGCCAGGCCGAGCTCGGGGTCGGAGATGCTGACACATACATCGGGCAAACCTGGTGCAAACGGCCTGCAGCCAGGCTTGGAATTCCTGGCATAGTTGCTGCTGCTGCAAGACTGCATGTCAGCACCTGAATTCCTGCTTCTCTTTCCGTGCAGCAGAGAAGGGGCTGCTTGCATCAAAGACCATCTCTGGAAGCTTCTGTCTGTGAAAAGCTGGAGCAGCAGAGCTGCTGGGACCAGGAGAGGAGCTGTGGGGCAGAGCTGTGGTGCCACAGCTCTGGTCCATGCAGGTAGATTTGCTCGGATGGGCAGAGGGGATCGTGGTTCCCTTCCTGCTGATGGCACCTCCAGGTTCAGCTGCAGCCTCTGCCCAAGCAGCTGCCGGTGGCCAGCACAGCATCTCGGCTGCAAACCCCTCCTGGGCTTTCACCTCACTGGGTTATGGTCACCAGGCTGTTTTAACCCAAAGATTCCTCTATTCTTTTAATTGAAATATTGTAGTCGATATGCCTTGAGGCAAACAAAACCCATGGGAGAGGTCCCAGTTGCTGTGAGCTGTTGAAGCAGGTTGGGGCAGAGGAGCCCAACATCCCTGTGCAGACCTGAGCCTGGCAGACACTGTGCAGGGAGATGCAGCTTTCACAGGGCTCAGTTGGGCTCCCAAGACTCAGTAAGTTAGGATCCAGGGTTGTCCTGGAAAACTTGCTTCATCCTGGCTCAAACCAGAATATGAGCATTGGGTGCTTTTTGTTTCTTTCCTGAGGGGGGCAAGTGGTAGGGCTTTATTTTGGGCTGGAATCCGTTTTGTGGAAGTTACTGCTCATGCCATGGTTGAGATCCCCACTGTGCTGCCCTCGCCTGGGCCAGCCCCCACAAACTGGCTGTGAAGCTCCCATGGAGACAAGAGACCCAGGGAAGGAGGGAGAGGGCTGTTGCCTGCAGTGTCATTAGGAAGAAAGCAATTAAACCCTTTGAAATCATTTGCACTCTGGGTATCAGCTGTTGTAACATCCCTAATTGCTGGGGAGGACCTGCTTTGAGAGGGGCACTGAGGCAGATTGATTCTACATCCCAGTGGCTCTTCAGCACTTTGTTCTTTTTTTGGGTTTGACCTCAGCAAATGCACCTTCCCTAATGACTTGGTGCTGCCTTGGGGACCAAAACACGCCCTCCTCACAAGACAGACTTGCTTGGCTCATTCACAGCCCTGGCAGTTTGCTGGGTGTAATCTACAGAAAGGTGAAACTGCTTTATTCTTTCTAATGCGTGACCAAGTCAGCTTGCTTCAAAAATGAATAATTTAAAGGTGCACACACATTTGTAAATGTCTACATTTTAATTTAAAAGGGACCCCCCTCCTTGAAAGTTTAGGCAGCTGAAGTGGCATTGTGTTCATCAAAAGAGAATGAATTATCTACACAATATGCTCTGCTCTTTAAATTACTTGGGTTTAATGTACTGCACAGGCACTCTATGCACAGCACTATTTTGCTTCCACTTAATCATCACGGTTTTATTTATTAACAAGAACAAAAATACTCAAGTCTGGCCAATCTGACACTTCCCTGCACTGCTGATGGGCTGTTTCCTCCTAGTCTTATGTTGCAATAATTGTGCTTTTGCTGTAAAGAAGCTGCTTCCGAGCCTGCTGTAGTACCTGGTGCTGGGTGTGACCTAGGATGGTGACATTTGTCACCATGGTGGTGCTGATGCTGATTTGTGTTTTGCTGTACGTGCTTTATGGGAGTTCTGCTGGTTCCAGTTCATCTACTCACTGTTTTAATGACTGACTCCTCTTGGGTGTTTATTTTTAGGGTAATGTAGGCCCTGTGGTTTTTTTGGCTTCTCCTGTTTCTCCCAAGGTATCCTGCAGCTGTGGCAGCAGTTCAAGGTGAATCAGAAAAAGTAGCTGGAAGCAGAGGACAAGCTGCAAGGCAGATGCATGGCTGCAGTCAGGAGGTGCTGGATGAAGTGGCTGTCCTGGGCTGGTGGACTTCTGCATATTTTGGTGACCAATAACTCTGAGCTTTACTTTCCTAGACTTGAATTTGCCGGAAAAGAAACCTTTTGGAGAGCTTAGGAGAGTGTTTGAGGGGGCTTGGTGCCTTTACGAGAGGTGCTGAGCCCTGTGCCCATGACTGGCAGCTGTTGCACAGAGTGGGGTGCAGGGTGCAGAGGTTTGCACAACAGGTTTCAAGGGAAAAAGTGAGAGGAAAGAGACAACTGTGGGAGCATCAGCTTCTGGGCAGACTAGCTCATGCCCCTTTTTCCCCACTGGCTGTGGAGGTCTCTCTCACTTGCAGCTTGCCCCTTTCCTGATTTATCTAGTCCATAAATTGTCTTTTCAGTCTACACTGACCTGCCTGAGCTGATTGCACAGCAAGGCAAGGCTGCTCAGCAGAAACAGCTTTTCTAAGCCAGGAATTGATGGCCTGCAGGAGAGGTGTTATTACATTACAGCCATTTCTAAGTGGTGGATCATGTTTGACAGATTAATAACAACTTTTGCTAGTTTAAAGTAAAAGGACATCAGCAGGAGGGAAATGGAGCAGAGATGTGTGAATGCTGCTGCTGGGGACACTGAACTTCCAGGCTGGTGTGGCCAAGAAAGGGCAAGCTGAGCTGCTGAGTGTGCAAAGTGAGGTGAGTCCAGGGGTGACACTGAACACCTTATCTACCTTCTGAAATCCCAGACTAGTCCTGGGCACTGCAGTCAAGAGGATTCTGCTGTAAATGGCTGCTGAGATCTGGATAAGATCCATGTATAATTGTAGTGTATGTGTCAGGTTCTAATAGAAAAATCTCTGCTGTGTATGGCAGGAAGGTACACAGAGACATGTCCTAACCCATCTTCTGGTACCAAGCTGGGACCAATACATCTAGACCATCCCTGACAGACACCCACCTTCTTCCTGGAAGTCTTAATGATATCTCCACCCTGAAGTCTCCTTGGGCAACCCAACCACAGGTCTGTACTGTACTTCTGTAAGTCTTTGAAAGCTTTTCCCAAAAGCCATCGTCATTCTCCCATCTTAATGTTCTTGTCGGGTTCCCAGCAGATATGGAAACAAGGCATTGTTCCTTCTACAGGAACCTTTTATGAACGGAAAACCACTACCCCACCTCCGCTCTGCCTTCTGGTTTCATTAGTTAATTGACCCATTTCCCTCCATCTCCATCTTTTTTTTTCTATGTTTCTGGTCATTCCTATTGCTGTCCTCTGGGGCCTGTCTGTCTTGATGGACACAGCCCAAAATTGGATGCAGGACTCCAGCTGAGGCTTCAGTAAAGGAGGTTTATTTCACGTGTCTCACATACAGCTCTTCTGTTTATGAATTCCAGCATGACAGCTGCAAAACTAAACCAACCAAGCAATGTCCTGGTGGTCCTCGAGATGGTGAAGATGAGGACCATATAAGTCCACGGATTAAATGCAGGCTTTCACCAGGCAGACAAAGGAAACTGTGCTTGGGGAAGTGGCACAGCAAGGGACAGACTGCTGTTAGTGTATGTGCAAGCCTCAGGTTTCCCCTGATGAGAACCTGGGGGCTGCAGAAGGAGGGATTAATTCCCATCCCACTGGGATGCATCCTGTAACACCTCACCCAAATCAAGAGCCATGTGGTTGTATCCCCTGGGGACACACCAGGTGAGTTTTGTCATGCTGGTGGCTCCAGCCCCTGTGGGCTTCATGACCTGAGAGTCTGAGCCTTCCTGCTGCTAGACTTGGCTTCCAGAGCTTGTGTCGGTAGGCTTGCTTATTTAAGCTGTTCTTCTCATTTGCTTTACTCTTCAGGAGGAAAAAGCAATCTGTGGGGAGATGAGCTGCCTTTTTTCTTTATCTCCCTCCTGCCTGGTGTGTATTGCAAAGTTGGGCTCTGCAGAGGATGGTGGGGAGGCGTTTGGAGGAGCCCTTGGTGGTGGCTGGAATTCCTGTTGCCATAACAACCCAATGCAGGCCTTAAATTATAAAATTGGTGTCACCTCATAGCCACCCTCTGTCCTTTCTTCTGCAACAGGAGCAAAGGGGCTCAGCTTTTGTCTCACTGCAACCTGTTAGAGCCCAAAAAGGTCAGGACTGAGGCCAGACCTACAGCCACGTAAACCTTGAGAAGTGCAGGCTTTGAGGTCAGGAGACCCTCTAATGACAAGTGACATGGTCCTGATCCCTTCAGAACTTTGGTGGGGGGCCTTCTCATACTGGTTTAGCTCAGTGAAATTCCTTGGACAGGTTGGACTGAATACAGCAAGAGTGGGAAACATCTAACTGCTGAAGTAGCTGCTTCTCTGCTGCAGCTCTGGCCGTGGTGGGTGGGAGGGGATTGTCTCTGCTTCGGGGCTGGGCAGGGACAGCCCGTGCCAGAGCATCACATCACACTGTGCAGGGACTTCTTGTCATTTCCCAGAGGAAAGCTTCACAGGAGGAGTTGCCCTCTTTTTGTCACCTACCCTATTTTTTTCTTGTGCAAATGCCATCTAAAGGACTGTCCCCTCTGAGATGTTCCCTCCTGTCACCCCTGCTGCTGTCCCCTGCCCGTGAGCATCAAGAGGCTGCAAAGGCTTTTAATGGATATGTACAGGGTGCCAAGCATGAGCTGGCTGCACCAGGGCCAAGTCAAACAGCTGGGACAAAGAATTATCATCTTTCTGGAACTTAAATACAGCCGATTACACCAACTAAGATCTCAAGGAGGGAGGAGAAAGGCTGAGTGCTGGGATGTGCCCTGGGGGGCAGGAGCAACAGGCTCCTTGTGCAGCCACGGGCAGGCAGGAGCAGCAGGCAGGAGTGTGCAGGGTGTCCTGGCCCTGAGAACAGATCCCACTGAAGTCCCTTAGCTTGAGAGAAAGATCATATAGAAAATTTACCAGATGCCTTTGGTATCTCTGGTATGATTGTGCAGCAAAACCATCTGTTAAATTTACATTTATTCCTCAGCAAACTGAAGAGATGCATTTACAAAGTCATACTTACCCTTTTCATTAAATATTGGATTTTATACTATTGATCAGGAGGAGTCCTAAACTACAAGGGTTATTTACTGGTGCAATATAGTGGGAGAGCTCCCAGGATCCTGACTGCACTGTAGTGTTAGTTTCATTCTGTTTAGTTGGTGTAATTTCATTCTCTTAGTTCATAATATTAGAAGGATATTTGGATTGCAAAACAAAGCAACTGATCAATGTGGAATGCTAAAATTAAGGTTTTCCCATAAAATTCTCATTTCTCTTCCTTGTTCATCTGCAGAGACATGCAGCTTGCAAATATCACATGAATCCTCCTTCCTTTTCTTCTCTAGTAACAGTCTCACCCCGTTAATGTTGTGTACTTTTGCCCTGATCTGGTCCCTGAAGATAGTTAATTCTCCTGACATTGCCTTTTATTCCTACTAGAGACCAACAAATGGTGTGGAAAAATCCAACCTTTGCAGTTTTAATTTTGGCAAAACTACAAGTAACTGAATGCAGAACAACTTGGGTGGGTCAAGCAGGTGTCTTCCAAATGCAATAGAAGGCTCTGCTGAATTGTCTATTTTATAATTTTAGGTTTATTTTATCCTGTTGAACTCTTCTGCATTGGATTTGAATTTACATCAGGCCAGAAATCCCAGGGTTTAACAAGGAGAGATACTGCTCTGGGAGGTAAGAGTCAGAAAAAGACAGTAGGGTTCAACATGGTTGAAAGTTGAGTGAAAGAGCAGGAGTTTGCCTTCCATCAGCTGCTCACCTTCCACTTCTCTGTACACATGTTGAGAATTGTTGTGGTACTGCTTTTTAGCCTAACTAATGTACTGACTAGTCCACTGGGATGAATAATTGCTCTGAAAAAACCACCATTGCTGTACATCAGCTTTGTAGCTGTGAAACTGCAGCCTTGGTGCTGAGTATCTGAGGATGCTTGGGGGGCTCCAGCATGCTGTAAAGTCATAACTAAACACTGGGAGCACTCAGAACTGCATCCTGGAAGCAGATTTCAAGAGAAAACAAATCTGTCAGAATCTATAGGATGTGGCTTGCAATTAGGTTTGAGCATTCATCTGTTTTCTTGCAAATCCTTGGGTAGATGGGAGCTATATATAGCTAATGGACTCGTGAGCTCAAGTACACACAACACTGGGGGTTTATTTCTACAGAGTGAGCCCCAGGGTCTGGGAAGGGGGTTGACGTTCCTTGACAGCAACATAATGAGAACTGGAGGGAAGATGCTCTGGAGTGACTCAGCATCACAACTGTACATAGAAAGTGCATTAGTGCAATATTTAGCTGTGGGGAAGAAAGCTCTGCTGGAGTTTAAGCTCCCAACCCAAGCAGCAGTGGCCCAGACCTGCACACAGCACGGGTGGGCAGGAGGGGCTCTGATGGGTGTTGAAATGTTTCTGCTGTATTTGTATTGTCACTCCCCAAGGGCTGGAGCTGCTGTGCATGACCTGCCTGGCTCAGAGCACCTTTGGTGCCTTCTCACAGCTCCCCAGAGCTGCTGCCCTGTGCACCTTCCCCCTGACAGACTGTTTGAAGCAGGGAAGAGAAGGAGGCAGCTGATTTTATCACCCTTTATTCCAGACCTGGGCAAACTGATTTCTCTCTGAGAGCCTAGCAGGATTTTCCAGTGCCTTTGGTAAGCCTGGAGGTACCTAGTGTGAAAGCATGGAATGTCAAGGGCTTGCTTTGCCTGCAATTGCTGATATTTCTGCCCCTTTCCACCAGGCACTGGCTGGAAAGCACATCTCCCAGGCTGCAGCTTTCCAGCTGCTCTGTGCTGACACAGCCTCCTGCTCTCTTTTGGGGGTGGTCCTTCTGGGTCTGGAAAGACTGCATTCAAACCTGGAAATGATGAGCAGGCCAACAGATTTATTTGTATCTACAAAGTCACCTCCCCTAAAATGTTCTTTAGTCCCTATTCTGGCTGGAGCATCACATTTCTCCTGATCAAGCAAATGATTGGGAGACTCAGTCTCAGGTTGTACTGAAAGGACTTGTAAAGCAAATCACTGAAGCTCCTGGGATGGTCTCCCCAGACATTGCTGCTTGTTTGCTCTTGTTCATATCCTAATTAATATTTTTCCACAGGGAAACCCTTGTTTTAGTGAATTTCTTGCAAAATGGAGCTGGTCTGTCGTGGTTTGCTGAATTAAAACCCATGTGATGGATGCTTTAAGAGTAGATGTTCTGAGCCCTGCTGCTTGCATTGTTGATTCTGACTTTACAGCAAGAAGCCTGGTGCCAGTCCTCTCTGCAGGCACATCAGAACCAGAGGCCAGGTTCTTCAGGAGGCAAGAAAAAGAGGCTGAGGGACAGTATTTCTAGTGTCTCAGGCTCAGTGAATTGTGACTGCTGGGGTGAGTCACACCTGCACAACAGTACTTCAGGTCTTTGTCTGCAGTAGGACACGGCTCCTTTCCTAAAGGGACCTGCTTGAGGGGTCCTCCTGCACCCACCCGTGGCCAACATCATCTCAGCAGCCACAGGGAAGAGGTGGAGAAGAGCTGCTAGCACCCAGGGCTGGGGCAGCTGAGCGATCCCCAAGTTATCGTTGTGGAAACTTTAGGAAAATCTAGTTTGTGTTACAGGATAAAATATTTACATTTATTACACAGAATGAACTACACAAGCTCAAAAAATGTGCTTTTTAACAGTGCCTCTTTATGGAATCTCCTTGCCTGCAGCATTCCTGGGGGCTATTAGCTGCTTTAACTGGAAAAAACATCTGTAGGACCTTGGGCAGTCAATCTTAGGGCTGGCATGCTCTTCAAGCATGTTGCTGAGTGAGAAGCTGGTGAATTTGCTGGGATTCCCTGATTTACTGGGGCATAACTGCCCGAGGGGAGGGTCTTTTAAATTTTGCATTATGTTGGCTGGGTTTTTAATATTTAATGTATGGAAAAAGACAATGGCAGGTAGCTGAGAACTCCCATAAAATAAAATTCTCTATTGTGATAATACTGAGGAAACTTTGCTTGTTGTTACTGCTTTGGTTAGTGGAAGGGCAGAACATAAATGCCAGGAGCAGGGTGGGACCTTGCTGTGCCTGGGACCATGTGAAGGGGGGACAAAAGCCCAAGGCTGCAGCTCCCCAGAGGCACACACCAGCTGCAAAGCTGCAGGAGCTTAGCCAGGCCATGTGTTTTAGTCTGCTTAAAACCAAGTGAAAATAATTCCTGCCTTCCACAGTGGATCTGGGTTCTGCTGGAGGCCCCTCAGGAGCTGCCAGGAGCACAGGCAGGGGTTTCCAAGGCTTCCCTGCCAGATCTGCTGCCCTTTTGTGGGAGAGCTCTGTTGCAACTGCTTTTTGCAGAAAAGAAAGCATTCCACAGAACTCTTAAATCTGTGTTATCATGAGGAGTGTGGACAGCAAAATGCTTTTTAGAGCACTCCAGCACAAGGAGATGGGAGATGACAGTAAATCTCCATTTCTGAGCTGTTGACCTTTTTAGATGTTCAGTCACACTGGAAAATTAGTCTCAATAGAGTAGGGACAGTTGGGTCAGATGTTGCAGTAGAGGTTTTGCTGTGAGGCTGTTGGGGAATTTTGGTGTGTAAGTCTAAAGCAGTTTGGGGCAGGAGGTGGATTTCAGCCTCTTTGTGCTGAAGGACTTGAGCAGGTGCCTCTGATCTCTGGACACGTGCTTGTTTCATGGGTATGTCTAAAAAATTAAAAATCTGCTTTGCTCCCACCTTTTCCTGCTGCACCTTTGAAAAACACAGTAAACAGTAAGCAAAGCATGAAGAGATGCAGCACATGAAGCTGCCTTTAGGAGAGAGTCTCAGGCTGCAGATCCCAAAGGGAGGAAGAAATGTCCCTGGCACCTTCAGCAAGGTGTGCCATTCAAGCATCCAAAAAAATGTGATCTTAAGATGGCTCCAACCTCTGGTTTTCTTTCTGGTCAGATCCAGATAACTCCTTGCTTCATTGCTGGCTCTTCCCAATCCTGCAGTGCTGCTCTGTGCTCCCCATGGGCACGGTGCAATAGCCTGGTGTCAAGACCTGGCCCTGCAGCCCCCCTGGAGCTGGACACTGCGGCAACTCCCGCTGTGCTCTCGCTTCCTTTGCTCCTGCCCAGATCAAGGAAGCAGAGCTGCCCTCTCAGTGGGTTAGTGCAATGTTTTAATTCTCTATGATTACATCCAATTTGTTCTTCTTGGTTAGCCGGCACGGGCTGTTATTCCCCTGCAGAACTTGTGTGCAAAGTGAAAAGGGCATGTTCTAGATGAGCTTATTTAAAATTCATGGGGAGTGGTGCTGTCCCATGTGAAACGTTTAATCCAAGACAGCCTTGTGGCTGATTGCAGCTTTCTGCATCAGCCACAGATGCTTTGGGGAGAAACGGGGAAGGAGAACAGTGTGTTAGATAAGCTGCTTTACAGTGATCTTCATAATCCTGCAAATTAAAATGTGTTTTATTATAAAAGACAACTTACAGATGCAAAATAACTCAAGAAAGGCTGGAAGTGACCCTTCCCAGGGACAACTGATGCTACTCTCCTGCAGCTGGGGCTGGATGTCACTGAAATCCAAGTTCTCCCCCCTCCAAGGAGCCAACCCCATCAGCACAAGACCCCAGCCTTTACTGCAGGACCTGCCCCCATGGGAACTGGGCCCCCTCAGCACTAGAAACAACATTGAACAGTTGCTTGGAATGAGATTTGACACCCCCCCCATGTCACTTTGCAGCCATTGGCATGAGGCTTCCTGACCTCAAAGCAGCTCCAGCTTTTCCTGTTGTTCAGTGGCACAAAGGAGGGGGAAGGAAGGTTCACTCAAGGCTTAGGGCAACTGAGATCAGAGAAAGGGCTGGGTTCATGCAAGCTTTTCAAATTATACCTATTTTTTCCAGTTCCTCATAGAAGATGAGCAACAAAAAGCTTGAAATATGTTTGTCTCCACCAGCCTGATTCTCACCAAGATGCGTCACTCTCGTAAAAGCTTCCACCACTGATGGCAGGAACCTCTGACAAAGGGGCTCCCTGTTAGTTGTAGTAACAGGGACAAGGCAAACAATCTTGGTAGGAATCATTCAGGGATATCTTGTAAGATTTAAATTACATTTAGCTGCCCATTCACCCCTCACCCTATGCAGCTTTTAGCAGGTCACTTTAATCCTTCTCAGTCTCAATTTCCCTCAGTCTGAGAGAGGATATTATGGTACTTTCCTTCCAGGAACCATCTGAAATTGCTCTCTGACTGCAGAGTCTTTTTTAGGATCCTCATGTGCAAGAGCAGAGCAATTCTTATTCTCATTATCCTGAGAAAACTCACCACACTTCAGGACATTCAAGTTTTGGCATTTTTCCAGCATTAGACCTCAAAGTAGATTTTATCTGTTGGATGAGTTGGGTGTTTGCCTCTAAGGCTGAGACCTCAGCCTGTGGTTGTTAAAGAGGACCTGGGCAAAGAAGCCAGGGAAGGAAATGGGGTGGCTGTGAAGCCTGGGAACATATTTCAGGTCACAGCTACCTGTTGTACCTGTTGCCACCTCCCCACATAAAGGAATCACGTCCCCAAGCTCTGGTGGAAATTGTTTAAGAAGGGGACCTGACTTCTCCTCTGCTATCAGGACACTGCAAGTCCAGCCACCTCCTGGATTGCCCTTCAGATCCTGGCTCCTCTGCAACATCACTGGTGTTTGCTCCAGCTGTGCAGGAAGATGCTGCTGGAAACTGGAATGGGGGAGCTCTTTAGCAGATCCAGCTGTCAGCTACACTGCTTGGAGTCTTGTTGCCAAACACCTTTCCTGAAAACAGTTGAGCTGGCCTGCTCCCTATCAGGAGAAGGTGGGCTCTTGGCTCCCCCACTGCTCATTCTCAGCATTCCTGCCCCCCATGGCAGAACTGGGCTCCCCACTGCCTGTCAAGATGTGCCTCCAGAAGGCTGGTTCTCCAGATGCTGCTTCCAGCAAGTTAGGCTTCCTCCAGCCCAGGGGGAGAAACAGCACCCACTGCCTCTGAGATCATGGAGGGTTGTGTGTAATGCCCAGGGGTGGTGGCAGATGGGGCAAGACCAACAATGTTTCTGTAGTTCCTGTTACGTTCCTAGTTATGTCTTCTTTTCACAGCTGGGGCTTCACCTTCCTGCCTGCATCAGCAGCTGCCTCACCACATCTGCAGCCCCTTGCCTGGCTGCACCAGGGGTTTTCCCCACATGCAAGCTAAGGATTTATCCTATGGTATTGACAGGTAGGATAAAATTAATTTCTCAGGTAATTTTGCAACTTCCCTAGCAGGTAGGTGACGGGGAATAATTGCCCCATTGGAGATTTTTTATTCCCCAGCCAGCAGAAATCTTCATGTCTTTTCCTTCCTGAAGCAATTTGGTCTCAAACCTGACATGAGCAGGACAGAGCCAGCCCAGAGGGAATGTTTCATACACCCGTCCACCTTAAGGAATAGTCTGGTGGTTCCACAGCTTTCCATCAGCCCCCCAGACTCACCCTCTGCCAAGGGGCATTTGCTCTCTGGCCCCTGCTGAGACCTCTCTGCCTTTCCTCACTGCATCTCCTGCTCTTGCAGCTATCTAGTCCGGCAGCTTAACCTTCCCGGCTCCTTCAGTGCCTCTCTGAGCACCAACAGAGCATGGCAGAGGACAGGCTCTGCTGTCTGGACAACCAGCTGTTATGGACTGTTACGGCAAGAATGAGTGATGAGGTTGAGCCTGCTAGGGTGCCAGGCCAGGATAGCCAGCCGTGGCTATCAGGGCTTCCCCCTTGCACACAGAACCCTTCTTCCCCCTGCAGTGTGGGCTGGCAGCTGCAGCTGAGCTCCTCCAAAGGGGCTTTCAGCAAGGGAGATGGGGACGATGGAGAGCTGCTGCTGACGTTGCCATTCAAGCTCTCCCCAGGCTTCTTGAGGACAGCCTTGTCTCTTTAAGGTTCATTTTTTGATTGTATTTTGCTGTCTGCTTCCAGTATTTTCCCCTGGTATTCCAGTATTTCCATGCTCCAGAGCTCTCAGTAGCACAAACCACTCTGCACTGGGTAGCTCAGTTCTTTTTGCACTTTTCAACAATCGTTTCAGATCTCTGCCAAGAAACCTGATAATTTGTTTTCCCGCTTAAGGGGAAGGATTTTAGACTATAAAAGAAAAATCTCTGTTGTACCTAAAGAACACTCTAGGCTGGAAAGAAAATCCCTGGAAACTAAGGAAATCCTTAAAGGGACATAATAGGAAACATTCTGTAAGGGAGACAGCTTGTTGTGTGTGACTGACTTCCCCACTCATGAGAACAAGTACAAGGCCCTTGGGCTGCAAGAACAATAGGAGTTACTGTCACATTTTACAGCTCATTTTAGAATATGAAACCCAGCATCCCCTCAGCATCAGGAATCAGCCAAAACTCGCGGGCCACCAAAGCTGCTGTGCCCATCTCTGCTGGAAACCCATTGTTCTACATGCCATTGCTGTGACGGGCTGAGCGCTTGGTCAGGGGCCAGGAGCCTTCTGTTGCTCACAGCCCTTTGTTCTGTGAACAGTAAAATAATGTAAATCAGCCTCCTCTCTTGCCTTGCAGGATGGACAGGAAGATGCCAGACTGTTGTATAGGCGTGGGTGTTGTGAGATGTGATACTTTTCCTTATGCAGGCAGAGGAGTCACTGCAGATCAGCAGAGGGATATTTTCACATTTAGGCTCAGCCAGTTTCCCTGTCGTCTTGTAGCTCAGCAAACACTGCCTTACAGGCTTTTTCTGCCTGGCAGGTGAAATACAGGTATGTATATATCACTGCCTGCAACTCAAGAGAACATATATTTGCTGTATTCTGCACATTTCCTCCAAAATGCTTGAGGTTTAAGGTGTTTCACTGTCACTAACTGCTGTCTAACTCCTCTCCAGTAACTGGAGAGGGGCAGGGTTTGCCATGGGCTGCATTCATGCATTTGTCTGATTCCATAGGCTGTGGAAATAACAAAACACAAATTGAGTTTGCAGAACCTCAGGGTACAAAAACATCAATTGAAAGGAATATCCAAACAAAGAGTGAGCAGGCTGCACAGTTCTGCATCCTTGGGCCTGCACTGCCTCTTGCTGACAAACTCTCCATTGTGGGACAAGAGGTTCTGCTGGGAACAGAAGCCCTGGGGGTAGAAACATGCTCTCTGCTCCACAGACTCCTGGATCACTGCAGACACAGCCAGTAGAAGGGTCTGCCCTAGACGGGGCTCCTTCTTGCAGCTTCTACCTGAGACCTGAGTAGGATTTTTCAGCTCTGGAAGGTGGGTGTGGGGGGAAGGATGAGCATGCAGCAGTGGAGGGGTCTGTGTTTCCATACTGCCCCTTCCCTGTGCCCACTCCACGGCTGATGCTCCAGCCTCTTGGCAGAACACATGGATGACATCAGCAGGGTAGCAGCAGTAATGCAGGAAGACACAAATGCCCCACTAATAAACCCAAGTTGCCTCCATCCCAGTGATACAACAGTGTTGAATCTGATGCATCTTCCTGCATTAGGCTACTTGTTATTTTCACTCCCACCATCAACTTCCCACAGGGGAGCAGCCTGCATTTGTCACAAGAGGAGATAATGTGCCCTGAACACCAGTGCTAACAAACAAATAACTTACTCTCCTACAGCACCTGCCAGCTGGAAGTTTCAAAGCACTTTGTAATCATTAACAGATTTAGCTTTCCAGCCCTGATCAAGGATTTTTGTCTCTGTTGTAAGAGGAGCAAAGTAATGTCTGGAGGTAAAATGATGAGAAAGTAAGAGGAGAACTGAAGTGCTCTGGATACTGCCTGGAGATTTTCATGGGGTAGGGAGAGCAACTGCAGTGGAGGGACACTGTGCTGAGATTAAGCTGGTCAACAGGTTTTATTCCCAGTTCTTCCTTTCACTCCTCCCCCCCAGGTGACCTTACTTTTCTGCATCTTTATTTCCATATCTACGAAAGGAAGGTAGTAATCCAATTCTTGTAAGCAATTCTAAAATACACAGCTGATATCCAGTTGTGAGAAGTGCTGGGGAAAAAGGCCCAGAAACACAAACACTGTTTGTGATTTCAGAAAGTCCTCTCAAAGGAAGATGTGGACATTTGGCCAATCAATGCAAGAGGGCTAAGGAGCATGGCTGCATACCTGTGCTACACCAGCCTGAGCAGGTGAAGTGCATTAAGTGTTGCTAACACACCCATTAAATGCTGCTAATGGAGCTCCAGGTGAGGCTCATTTTCTCTGTCTGGAGTGAAGGAGGACCAGGTGGCAGGGGGATCCTTTGAATGCTGTGCTGTTGCTGGGCAAGTTACTCTTCTCTCCATTTCTGCCATGATTTCAGGTTAGTAAACGCTCTTTTTTATTACATTTACAGTCCTAACCATCAGCAGAGATTCCTCCCGCGTGTATTTGCCAACACAGGCGCCTACCCTGAGGACAGACCCTTTCCCTTGCCGAGGGCCCGCTTTGCTCCTCGCACAGCGCTGCTCTGCCTCGCGGAGCTCAGCAGCTCCTGGCTCGGCAGCAGGGCCTGGGAAGCAATAGGGCCCTGCTGGGCGCATCAGCGCTCTCTGCTCATCGTTTTTTCTCCTGGCACCAATCCCTGCTCCTGTTTCCATGGGTGATATCACCGGGAGCGGGGTGGGAATAGCCCCATCCTCCTCAGGAGGGATGCTCCCACTCTTCCCCCCGGCGCTGGGTCTGTTCCAGGCGCATCAGCTGCCGGGTGGGGGGGCCCGGCTGGGGAAGGGTTAACTTTCCCTGCAATGCTGCATCCCAGCTCACGGTGGAGCTGCCTTCCTCTCTTCCACCCCCAACTTCCAATTCACTCCAAACAACTCCGGGACAGAATTGCAGGGGAAAAAGCTGGAGGTTCAGACTAGACTTGTTGATCTCCGTTCCCAGGCAGCAGAAGGAAGTACCGGCGCTTTCCTCTCTGCCCGCACGGGGAGAGGCCCGGGGGGGCGGGAGCAGGTGCGTCTTCGGCGTTGATTGCGGGCCGGAGCGAGGAGCCGCAGCCGAGGGAAGGCCTTGGAAAGCTTCCTGCCGAGGGATCCGATTTACCTCGTTTCCCTTCCCCTCCCCCAGGGCTCCGTGGCCACCGGCAGCGAGGCCGCCATCCCTCCGCCTTGAGGCTGCCCGCGGGGGGATGCGAGCGGGGCCGCCCCCGCTGCCCGCCCCGCCGCAGGATGTAGCCGCCCTCGGCCCCGCACAGCCCCGCACCGCCTCGCTGGGAGCCCGTAGCAGGAGGTAGGTGCGGGCCGGGCTCCGGCCGAGGGAGGGAAACCTTTTTGCCCGTGTGTTGTTGCCGCGGAGCAGCCCCCGTGGCGGCCTGGAGGCAACGGGGAGAATTCGGTTTTGGGGCTGAGGGAACCTGGATCGGCGGGGAGAGGGGCTGAGCCCCCGGAGCTGGGCATGGAGCAGCCGTTCCTTTCTGCGCCGGGGTTTCTCTCCGTGCCATCTTGTGTAAGCAACAGTGCTCAGGGCTCTCGCAAGGCACCCGGCTTCGCAAGGAAAGCTCGGGGTTTTCCCTTATTTCGTTTTTCGTTTATTTCCCTGTTTGTTAGGTCGGCGTGGGGTAAATGTGGGGGTGTCCCTGGGCAGCCCAGAGAGGTAGAGTGCGTCGTGAGAGTGCCTGGAAATAGCCCCTTTTCCCTCCCCCCAGCTCTTCCCTCGGGGAATTTTGCGAGGCTGGAGTTATAAAAAAAACCAAAAAACAAACAACAACCCCACACCTTCGCGTCTCCCTGAAGCTGCTCCACAGTTGGGCAGGGCGGAGGGGGCACCGCCAGCTCCCAGGAGGGGGCTGCCCCGGGTGGGTCACAGGGGCACCTGGGGTCCAGCGTCCACGGTCCGGCGGGGCCCCTTTGCGGGAGGGAGCGGCCGCCCTGGGATGCGGGACAAGGTGCCAGCGCATCCAGCGGCCGGGCGCCTGTTGGGGCGCGGTGCTGGGGGGAGCCCTGTGCCCAGCCCTGTCACTCAGCAGCTCCCAGCCCTGTGCTAGAAGAGACTCCCCGTGGCCGTGCCCAACCTCCACGGCTCCCCCGGCCGGAGTGTGCAGGCGACCCTCCCGTACAGCTCGGGGGGTCACCGGGGGAGCTGGGCGGCGGCGGCGGCGGCACGTGTGAGCGGGGCGGCCTTTCAGCACCGCGGGGCGGACAGCGCCGGCCCGCCCTTCCCGCGGAGCGCGGGGCCGCGGCGGGAGGCCGGGCGGGCGGGAGGCCGGGCGGGCAGCGCCGCCGCCCCCGCCGCAGATTAGCGCGGGCGCGGAGGGGGGTCAGCGGGCGGGGACCCATGGTCGGTCTCTCTCGCAGCTCCGGGGCATGGAGGGGAAGGAGAGGTGAGGAGAACCGGCCCCCGCGAGCCCTGCCCCGCGCCGCACCCGGGAGCGTCCAGCCTGAGGGGGACCAGCGATGCCTCTGGGGATGAATAAACATGGATCTCGCTCTACTACCTCTTTGCCTCCGGACCCCACGGAGATCGTCAGGAGCAAGGCCTGCTCCCGAAGGGTCAAGCTCAACGTGGGGGGGCTGGCCCACGAGGTTCTCTGGCGGACCTTGGACAGGTTGCCACGGACCAGGCTGGGTAAGCTCAGAGACTGCAACACACACGACTCCCTCATGGAGATCTGCGATGACTACAACCTGGAGGAGAACGAGTACTTTTTCGACAGGCATCCCGGGGCGTTCACCTCAATCTTGAACTTCTACCGCACTGGCAAGCTGCACATGATGGAGGAGATGTGCGCCTTGTCCTTCAGCCAGGAGCTGGACTACTGGGGGGTGGATGAGATCTACCTGGAGTCCTGCTGCCAGGCCCGCTACCACCAGAAGAAGGAGCAGATGAATGAGGAGCTGAAGAGAGAAGCTGAGACTCTGAGGGAAAGGGAAGGAGAGGAATTTGATAACACTTGCTGTGCTGAGAAAAGGAAAAAGCTCTGGGACCTCTTGGAGAAGCCCAACTCCTCCGTAGCGGCCAAGGTAAGACCTCCACGTTTCTTCTCAAGTCTTGTCTGTATTGGCTTGTGATCGTAGTGGTGCTGACAGGAGGTATTGCCCTTGCTACCTTTGCTTTGGCATCTGGGCACTTGTGGCTGGATGGGCGCTGTGAATGAAGGGCAGAAAGGCCTTGTAGGTACAAATAAGGTTTAATGTGTCTTTTTTTGAGTAGTGTGGAAGGGATCCAGTTTGAGCTTCCCTGGGACAGTCCAGGCTGCTTAGTGGGAGCAGCTCCACTGACCCTGGGTTAGCCTACACTGACTGCTGAGGCTGAAGATTAGTGAAGTTGTTATCCAATGGCCTGTCTTGGTGCATTTTGTAACAGTGATTTCTTTTGGCCTAAAACATGTGTCTGCTCCTGTTTCACCAAAGTGGCTTTTAAGAAGCGGAAATCTGCTTGAACTCTTAGACCTGGGTCCAGTCAGGAAATAAGACCTTCCTTCCTGGGGCTTAATTTAAAATTCTGTGGTGAAATACATCTAGTTATCTGTATCAAGTGCTCCTAGGCTGCCACACTTAAATCTTATCCTGTACCTGACTCCAACCTATTTTAAATTTCCCTGTGCAATGCTGCTGCAGCAGCTCTGTCTGTCAATAGCTGAAGTGCTGCTTACTCTGAAGTTGGTGCAACAGATCTATTTTGAAGGTGTTTGGAAGAGAAGATCCATGCTAGGAGAAACCAATGTCAGAATTGGCTCTGATAATTTAGCTGTCTCATGTTAGTCACATATTCTTTAGAGAGGAAAATATCCATGAACACAATGATTCAGTAACCATGGGGACAAAAGTGAAGGGGGAGAGGTTGAAAACTGTGGGATGAATAACTGAAAAGCGTAAGAGGCTGATCAGTAGGGACCAAACCCTGAATTTTCTATGTACCAGCATCCTTCTGGTAAAGAAATAGAAAGAGGCCCCTGCTACCTCTTTCTTGTCTCCTCCCTGTTGTAGGCACACGTGCAAATGCAAACCATAGCTCCATCCTGTAGGAAGTCTGGCTTTGGTGGGCTACTTCTGAAAACAGACTGCTACTTTTCCTCTCTTTTCTCTTACTGAAATGGTGCACATCATGGACCAAGAGCATGCATGAAAGTTTGGGGAAGGGATTTTATGGAGTGTTGAGCTAAATGGCTCATTCTGGCAGGAGGAGGAAGAGACATGGTCAGCTGCTGAACCCATTATCACTTTTTTAATGACAAATGGAGCTCCAGAATGACTCTTTCTTTCCAGTGGCAGGGATGACACTGCTGAATGCATTCATAATTTATATGATTCCTTTGGCACAATCCTGGAATCCTGAAACACATGCCTTGGGATTTGCTGTCTGTTGCACTGACTCAAAATCCATTAGAAACTGTTGATGCTCATGATTTATTGTATATGAGCAGGGGGTCATTCTTGCCAAATAAGTGTATTTTGTGATTTATACATGAAATGCACTCTAGCTTCATTTTCTGAGAAGATTCTTGGAGTAGGTGCATTCAGCATTGCAGGCTCTGGATTAATTGAGAGTGAATGGAAATGCATTATTACCCTTCTCATTTAAAGCTTCCATTCTGTGACTTTGTTACTGTAATGGAAATGGTGCTGGATGTGGTCAGACCTCAAGTATTCCAGCAGTTCTCAAACACAGATTTCTACTCATTTCAAGTGTAACAAGGAAAATGAGCATGATGAACAATTAGCTTACCAGGCAGGGATAGAAATGCTGCTAAGCTGCTTCTTTATCCGATTTTCTCCCTGCTGGTGGATAACTGTTCTTTCATGCCAGAGTATGCCCTTTGCTTTGATCACCTTCATGAGAATTCGTTCTACATATTGAATAGGCTGGACCCAGTCTTCAACTTCTGATGGAAGGATGTGAGGAGAGAGACTTGGCAGCCTGACCTGCTGTCTGACCCAACCAGCTGTGCCCAGGCTCCCTTTCAGGCTGCATTTTCAAAATCTGAGCCTCTGCCTGGTAGCTCCTGGCCAGCCTTCCTCAGCTGTCCACTCAGTGGAGCACTGCCACTGAGGCCACAGGCCTCCAGGAACTTCTGTCACCTTTCCTAAAGCCAGACTCCATCTGCTTTGCCAGGTCTGGGAGCTCAAACTGTTCCTATAAAAAGGGAACAAAGTAAACTAGTCTGAGATTTAATGACTGTCACTGAAGGACCTAAAATGATTGGGAAAATTTGTACTACTAATTCTTTTCCTTTGGACTTATGCTACTCAATGAGGTTTTTTCCAATCAAATGTAACTCTCTCTCACTCCAGCAAGGGGGGGCCTTTCCTGCTGGCTGTCAGCATTGTTTGCATTTTACCATTTTAACCTGACTCCTCTGCAACAGTTTACTGCAGAACTTCTCATGGTTAAACTGGGACTGGCTGAATACTGAGAGAATAAGTTAGTCTTTTGTTGTGGGTTTTTACTTTTTAATGAATGATGTGATGTACCTGAGGGTGGAAAACAGCATTCAAAGAAGAGATGAAGAATCCCTAAGACGTTAATTTGTGTTGCTCTTTTCTCCACTGGGATTTGCCCATATCTTTTGACTGGCCTTTAAACTAATCACCTCCTAGCAAGCAGCCTCTTATTTATGTGTGATGCTTCACCCTGTACGTGACTGGAAAGAACACTCTGTTAGATTTTATCATACCCACTCTTTGAGAGTCTCCAGATCTCTACGATGAGGCAGCAGACAGCTGCTGAAGCCCCAGCCTTGCTGCCTTGTTATCCCCCAGCATGATCAGAGGGGGATTTGCTCCTTTCCTGTAACACTGCCATCCCTTGCAGCTGTAACTGAAGCTGTGCCATCCTTGTGCAAGGTGCCACGGAGCCATGGGGCAGCACTTGGCCCTTCCCCAGGGTCAGACCAAGCAACAGGCACCCAAACCATTTCCCTCACCCATCCATTGAACTCAGAGGCACTTGCTGTGTCATATTCCCTGCACTAGCTTTGCCCAATGGGAAACCCCCCTCGCACAAAACTGAGCACTGAGGGACTCTCCCTCTACCAAACAAAGAATATTTCACAGGCAGTTATTTAACAAAATTTGTCTCTCTAGCCTTACAAGATCTTTTAAAGGATCAGTTTCTCCCACTTCCTGTGACTTTATTTGCCTGTCTATCCCTGAGAAATACTCACTGCAGTCTCTGTGGATGCCTCCTCCTCTTCCTGCGATCACTGTTTTTGCATGTTCCTGCTTATTTTTGTCATTCTCCCAGAATTCCTTAACAGTTTGGTGCTTGGTTTTTGTTTTTTTAAATAGTATTCTTCCTGTACTTGTACTTAAAACATCCATTTTTAACCATAGAGGACTCTGGTGTTCACTTCTGTCTGCATTTCCTCTAGAAGAAGATGAGGTGGGGATATTTTCTGGAGTAGCTATTACATTTGTTGTATGGTAGTTTTCCTTTCCTCAGGAAAAAAAATTAAAAAAATAAAAAATTGAGCTCTCCAGTAACTAAGCAAGAACTGCCCTTTTTTTTCTGGACACTAGCATCCATGTCAGGGCAGCAGTGGATAGCAGCAGTTCTCGAGCACCCTGGTTTAGGCTTTTGATCTTAATTTCCCTTTCCCTAACCAAGGCTAAGCCTGGGTAGCTGGTTTCTGTTGCCCACAATCCAGCTAGCAGCTCTGGGCTTCCACAGCAGAAGTCTCTCCTGTAGCTGTTGGTTTTTACTAACCAAGCTAGTTAGGATCTGTGGGTGTCTTGCCTGTCTGGTGGGATGTTCATGTCCCTTGGGAGAACCAGCCAGGCGGTAATTCCAATGTGACTTTGTAGCATCCTGAAAATCCACAGATAGCAGTTTTTCCATCCTTTCCAGTATAAACAAATAACAAATTAGACCAACTCAACATCTTAATTAACTTATATGCTCTTGGAAATCCTCTGATCACCTGGACTTTTCCAGCAACACTGCAAGAATGTTGCCCTGTCTGCCTCTTAGGTGGAAAAGAAATCCTTTCTTCTTTTAGTCTTTACAAATAATTTCTCTGATCAGTATTTGAGCAATTAGTGTTGCATGGAGGGGGGGGTGGGGAGTCTGCTCATCTTACAGACTCCTCTGCATGTGCTGGTTTAATCTATTTTTCTCTTGCTGTCCTGAAGGCTGAGAAAAACACGGTGACATCACCCATTTTGCAAAAATCTTCTCTGCGTATCTGCATGTCAAGTAGGATGTGCACTTCCTCTCCTCCTCACTGCCTCCACTTCCCACTTGTCCCTGTCCTGTTGGGAGCTCAGCTGTAGTTATTTCTCAGCCTTTCCCCTGTTCCTACTATGTCTTTGACAGTGCAATAATATCACGTTTATCCTTGAAAACATGCGACTCCAATTCAGTAATCTGATTATGCATGCCTCTACATTTGTTGAACAGCTTTTCTAGAGCTGCCCACTGCTCTGTGCTGGTAATCTCTGGATGCATTGCTTAGGGATTGGGGAGGGTGCTCTGTAAGCTCTTTTCTTATTATTGTTGATAGTAGTGACAAAATAAGAATGATAAAGCCTCTTGGAGATGCGTTTGCTCCATCTAGAGAGCTCTTCCCCCACATGGGCTTTCTATTCCTGGCCCTCCCTTATGGCATGCAGTTTTCATTCATGCCTAAACCTGCCTGAATTTAGCATTCAGCAGAGGAAACCCCTCTCCCTAATTGAAGGGGTCACATCTTAGCCATGTCTTGTCTGTCTCTGAAGCTCCCAACACAGGGCAGGTGTTGGCTTTGTCTGCTAAAGCCAGATTGCCTGGATTTTGCTTGCATCTCTGACTTTCATTTTCCTGATGCAGCTACTGCCTTGGCTCTTCTGCTATATATAGGAGACTTTTTCCCTTCATCCAAAGTAAACTTCTGTCTTCAGAGATCCTCAGAAGCAGAGCCTCATTCTAAAGCCTTCCCCCTGGTTTCAGGGATTTGTCACTTTGGTCTACAGTTTGTTCCTGGGTTTCCAGCACAGCCTTGTCCCATGAACACACAAATGATTGCTCTTCTGTATCAATCTCTTTTCATCCTGCAGCTCCTTTCTGAGTGCTTTTCCTTTTAGTGAACTTCTGAAATCTTTTGTCTGGGGAGCCCTAATTCCTACATTCAGTTCCCTGCAATGTCTTCTCTGATTCTGTCTCACTGATGAACTTCCTAATAAATGCTGCTGTGCTGCCAGTTCCCAGAGCTTCTCTGCATTACAGCCTCCCTAAACTCCGTTTGGGTGTGGGGAAAACTCCCCCTAGTAACATTCCTGGTGTGGTTATGTCCTCTGATTCTTTCCTGGCCCTAAAGAATCCTGCTGAGAGTTCTTCTAACACAGCAGACACCTTGGCCAATGCATCCCATTGGCTTGTTGCTCTCCCACATCCCTGATGCAATACCTCATGTTGTCCTGCATGGTGTGCAACAACCAGCTTATTCTGAGCTCTCCAGGTGGGATCCTCCCCCTTCAAAGGTGATCCTTTCTCCAGACCTGTTACTGCAGTCCTGAGCAGCCCCTGGATCCAGGCAGGCAGCTGCTTGGCACTTCCTGCCTGGAAATGGCTTGGGCTCAGCAGTTGACAATCGGAGCCTGCAGGTCTGTGGTCTCTTAAGAATTTTATAAAAGGAAATCTAAAAATATTACACCTAGTAGTTCTTTTGATGTACTTGTCATACAGTTCATGAAGTATAGTATGCATGAACATGTCTATGTAGGCATACTCCTGGATATTCAGCTTATTTGAGCCTGGAGCATCCACATCTGGATGAAACTGCCTGCCATCCTGCCACAGGAGGGAACTGACAAGCGTACATGCTCAGGCTGAACTCCTTAGAAGACTCGTGCTATAGAAATATAGTTAATGCTCTTTTTAAGGCACCAGCTCTCATCTGTACCTTTGAAAAATCTCTCTGAGA
Source organism: Apus apus (assembly GCF_020740795.1). Lineage (NCBI taxonomy): Eukaryota > Metazoa > Chordata > Aves > Apodiformes > Apodidae > Apus > Apus apus. Next base: position 7,343,878 of record NC_067296.1, on the reverse strand, counting down.
AATTAATTCCCCTTGCTGCTCAGTGTTCCCCCACCCTGCTCAGCCTGTGAGCAGATGGGGTATAAAGTGCCAGCATCACCAGTTAAAATGTAGGAAATCTTGCAAGAATAGGAAATCCTTGATTTGTTCAGCTGCAACTGCAGAGATTTAGTAATAATGGGATTCAGAAGAAGAGCATTAGGTCTGATCCACACAGAAACTGTTGGTGTGGTGTGATGCTCCCAAAGTGGGGGTGCAGCTTTGGCTGGTACTTGAGCAAAGCGCTTTCACGCGCTGCTGAGGTGAGCTCCGTGCTCAGAGCTCCCTGGGCAGGGGCACTCCAAGCTAGGTGGAAAAATCAATTATTTTATTTTTTTAAAACCCACTTTCTTCATGTAACTCTTTTCACACAGTGGGATAAGTGTCTTTGCCATCATGTTTCTGCTTTTGCCTGTTCCTCTTGATCCTGAAGATCACAGTTTCCTTCTGATTCCTCTTGGTGTAAATGCCCCTGTGGAGAGGAATAATCCAAGGTTACTTTTACAACGTGAGCGTTGCTATTTGTCATTGCTAATGGCAAAATATTTATGTTAAAGAAAGTTCACAGCTGATCACTTAGTTCTTATAATAAACACAGTCAATATGATTTATTCCATGGGAGATATCTGGCAGCAACAGAAGAGGCACAATGTGGCCAGTGAGTATGAGCAAGATGTTAATATTAGACTTCTCTGGAGAAGCTATACATGGAAGATATATGTTGTCAGGGCTTCTACTACATCAAGACAGACAGATCAGTCCCTTTCTGTTATGAGAGTTGCCCAATTTGTTTCCTAGAACTGGAGGCTCAGGTCCATCAGGGGTTGTGTTGGCTTCCCATGTGTGGCACTAGGACATGGAGCACTAGCACTGCACTGTGGTTTTATCTGGACTCAGAGCTGGGGGTTCCTGTCCTCTTGGGGCAAAACCACTTCGAGGGCTGGGTGGGTAAATGGGCTCTGTGCTGCTCTGTGCCATGCAGACTTGTGAGCCAGCAGCAGCTCATGGATCCCTGCCCCACACCCTGTTGCTTAACTGATGTCCCTGAGCTGCTTGAGCTTTGACATTCTTTATCCTTAGCATGACCTTGCCCTAAGTTTAGTCCATGGGGCAATAGCCACACGTTCACCTCCTGGCTTTCTCAGTTACTCAGTACAGCAAAAGTAAACCTTGTAGTAAGCTTTCCCCCTCCGTCTGGTCTCTGGTTTTTCTCTGCTGTCCTAGCTGTTCTTGGCCTCTCCCATCTCCTTTTCAATCTGGCACTAGCTGAATATGTTTACCAGCAGGACTCAGTGAGGTTTCTTTCTGATTTTTATTGAAAAAATTCTTTCTTCTATAACAAGTCTGGAAGAGTGCTGAGCATCTCTATGCAGGTACTGTGCCTTTGTACCTGCTCTAGCCCTTCCCCAAATGCGGGCATTTAAATATTCCAAGAACATTAATTTTCTAGGTCCCCCAATAACACCAGCAGCCTCAGCCCTGCTTCTGTGGAGGGTAAAACTCCCACTGAATGTCACGGGAACAGAGGAGCATTATAATGTCTGTCCTCATCAAGCAAAGCTCTCAAAGTGCTTTGAAAAGATGGATTACTTAAGGCCAGGACAAACCTGTGGTAGATGTATTATCCCCCAACTTAAAGTGAAGAGGTGATCATTGCCCAAGGTCAGTGAGGAAGGTGAGGGCTGAGCTGGGGAGGGACCCTGGCTGCCCCCTGTTCCATGTTACCAGGACATTTTCATGATAAAGATGAGCTTCCTGTGCCTGCTGCCTGCAGTGGGATATAAAGAGGGAAAGGTGCTGGCAGCCTTGGGCTGTTTATCCAAGGGGATGGAGTGAAGGATCAAACCTCTCTCATCATGTCCAGCCTGGAAAACTTTGCCATGATTGAAGAATAAGTGGTTACAGAAAAATGGGAAGGTTTTCAAAGGTCTGTGGTAGGGCACTTCCAGCCCTCTCTGATGTAATCCTGACTGTCAGGGGGTGCTGCCTCACTGTTTTAAACAGCAAGAGAGTACATATGTTAGACAATATACATATAAAAAACTATTGTTGTGTCTCAAACCTGGGTTTGGACAAGAGAAACCAGTAGCAAAGCAAAAACTGGAGCACTTGTAGGCACCTGAATTCCATGACAAATCTCATGTGAAAACTAACATCCATCTGACCTGCTAAAAAACTTGTGTCAATAACAAAAGCTGTGTGAAGAGTCAAAACAACTGGAAGGAACAATTTATTTTAAAGTTCTTTTTTTTTTTTTGTGGTACATAATCAGTTCCAGTTATTATGAGCTGAATTTATTCAGTGCTATTTGGACTAGGATTCATGCAGAGTCTCTAGCCCAAAGCACAGATTAGTTTTGTTCTATTTTATTTAAGTCCATTTGCTTTTGCTCATTTTTGAACAAAATGGAGCAGTAAATCTCATTTGCAGTACATAAACACCAGAAATGTTCTCTGATTGGTACTGATGGACAAAAGGTTTCTAAAACATTATCATACTTAGCAAATTTTATTTTAGACTTCAGATTACTCGTGGGTATCTTTTAAAAAATACTCACTTTGCTACAAGAATGAATTGAATATGTAAGCAAAGAGGCCTGTCTCAGTCTCACTACCTAAAATCTGTCGTAGGGGGCAGAACTCCAGCAAGCACACTTTCCATGACACAAGAAATCTCTTCCATGTGCCAGGAATGCTTTGCTGGGCTGGTTTCAATGGTATCTGGTGGCAGGGTGGGAAGCATGTGGAGGCACAAAGCACCAGGAGCAGCTCCTTGATTCCCTTTTCCTTTGTTCCAGTTCTTTTCTTACCCTTTTCTGCAGCTGTTCAGCAGCTGCCAGTCCCCAGCTTTCTCCACCCTGGCATCTGAGTGTGCTGTAGTGTGATTGTCCTCCTAGGTGTCCTGGGGAGGAGAGCAGAGCGATTATCCCGGTTACTTGGGGAGCACACACAGGGACTAACTGGAGTAACTTCTCAGGGTCTGTGGTGGAGCAAGAAACAGAGTTGTAATCCACCCCTAATCCCTGGACCACTTTTTATTTTTTCTCTGGTGCTGGCAGATTCCAGCCGTGAGCATTCAAGAGGCAGCTGTAATACTTAAGAGTTTAACACTTCCATGAAACTTCCTAGGAACCCAGCTCAGATTCGATTTCTTCATATTTCTGGGAATCTTGCTTGTATCTGGCACATCCTCAGCTCTGAAAAACTTCATTCACACGGCTGTAAATTTTCTGTTTGTTTCAAAACGTCCCTTTGTTGCTCTGCACACTTAATATCTTTTGCATCACATGCTTTTGTTAACCTTAAGTGATCATACATTAAACAAACTTTCTTTGCTTCTCATAATTGGTGTGTTTGACCAGTTCCTCTATTAGTAATTACTGTAACATCCTTGTACTTCTCCATATCTGGCCATTCTCAAAAAATAGGGGTTCATCGAGTGTCTGGATAGAAAAGGAGTGTAACTTGCTTTCTGAGGCACTGTTTGCTGTCTGCTATCAGAAGAACCCAGCCTCTGTGGTGGAATAAGGAGTTTTCACTCCTTGTTTATGTATTTGTGAATTTTTGGTAACTCTGTTCTTCATAGTATAAAAGTTAAATCTCTTTTAGAAAAGGGGAAAAAAAAGTGATGTTTCCTCTCCTGTCAATGTGCCAGGAGTTTATTAATAATACATAATAATTATACATTGCATTTCTTAGCTCTTTTCATCTGAGCATTTTAAAGTGTCTCACAAACATTAATTAGGCAATCCTCATGACTGCATTGTGCAGTATCTACTATTATTGATCTACACTTCAATATGACAATGCAGAAGAAATAGTAAATAATAAAATCTCCCAGATAAAGACAAGAGCAAACCTGGGCAGGAAAGGCAAAGGAAGCTGGAGAAGATATCATCCCTTTGTAGTTATGTTTTGTGTCAGTGACCCCACCAGTCTACCTGTCAGTGTATTAGAGCTGTCAGACCTTAAGTTGACTGGTGTAGGGACACTGGTTGGAGGCAGCAGTTGGGAGATTTCCTAGACCAACACAGTATTCTCTCTGCTGACAAGAGGGAAGTTGTGACTGGCAGCAGAACTCATGTCCCCGGTTGAGAGCAGCAGAGCCAGAGGCTTGCTCTGGAGCAGCATCAGTGATGGAATTTACTGATCCTCATTCCAAGAGAGCAGTGGTTTGTTATCCTTTTGTCCTTTGCAGGAGGGGTCCCTGAGGTGCAGCCCATCCAGTGTGTGTAGTGTCCCCTGAAGGGTCCCTCTAACCCTCAGCAGACCCAGCTCACCACCAAGGCTGTCACAGCAATGGGGTCCCTTCCAGTGCCCACCCCAGATGGGTGCAAGGGACCCAAAGCTGTCAGATGAGCAGCCACTCCCACCAAGGGGGCACCGTGCAGAGTGTGAGGACCTTCATACTTGAGCTTTTAATATTTGACTTCTCCCTTGCTCCCTTCTCTTCTCCAGGGAGCCACTGCAGTGCTGCTTGCAGGCTGAGCCTGCTCTGGCAGGGGAAGGAGTTTCTGTGGTGTCCCAGCTCTTGCCTTTCCATGCACAAAGCTTTAGGAAGTCCTGTGCAGAGTGGACCCCAAAGCTCACCCTTAGTTCTTTCCCCTCAGCCCTTGGACTAAGACTTGCACAAGCATCTGTGTCTTATTATCCTGACCAGTATCACTTAGGAATAGGTTTGTTCTCAGAAAAACAGCTTTTGTTAGGATAGACCAAGGTGAAAAATTAATAAATACCAATGTTCTGGCAGAAAATGCCCCCTCACTTTACCTCATGCTTATTGCCAGTGAGCTGAATTAAACTTAGATTAGTCAACATGTGGTTATTCTTAGCCTCTAATCTTCCCAAGGTAAGAGCCCAATTGATCTCAGCAGGTTTTGCAGCATTTAGCTGAGAAAAGCCATGTGTCTTAAACGTGCTACCTGTCACTACGAGGGAGGCAGGCTGGCACCACAGCAGTTCTGGTTTGCAGTGTTAAGTACCTGACACTTTTTGCCAGGTACTAAGGTAAATTATGTCAGCATTAGGAGGGCCCACGAGGAGCTGGTGTGGATCCAGTTTCCCAGGAGTGCTGAAGACCCTCAGGGACCATGAGAGCTCTTAGATATGTCAACCTCTAGTTTTGCCTTTAGAGGAGATGCTGACTGGCATTTACCTTTGGTTTCTTTTTGCAAAGTTGCAGGCTTGGTAGTTGAGTTCAGGTCTATTGAGTCGTACTTAATGTATCTGTTTTGACCCCTTCCTGCCTCCAAGTTTTCCTGTATGTGGTGCAGCATGACAGGACAGGGCACTTTTGGGCTGTCCTGGTAAAGAGGTATTTCCACTAAAGACAAGATATGCTGCATTCTAGATAACATCAGGGATCAGAGTTCATTTTCCTAATTGACATGTTCATGCTCTATTTGTGTTTACACACGACGTTATTCTATAGGAGTAACCTTAGGCTTCCAGCAATCCCAGGAATAGTCTCATTTAACACCTGCAGCCATGACCAAAACCAGCTTTAGCAGATGCAATCTACTCACTGAAACATGAGACTTTCATCATACTAGGCAAAAGTATCTGGTCCTACCAGAGTGATGTCTGAGGTCTCTTTCTTCCCTGCTGAACACTGGGGCAGGTATAATTCCATTATTTTTGCATGTCCATTAAGCTAAAGAACAAATTTTCTAAAGCTTCTGGCTATGAATGAATGACCATGAACGAAAGCCACTTGACTTAGTTATTTTTAAAGATGCTCTTAAGAGCTTTTTGTAAAGTGGCTGTGAAATACTTAGTTTGTGCTATCTTCTGGAAAACTTGCTTCATGGTCCAGATAACTTGGACATGGCAGTGCCACTTCAAAGAGTTATAGATGTAATTTATTTAATTCATAAACTCCTTGTAGGAAGTTCTACCTTCTTGTTCAGTGTTTATAGAGCACTAAGTGCAACACTGTCCTGACTCACAGCTCACGTATGCTACCCCAAAACAAGTCATAAATATGCTCCACAGAGTGAACAAAAACTGCTGTAGAAAGGTATGGGATTTAGTTTCCATAATTACTAATCCCAAAATCAAACTGGCCTGTTTCTTGAGGAGGAGTGGCAGGAGGATGATGTGCCTCTGCCTGCTTTTCAACTGTGCTGCTCACCTTGCCACTCACTCACTTAAAACGGGATCCCAGTTTCCACTGGGACTCTAAGCTGTGCAAAGCAGTGAGGGATTAAAGGACCTATTTGGCCACTGTCCTCTGTCACAGAGGTAGCAATCTCTGAAACAGTGGGTGGGGCAGATACAGAAAGTTACTGCTTTGGCTGTCCCTGCTTAGTTCTCCTAAGTTGGTTGCATCACAGGTTTTGTTGCTATAAACTGATCCTAAAGCGACTGGGAAGTGTTTCCCCAGGGCACCCTGTGCCAGTTCCAGTACATGAGTTTGCCACTGATACTTTCCATGTAGACGTAATCTGCAGTCTTGATTTGAGCAGATTCAGGCAGGCATGTGTGTGCAAGAGAAGGCAGAGCAGCCGGGCTGTACACGCAGTTGCAGTGATTGAACATGCAAATCAGGTAGCTGGAATACGCAGATTTATCTTGTGGGTTCCACAAGCAATTACTCAATCTGCGTGTGGAAAAACAGGGTAATTGTGTGCAAATTAGTCATGTCATTGCAGAGAGTGCAGTGCTGTGTCTAAATGGTCAGCACATCAGATCCTTTCTATCAGTAATTAATGACTTCATATCCTAAGGGAAACTAAGTATTAAGTCTCTTCCTGTTTTGTTGGTGTTTTTTTTTTCCCTCTTTTTCCACCAGGTCCTTAAACAGTTCAAATCTCTGCTGTCATTTCACTCTTTGTTTCATACATTCTCACTTACCTGCTGGAACACTTCTTTTTGTTAGAGTGGTTTTCTGGGGTGAATAAGCCATAACACTGGTAATAGGCTCCCTCTTCCTGCCCACAAAATGATCTTTGCATCAAAAGTACATTGCAATTCTCTCTTTAAAAGCCTGTTTCTTTCAGTAGAAGCCCTTTACCATTGACCTCCTTGCTGCAGTCTTTCCCAAAGTGCTTCTGGTGAGTCCAATGAGTCAAACTTTACCTCAGCGTTCTTGAATTAGCTTCATGGCTGCTCTGATGTGTCTTCTCTCCATGCAGGTGGGATGGAAACTCAAACTGAAGGAGATTCTGGCCTGTTGGGCAGAGATGTGGCTGATATTGGCAAATCAGGGTCATGGCTTTGCTATGAACTTTCTGCACAAACTCCAAAAGGTGATTTTTCTTTCTTGTGCCTCTGCCCAACATCTGCAAAAGACAGAAAATCCTTCTTTGCTTTTCTCATCTTGTCTTGGTAGAATGTCAATACTTTGGGCACCGCTTTGCCCTTGTACATCAGAGCCCTAATTCAAGGGGCAAGCTAAACACAGTCTTTTTGCTGCCCTGCTGGTTCAGCATCATTTCTGCTTGTGTTCTTCAGAAGGAATACAGATAAAGCTCAGTTTGACCAGCTGTCATATTTTTGATTTAGTGTTTTAAGTGATCTACAGCTAATGATTAATCTTAAATGCCAGCTCTCCTCCTTTCAGACTGACTCCTTAAGCTGTTGGGATGTTTTAATACATTTTAAGTAAAGTAATGATGCCCTGTGCCAAAGAACAGAGAGCAAGTATGGCAAAGCTCCAGCCTTTGCACCTGCTCTGCTTGGCTTTTTGTGTGAAGTGCTGTATAATTGTCTTCTTCATTAGCAGCCGGCTGAATTCTGGTGTGTGAGGGATTAAAAACTCTAATGAATATGGATTGTTTCAAATATTTTCCTTTGGGACCCAGTACAGAATGGAGATTTTTGGAGCTGTATGTCCATATAATGCCAAGGAATGGAAGATGCCTTCCCTTGCCCTTTTTCAAAGTTATCTCTTAAGAGTGAGTTGCCAAAACCGACAGCAGATCCTCCTGCTCAGCTCACCATACGTGGTGCTCAGATCCAGCTCTGGCTGGATCTGGATAGAGGCAAAATGAAAACCTTGCTAAGAGTGGGACACCTCAGCACCCACACAACTTTCAGCATGTGGGTGGTCTCCTTGAAGTCAACAAGTCTGAAGTATCTGCCTAAGATTAAGCTTGTAGCAAAGAGGGAGCAAGTTATGGTGCAACTAAAGGACTCGTTTCGCTGAGGAGGCCAGGAGTGTGTGCTGGGTCAGTTTGTATTAAAATAAGGACATTTTACTCCGCCAATTAGAATTCTGTAGTGTTTAAGGTTAATGTGACATCTGCAGAGGCCTGCAGTGATTGTTTCTATGGAACAGATGTTCAACAATCTGCATTTTTATTGTCAGTTTGGATACTTTATTGCTTCTGCTTGCAGAAATTGGATCCTTCATATCTGCCAGGGCTGTTCTCTGCCCTGGTTGGTCTCCACAGTGTTCCTCCTGAGTGGATGGCAGAGTTCTCTGCAGGTGTCTGCATAAGCCTACTTTACAGGCAGGGAAACAGAGGCATTAGCAGCTTTCCCAAGTCCCAGCTCAGATTTGAACCACAGGCAGACGTTTCCCACCCCAGCCATGCAGGCAGTGCCAAACCACCCAGTCAGCCTCTGGGCCAGGGCTCAGAGCAGACAGGCTAGGGTTGCCCCTCTCAGTTGGCACACCGGGCTGGCAGGTCTCAGGAAAGCACCTTGTGGGGCTGAGCCCTTGCATCCATCCTACTGTGGCTGTTAAGGTCTCCTCTGCTTTTTGTGGCTATAGCTGTGACACTGCTGGGCCCAGGAGCTGTGAGTTATGGTTGAGACAGGGAAGGCAATCTGTGTTTTCTCCCCTTCAGCCATCTGCCTTCCACTGCACATTCAGATCAAGTCCTTTCTCCTCCCTGGTGAAAGCAGCTCTAGGGTTTTCTTTCCTGCCGGCATTGCAGAGCCAGCCTTGCTGCAAGAGAGCAGGACAAAGTGGAAAGAACATCTTTTTTTACCCCATTTGGAAATATTCTGCCAAACTGTATAGCAAAAGCTCTCCCAAAGCAGAAATCCATCTAAGAGAAGCTGCCCAATGGGCCAGGTTTCTCACCAAGGGAAAGGAGTAGGATGCCCTTGCAGGAGTTCAGTTAGATCAATAGGTTAGGGTGTCTTGAGTTAAGGTGACTTGAACCTCTCTGTTATTCTGAAGCTTTTTGATGGGGAAAACAAAGGAAAGAAACTTTTACAGGAACTTTCAACTAGCTCCTGAGCAGGGGCCCTGCTGCAGGGGCAGCAGCTGAGCAGTTCCTCCTGGGGAAGCCCCCAGCCCCAGGAGCACAGCAGCCAGCCAGCCAGCAGCCAGCACACACAGATGATCTCCAGCCTGTGGAGAACATTGAGGTTGTCTCTGCCAGACCATAAATCTCAGTCCTTAACTGGCTGCACAGTGATACTATTCCTCTCCAGGTGAAGAATCACATGGCCATAAAACTCTGTAATATAAACAAGGCAGACGTGGGCAGAATCCTATTTGGACAGATTTATGGCTTGACTGTGGAGCAGCAACCTTGCCTGGGCTTTATGCCACCAGTAATTAATATGCATCCTGGGGTCTGTTTTCCTTCTGGACAGTGTACTCTTGCATGCTTGACTTTTAGACTGTAAGCATTGAAAGTCTGCTGTCTTCTGAGAGACTTTCCTGGGGAGGCTGTGCTGGAAAGCTCTTGTCTTGCAGATGGCATGGAAGTGAAAGACAGGGAATGGCCAGATTTGGGAGAGCAGCACTTCCTCAGCATGCTTAAAACCCCTAGGTCCCTGGCAGTGAGTCTTTGTGCAGTGATTATATTGTAAAGACAGTTGATATTTGCCTTTGTTTCTGCCTATGCTGATATGAAGAGGTTGCTGGAGAAACCACATTTTGTCTGTTGACATTGCAAAGTGATCTCCAGGTCCCTGTCCTGTCTGTGTCATGCTTATGGGAAACAATGGCACTGTCCTGTTGCAACTACCCAAACCAAACCTTTGAAAGCCATTTCTCTGCTGCTAATTTATTCCAATCTAATTCAGCAAGGCATGTTAGGTTTCTCTTTCAGTGTGTGCTTTCCTAACGTGTGTGCATCCCACCAAAGCTGACTCAGGGTGTGCTCATGCTCTCCTGAAGCAGATCAGTGCCATGGAAGAGCCAGGTGTCTATTGAGGCAATCTGGAGCACTGTGGTGACACAGAGATGCAAGGATGTCAAGGAGAGATTTGTCATCAGCAAAAGCTCCTAGCAACAGGGGTAGCAGCAGGGTCCCATTTGGCCCATAAGGAGGCAGTGGACCAGATGAGGATAGATCATGTTGCCTCAATATTTAGCTCTTGTCCTTAAATGCTGGGTAAAGCTACTATTATATTTTCTATTCCTGATGGCTTTTATTAGTTACATCAGTGTCCTTCGTTGTCCTCCTCTTCCAGGTATTCACACCCAGAGGTGTCTACAGAACTTACAGCCCCTTTGAGCTGCCCAGACTTGCTCTTTACCAGCATTCACCCATAAGTCATCTCTTAGGTGTTCCCTTGCAACTCTGCACTTCACAAACTTCGAAAAATAATGAAGGAATTAAAGAAAAAGGGAGGAAGGGGAGAGAAACTTATCCCATGTTATTCCAGGGGTTGTGATACCAGTGCTGGGTTAGGGAATAGGATTTTGCACTTGAACAGTCCCTCGTGCAGGAAATTCATTCAGCTCTGTAGCCAGAAACTATTTGCAATAATGCAATTTTCCTTCTTCTCACACAACAGCTGTTCCCTTTTCACTTCCCTTCCCGTTTTCTGAAAGGATTAAGCCACAATGCCCATGTTGGCATTGTGAGCCCCCTCCCTCCTCTGCTGGTAGGGGTACAGTATAAAAGACGTTTCCAATCAACGACCGTGACCTAGAGCCATTCAAAACTCTCCATCATTAAGCAGGTTGCAAGAGACCAAGCACATTAAAATCACTCACCTTTAGGATCTGAATCTGAAACAAGTGCTGTTGCTTTGCTGGGTTGTTTGTTTTATCCTTAATGAGATTTCACTGCACTTTCTCTGTACGGTTTGGAAAACACCTTTTGGTAGGGCAGCAGTCCTAGAAACACAGGCCTTCAAAACAAGATCAATATGGTTTCATTAGACCCAGGGCTTGGTGTGCAATTATGTTGTTTTCTCAACAGCAAGTGGCTGTATCAGCTCAAGCAGGGAGCAGGGCTGAGCTGGGAGCTGGCTGGGGCTTGCCTGGGTGTGCAGGGGCCTGCTGAAAACCAGGGCTTGGCTTTGCTATACTCTAGGGTTGCACTAACTTCCCACAGGGATGTGTTTGTCTATGCACTCTGTGAAACAGTTTCCTCCTCATTGCATATTTGAAGCTATGGAGACTGGGGATGGTGAAGGCCACCTTGTATTTGTAATGGAGTTAGTCACCCTGGGTTGGATACAAGCCTTGTGCAGCAATGATTCCATCACAGGTGCTCTGTGACTCTACCACACATTATCCCAAAATAGCTTAGTCATGTATGGGCCAAATTCTTTAAAAAGAAATAGGTGAGGGAAAAGGACCTGGCTTTCTGATCAATGGCTTCAGTTGTATTGATCAAATAACAACCAGTCTGAAAGGCTGGTTGCCATGGGATTGGCTGATACCTCGAAAAAAAAAAACCCAAAATGCGGTTCTTTGAATTCAGAAGTTGATGCTTTGGTCTCGTTTATACTTCCCCTGCTGTTTACAGGGATCTCAGGTGGTTTATGAGATTTCCTGTGAGACAGAGGAGAGTGTGCACTGGGATGCCCCAGAGTGCTGTGGTGATGAATGGCCTTTCATGCACTGGCAAAGGCCTGAGGAAACACTCTGCTGATGGCTGCCTTCATACCTGCATCTCCATGGAGCCCCTTCCCAGCACTGCCAGCATTTCTGGCAGCATTTGCTCAGTCTTTCATTTTTCATTCTGTGTTGCAGGAGAAGCAACAAAAGCAAGCTCCCTCCTTAGTCTCTGATAGGAGGACCAAGCTGCTCCTGTCCAAGCTGAGCCCACAGCTCCTCATCAGGGTCTGCAAAGCAGTAGATGTTCATTGTATGGCACCACTCAGGCAACCAGACTGTATGTGTGTTTCTAAGCCTTTGGAAAGGTGCACAAAGCGTGGGTGGAATGGCAATTTTTTTGTTATTTGAGGTGAACAGCACACACTACATTCAGAATGACCTAACCTGTCTAATTATAGAGCTAACAGCTGTGTTATAGAGATTTCCAAGTGAATGCTTCCTCTGCTGCTGGGGGAAGGGGAGACAAGTGCATGAACTATCAGATCTCCTTTTATATTTGTTTAATGATACAAGAAGAATTGTATGGATTAAAATGTCTATATTAGCAGCATAAAGAATGGTGAAGGTCACAGGTAACATAGAGATGTTACCTGTGGGATCCATCTGTACTGTGGGCCAGCAATCTTCCAATTCTCTTCCAAATCTCTTCCAACTGCCCTTGTGTCCCTTTCCCATTCTTAACATTCAGGGAAGCTCCAGGGAAAGGAGTATTCTTAAAATTTCATACTCTCATATAGGTGCAAATCAGTTCTGTGGCTCACCCTGTTAAAAGAGATATTTGCAGTCATCAAGATGATGGATGGTAAAGGCTCCTGAGCTTTTCAGAGGAGAGCTCCTCATTGACTGCAGAATGAAAAGGTATGCAGAAGGATTAGCACTCAATAAATCCATCACAGGAGTACCAAGATATTATCACTTGGCTTTGGAATATCCTGAGATAGCTCTGCAACCTGGCAATTTTGCATCCTTTTTATACTCTCAGCTGGGTAATATGAATTTCTAGATATGGATCAGATAAACTGAGGTGTTTTAGGAGGGTCTGTCTCTGTTATTCACCTATTTCTTCACTTTGCATTCTAGCAGAAATAATAATTTTCCCCAGGGGCATCATTCACTCATATGTTCAAAGCAGCCTCAAATGTAAACACCAATAAAACTCAGTGTTTTCTTAATTAACAACCTCAAAGTACCACATCAGGCAGGTAGATCCTATCAGCACTTTAGAACAAAGTACACTTGGAACCAGGTGCAGCTGTTTACCAAAAGCTCCCAGAAGGCAGCAGTAAACTGTTTGTTTTTCCAGCATATGTCTTGCACTTGCCACTATTTCTCTTGATGGAGGGAGCAATCTATGAAATGGGAAAAAACCTACAACTTAGACCAACAGAGCTGTGAAATGATGATAAACAAGCAGTAGCCCAAGGAAATCTTCCTAGGATATATATCTTCCATGTATATCTTCTATAACTTCTGTGCAAGGCAGAAAAGGCTGTAGGGCAGGATCTTACTGGAGGGGGTCCACTGGGCAGTGCTGCACAGAGGGCTTGGATGCACATCAGCAGAGAGGACACCAGCTTGCAAGCTAGGATGGCTTCCACTGGAAGTTCTTTGTTGAGGGATGGGAGCAATGGAATCTATCCTTTGAGATGAACAAAGCTTTCACAGAACCCAGCAAGGAGACACAATTTGTGTTCTCCCTTCTGCAGTAATGTGCAGTGCAGAACAAAGAGCTGGAAAATAGGGCAAGAGAGAGTGATGTTTCATCCCAGGAACAGCTTTTTTTACTTTTGGAAAGTGTTGGTGGCCGTTGCTAACCAAAGGCAGGCAGGGGAAGCACTGGGCTGAAGGCTGGCAGGGGGCAATCAGGAGGAACTGGTGATGTTCAGGGCAGGCTGCAGAGGCTGTGAGGCTTGAACCACATCAACTGTGGACCTGGGGAGCCACCTGGGCTGGATGGGGGAGGTCTCATGGACTGTCACCTGCAGATTTTTAGTCTAAATGCTGACACAGTCTGTCATTGTGTGTGAAACTGCAACTCCAAAGTGCCTTCGAAGAAGTGGTGTTTGCTGTTTCAGACCCAGGGACAAGGGGAAAAAGCCACTTTTCCTAAAACAATGGGCATGTAAAATTTGGATGTTATTTATTGACCTTCCCAAAACTCCAGAAAAAGATCCTTTTACAGAAGTACCTGCCACCTCGTGCTTGGCTCCAGAGGCCTGGGAAGGGTGTGGGGCCCAGCACAGCTGCTGCTGCTGTCACTGGGAGCCAAGCATGAGATCTGGGTCCTCGAATATGTGTTTGTACATAATTCATTGGCATAGATTTTAAAAAGACATTTGCTGTGTTTTGTGTCAGCCACACACTTCTGACTCTGTTGAACTGCTTTTTCTTTCACTTAAGCTCTGCTCTTGTTCTGACAAAGGATTTCTAGTAGTTTATTTTTGATTACTCACAGCCTGGTAGAAAGTTTTGGACGCAGAGGTTATTTTCCTGGTAATGCAGAATTTCACTGCAGTGGGGTATTTTTTCAGCCTGTCCATCAGACAGATAAAACAGGCTCCTTTTTTCTCCAGTGTCAGATTTTTTCAAAGGCTCTTTCAAAGCAGGTGCATAAATTATAACAAAACTGAAGTCAGAGGAAAACTCTTAAGCCTGCACCCTACTGAGAGGGATTATGGAGAGTGGAAAGTATGAGTCATGACATGGCTACTTCTTTTAGACAGAGTTAATGCGGCTCCAAGCAGAGCAGGGGAGAGTCCTCTGGAGGGGCAGCCTGTTCTGGCCTCTTTAAAACACATATTCCCTGCTGCAAATCTGATTGGAGATTAAAAAAACAACACCACAACAAAAAAAAACAACCCAAACCAACCAACCAACCAAAAAAACACACCAAACCCCCCCCCCAAAAAAAAAAAAAAAAAACAAAAAGGAAGCAAGTCAATGAGATGTACTTATTCTTTGATCTTTCTTAAAGTCCAGTTTCTTGGCTTGATTTCCAAGTACCTCAGTATCAAGAACATGGCAGTGTTTGACTGTTTTGGCAGTTCAGCCCCCATGCCCATGGATTAATCCTGGCTGCCCTTTAACTCTGCAGACACACTTGCACATAGAACCTGAATTAAATGTCCATGGCTAAAACTTAGTCTCAACTTTCATGAAGGCAGGATACTTGGAAATGAGAAAATAAGACTTGTAGGGTTTGTATTTTTTCCATGGGAAAACACAGGAGATGGATTAAACTGAGGAATGCCTCATTTTTCAGTTTATTCTCAAAATATAGCACATATCCAGAGGGATATAATCTTTCTGTTACATTTACAACACTATCTTTGTTAGATTTGTTTCTGATGATTCACTTGTCACAATAAGATCCTCAGCTGAGAAACAAACTGCTGCAGTTCCTCTGCTGCTCTTCACCCTGTCCCTTGCTGATGCTGGGCTGCCCAGCAGGGACTATGTGATGAGAGCTGCAACATCCAGAGTAACCCAGGCAGATGCTCCTGGGGAGTGTGGTGGGTGGGTACCCCTGCCCCCCAGGCACTCCTTATCATGAAGATGATCCACTTTGGATGGCTGTTTGGACATGCATGCACTCCAGCTTTGTGATGAGGACACGGCTCAGCCTAACACTGCTTCCCATCCCCTCCTCCACCCAATGGGCTGCCTTGCTGCTGATGGCATCAAGGGGTCACTGCCTTTGGAGGAGAAACACTCCACAGGCAGCAACAGCTGCTTGGGCCTGACATGAGTAGAAGATTTCAGTGTCAGTTACCCAAAACCCAGTGGGGTTTAAGACATTAAATTATGAAATAGCCTGTGATGACAGTTCTGGTGTCTCCCCTTTATTTGCGTTGATAACTCCTGTCCATGTTCTCTCATGTTTGTTTTCCCCTGGCTCTCCTCTCCATCCTCGTGAAGCTCCTTTATTTCAGCCTGGCCAAGCCCAGGCCACTTTCCCACCCCCACAGCAAGGGGTTTGTGCCAGGTAGGGCTGCTCACTCCCTGCACGTGTGTTGGATCCTCTCAGTTGACTGTGTTAACCCCTGTCTGGTCCCACCTCTTTTTGGTGCCGTCCTCATGGGGCTGTTCAAAATGGTGTTGCTAAAATTGTGCTGTATTTCCCCCTATATGTTCTCCTAGAACCCTTCCTTTCCTATTGATAAATACATTTCCTGTTGCTATATAGACTTCTTTCTTTGCTGCTTTATAAACTGCAGGTAATGCAAATTTACAGAGAGGCTTGCTCCCCTCTTCCAGCTGTGAGTCCTGCTAAGGGGAAAGCTTTCCCTGCTGCTTTGGGCTGAGCTGTTTGGGGGTTTTGGGAAGTTGTGGGTTGTTTACTTTTGTTTGTTTATTTTCTTAAGATAAGTATAGCTGGATTGTGTTCAAATTGCAGTGGATCAAGGCAAGAATCTACAGAAAGTGAAAATTAAACCTAGAGAGAGTTGCTGTGTTGATGTGTGGCATCCTCCTGACCTTTCTGACCGTTTCGCGGCTGTCACACTCAGGGCTAGTTGCCAGAGAGAAGATGCTGTGACAGCCCAAGGTGTGCTGAAGGAGCTGGAGCACCCCAGGGGTGCAGAGTCCTCCTGGAGAGATCTGTGGTGCCTAGGCAGGAGGAGCTTGGTTGTCATCCCAAGCTGGTATAAACCATCTCACTCTCCTCGTGCCAGCCAGGCTGCATGAGCAACCGATGCCCTGGGGATCGCTGTCTTCAAGTGCTTATGTTATAGCTGTTAACACCAATATGTAACATGTTATCCATAATTTTAATACAAATCTGTAGGCTACTGCAAAATATCAGTTATTCTAATATCAGAATATCAGTTATTCTAATTGTGGCCTGCGAGGTGCTGGAGATGTTAATGTTTAATCCTGCCTTCCCTCTCATTATTTACCTGTTGTGCAGTTTCTCAGTTGATGTGGTTTGTTCCAGCCCTATAGCACAAAGTGGATTTATGCTGATTGATGCCAGCCAGGATCTGGCACTGCATGTTGACACTTGGGTAGCTGGAAAAAAAAATATGTTCTTTGGTATCATTTTCAATGAGAAGGTCTAACAGTTCAAGAATATGATGAAAATATTTTTCTGCCAATGCTTAGATCAGCTGTACTGAATTCACATGTCAGAGCAATTGCAATTATTTCCTTCATGCTGACTAATACAATCAAGAAGACTGGCTGGTTCCACCTATCAGGGCTTCACTCACCAGCTTTGTTCAGTGGATCAGTTGCCAAATTCAAAGTTAAACTTCAAGTTGTACTTATTTACATTTTGGTCTAGTCCTGGGCTGGGAGCCCACTGTACTAGGTGCTGCTCAGGCACCATGGCCCAAAGGCTTTACTGTTGCTTTTAAGTGAATAGAGAAGGGAAGGAAGGCAAAGGGAGGAAAACACTGTTGGCTTGCCAAGTCTTTGTAGGAGATGCTGGGAATGAAAGAAAGATTTTTCTTTCCTAGATAGGGGAGGAGATGGCACAGTTCTGCTGCAGAGAAAATATTTCCTCTCTAGGCTCGTGATGAAACCAGTTATTAGTATAGGATGGGCAGAGGGGTCTGGTTTTATTGGCTTGGAGTGAAACTTTCGTAGGAAAACTTCTTTTTGAGGAAAAGACAAATGCTCACAGCATTGCCAAATTATTGCATTATCCCTTAGATTAATTTCTGCCAAGTGAAATAAGGTGTTAGTTATTTATTCGAAGCTTCACTAGAAACCCTTGGTGGGTACTGAGTTCAAAGGCCTGACTTCATGAGAAGAAAAGGACAAAGCCATCAAGGTGGTGTGTAAATAACCCTGATTGTCTCTGCATTAGTGAGGAGAAGAAGGGAAAGGGAACTGAGTGGCTTTCCCACATGGAGAGCAGGTCGGCCACGGGATGGATCCACACCCGCAGCATGGGAAGAGCCCGTTCTCACAGGGAATCACCGCGCTTCCCTCTGCTCCCACTGCTGACACTGTTTTTTACACATGTCATTTCAGTGGCAGTTCCATAAAGTTCTCTGCACTCACAGGCAACTCTTTTTTTTTTTTTTGGTTCTTCCCTTTTCCCCCCTCAGCAATGGTGCAGGCTCCTGACTTTGTATCCAGCTGCTGGCCTGGGCACTGCTGACCTGGTGCCAGGAAGCTGCCTGGTGATGCAATGCTGCGATAACCAACCTTTTCATATGAAAAAGCATGTAGAAAAGTCAAAACTCATCACACGTGTAAATCCCCCGAGTTCAGCAGTGCCACAGAAGGGGTGAACTTTGCTTCTGGCCATTATTTCTCCAGCTCTCCCAGCCTTGTGTAAGAAAATCAGCTGGATAATTGGCAGGTTTGGGTGGCTGCCGCCGCCTTGTTTGTTTTTGCCTTTCGTGCCTGATCATGACTTTGAAATGCTAATTGCCAACTTTTTGTGGTCTGTCAAATGGAGTTTGAGCTATTTTGATGTATTTTTTATGTGCTCTGGAGCTGCACAGTGAAACTTTGAAGTTTACTTAGGAAGGAAAGAACCACTCTCCATCAAATATGACAGCAAGAGGCAGAGTGGGAAAGGGTGAGGATTGCAGGAAGGGCTGAAAGCTGAAGCACCACACTTGGGGCTTCAGGACTCACCAGGAGGTTCAGGCATCAGAGTGTGGAGGCTGTGGAGGAGTTGTACCAGCAACCCTCTGCTGATGTTGGCATAGGAGTACCTGGAGTTGGGGTCCTGTGGTGGCAGGAGGGGGAACTGGCTTTTTCCCCTTCCCACTACATTAGGGCATCACCTTTTTTGCCTCTGTGCCTCCCTGCATGATGGTCTATTTAAGCCTCAGGCTGCTGTGGGGAGCACAGAGCCAGTCCTTGAGCTCTGAGGAATATTTTAGGTGCTGGTGTAAGATAAATGAGAAGCGCCGTTCCTTCAGTGGGCTACAGAAACTGGGTTGTATTGAAAAGAATCGTTATATAAGGGGCTAAAATTAGCAGGATGGAAAAAGAAGTCTGCTAAATACTCCCCGTCTCTCTGTTGACACAGGCAGACTTCCACCAGAAGGGAAGGGTTCCTTAATTATACTTCTCTAATATATTCCGGAAATTGGGGATTGAGAGAGCCCATGAGCTCGGGTTGCCCACCTCGGTGGGTCACTCACGGGTGGATGATCTGGGCAGCCCTGGCCTGTAGCCCCCTGCCCGTGTAGGGTCTGACTTGCCATGCCACAACACAGCGGGGTGGGAATGGATCTTACCCCAGCCTCCATGGGAAGGAAACTCTGGCACCAGTACGGTCGGTGTTGAACAGGCAAATGGAGCTGATGTTGGTGGAGGAGGATTTTTGGATGTAGCAGGGTGGGAGCCGTTAACTGCTCCCCAGACAGGTTAATCATGGGTGAGCATCGCTGCGGGAGGTACCAGTGGCCTGTTTCCCCAGCTAAGCACCCAAGCAAACTGATTTACTCTTTTTCTTTTTTTTTTATGACTCTCCTGTTGCCTTTGAGCCCATTTTGCAGCACAGCTGAGGTTCATTCTCCCTGCTTTTGGCTCTGCCAACACCTTAGCTTGTTTGCTTTTCATGATCTACCCCCCTAAGCTGTAACCTTACAGCCCTTCCTTGCCTTGTAAATATCAGTTGTCTTTTGCTCTTTATCCAGAGAAATGGCACAGGGACACGGGCTGGGCCCAGGTGGGTGCTGGAGAGATGTTGCTATTTACAGTGTGCTCCCCTGGGCTGGGGAGCTGTGGGCCCTGCATGCAGTTCTTGTTTTGCCCCTGCCAAAGAGCCTTGCAGGGCACAGTGTGAATTTGGTCATTTCGTTGGGCTGTGAAGGCAGCTTCAGGAAGGAAGGAAGGGATTAGAGCAGCAAAAGGACAGGGAAAGCCAATCCTCTCCCCAGGGATGCTCCTGTCCCCACAGCAGCACGGGCAGCCGCAGCACCCACAGCTCATGCTGGCCTCCCCAGCGCTGCCATGCTGCAGGAAGCAGACACCCCAGTCCTGTCACTCCTGACAGAAAACATCCATTTTGCTGACACCCACACACTCGGCATCACAGGAAATCAGAGGCTTTATATAGAGGTGGGAACCACACTCCCCAGCCACCCGGTGCCAAGGGGTTGCCTCGCACATGTGCTCCCAGCACCTTGAGAGGGAGGAGGAGGAATGCCAGGCTCCTTGCTCTGCCTTGTGGAGAGCCTGGCCAAATGGTCCCCTCTGCTGGGCTGCTTCCCTGAGCCCAAAGGCTGTTGTGCCTGGGAGCTGCACTGCACAGCAAAGGGGCCTTTTGCCTGTGGTTCCCCCTTGTTGGCAGCAGACCAGCTCATCTGCCATTCCAGTGCTGTCCTTTCCCAGGGCCCCTGGAAGCATTGCTGTTATAGCTACAGCTGCTGGAAGAGTTTCCAGCAAAGCTGTTTTCTAACTGAAAACTGTATTTCAGTAAAAGGAAGGTGTTGTATTTGGTGGTGTTTTGTTTGTCTGTTTGTTGTTTGTTTTTTTTTTTTCTGGGAGTGGGTTGGTTTGGATTTTTTGTGTCAAAAAGCAAATGTTTTGGAAATGCTTTTGCAGGGATTCATGGGAGTTGCAGTCCAGTTGCCCCACATCCCTGTTCTTCCCTCTGCTCTGAGCTCCCAGGACAGAATATGCTTTACATCAGGCACCACACAGGTTTATAAAGTGAGGGAACTGTGCAGTAATTGATGTTTGTTCAGAAGCTGTTGTCCAGAAATGAAGATTAAATTAAGAGGCATTCCCACCAAACTCAGCAGTAGCTGGGATTAGACGCCACATTCTTGGAGAATAGCAATGCAAGACCTACAGTTATAAGTTATTATAACTTGAAGATAAAATAATTCTAGTTTCTAAGGGATCCTATGGTAGAGTCCTGCTTGGTGCATGGGAGGTCCCACAGTGTTTGCAGTGCCTTGGCAGAGCAGAGCTGGATGAAATGGAAAGTTGTCAAAGTATTTACCAATATGTGACACTGACTTTGATTCCTCTTTCACTCATTGCTGTGCTGGGAAACTGCTCAGAGCAAAATGGGAGATTCACTGATGAGAATGGGCTGAGCTATTTTTAGCAGAGGCTCATAAATCACCAAATATCTACATTTTTTTGTTTTGAACTTTAAATTCAGACAATGAAAAACAGGGCTCCCAGATCAAATAAACATTCTCTTTCTATTGATGGAAAAATAAACATGAGTTGCTTAAATATCTGTAGAGCACAATTTATTAACCACATGAGGATGAAAAACACAAGCCCACTGTGATCTCAAGAAAAGTATGAGTCTCGGGAGTGCACGAAAGTCTGGGAGAGGTCAAGACTGTCAGAGCTGAAAAAGACAGCAGTTGTACTTTCCAGGCTAGGACGTGGCATGTACAAGTTTTTAGTGTCTCCAGATACTGGATAGGACAGCAATGGGGATGCAGGGACACGCGTGTCTTCTGCAAGATTTCTGAATTCCCATTCGTGTGCCAAAACGGACGGTTGTAGCTGAGGCTCATTTATCATATTATTGAGCTGTGCTGGCAGCCATGGAGGAAGCTCCTTGTCTGAAGCTGCCTGGAGGTAGCAGGACAGGATCCTTGGCTAGGTGTGTGTGCACTGTATGGCTGTCCCCAGGGATGGCTGAGGTCTCAGCCTCCTGCAGAAAAGCTCATAGTGGGCTGAGCTGTGCTCTTGGGGCCATGGGTAGCGTGCAGTGTGTGTGAAGTGTGTGCTAGAATAAGTAAGATGCTCTGGCTGAGAGTGAGTGATCTCACTACCCAGTGCCTTGATGATATATGTCCTATTGGTCATGTACATGACAACAAAGGTCCCTCTCCACTAGACTCTGCCACCCTGGGACTGCAGCTTACAAAGCATCATGAGTTCACCAGAAAATGTTTTGCACAGTCCCTTTTGTCTGGTTCTACCATTTGTAAATTTCAATTCATTTGAATTCAGGTTGTCTTGGTCATCTTCTGAACATTTTACAAAGAGGCTTTTTTTGACCTGGGTCTTAGTGTAGGAACAAAATAGTGCATATATATATTTATGGTGTGTGCTTATATAATGCCTGCATCCATAAGGATCAAGTACCTGCTGTTCAGCCCCTTGGATATGGGCTCTCTTCACCCACAAGATTTACTTGGTAGTTACAGACTGTTCCTCCAGCACATCCACAGAGATATTTGGAGCTGCAAGTTCAGATTCATATGTATACGGATATTTGACCAGATAAGTAAAAACAGGGTCCAAAATCACAAGTGTTTTTTGGCAAGAGAATACAGCTCTTGTTCCAGTTTGGAAACATTTGAGTTTCTCCTGAAAGCATGTGCAATGCTTCTAAGAGACTGCATTGCTCCATAATTTTTAATTACCACTCCCAATCACTAATGGCTGAGAAACTGTCATGGGATGGTTCTTTTCTGCCTTTGACAGAGTTTGGAGTAACAGCCCTGTGCTGGGAGGACCAATCATGTCCTTTCCAATGAAAATCAACACAGGTTGTGCAATGGATCCTATATGCTCAAAAAAGCAGGGCCAGGAAGTCTCAAAGCCAAGGCTGTATATCCAGACCTGTGTCCTGGGGCTCAGCAGGCTGCAGTAGGCACAGGATCACTGTGGGCAGCACCTGCTGCCTCTGGATTGAGGTGTCCAAGGGGAGCTGGGAATCCCAGCTGTTCACTGTATCAAGCTGCTTGGTTTATGTATTTTCAAGATTTTTTCTTTCTGCATCACAGAAGGGCTGAATTGAGAAGGTATTTTATCTGTGAAACAGACTCTTGGAAGTGACTAAGTCATGGGTCAGTGGAGCACATGCTCACAAACATTTAAATGTATGAAGGATAGAGCTTAAGAAAAATGTAAGTTAACCCTTACAAACCTGACTTCTCCATTTCCCATGGTATTGATTTCAACTAATCTCCATTGTCCTGTGAAAAAAAAAAAATCACATAATCCTTGAGAAAACAACAGCAAAATTGAAGTCTGAGTACTGTGCTTTCCTTTTTCAGCAAAATCTCTTCAGAGAGAGCTTGCTTTTGACTTTGGGGAGAATCAATTTAGAGAATAGTTGGGAGGTAGCTTGCAGCAGCCATAAATCTGAAGAGTTTTGACAGCTTTGTTTTTTCAATTACAATATGAGACTTTGGTTGTGCTTATGATCAAGATCTGAATTTCAAAGGTCTCTCCAGGCACCTTCTTGTTTCAATGCTTCAGGCAGGGGGTCTTCAACAAAAAGGCTCAAACTTTTTTTCTGCCATATGACGTCTCCAACTTTCCTCCCTCCTGCTGTGGAGATGCCAGCCTTGTAGCTGTGGGACTTTTACAGACCTTCAAGAGCCTCTTGAATCAAATGGGATCCAGGACTCGGTTTGGATCTGTCAGCTGGCAGGGCAGCACTCAGTGGTGGCAGGGCACACAGGGATGGGGCTGCCTTTGAGGCCTCAGCAGGGATGGGAGGAACAGTCTGCATCTTCCAAAAGAGTATCAGGTTGTGAAAGACTAGTGGAGCAGCTTGTGCAAGGAGTCCACCCAACTAGTCATGTCCTAAACAACCATGACATTTTTGTTTCAGTTCTGTTCTTATTGAAACAGGAGGAGGTTGGGGTGGTTGTGTTCTTCCTTTTATCCAGCACTCTGATGCCACTGGTGTGCCCATGAGCCAACCAGTCAAGTCTACTGACAGCATGGCTCCTCAGGCAGCCCACATCCCAGTGGGGACTGGAGAAGAATGCACCACACAGGGACAATGTGTCCTGTCCCAGGTTGGGGTGAGACATGGTCTCTCAAGAACCATGTGTCCCTGGCCACTCAGAAATTTCTCCAAGGGCCATAGCACATTTCTGGCTCCCCCTTGGCCATGTCACAGCCCTGTTGGTGTTGGCAGTGCCTGGCCACCTGCTGTCACTGGAAGGAAACCTGGGAAACACGCTGTGGTGTTTAGGAAAACCCAGCATTTAGATCCTCACTACTCAAAAGGTAGCAATTGAATTTATTTTTTTTCCAAAACTAGAAGAGACTGTGAAATGCTCTGTCTGTCTCTGAGGTTTGCTCTTGCTGGGAGGGAGGGCTGACCTTTCCATGCAGCCTAAATCTGTAGTCTTTCACAGAAAGTTTCTGCTTTTCTTCAGACTCCAGCATCTTCCCCAGTTCTCCTTTGCCCTCCCACTGTCAGCAGGAGCCACACGCACATACCATCCTGCTTCATCTTTTGAGCAACTTCAGATGCAGAATTTTGAAGGGAAAAAAAATCAATTCTCTCAGGCTGGATGTCTCTGTGACCTTGAGTTAGTTTAAATAAACAATTATCTTTTAAGGTCTTACCAACAGTGAAGACTTGTCTTTCTGTCTGCCAGTGCAATTCGTATTACTGCGGGTTTCACTTCCAAAAGATGATAAGCAGAAAAACAAGCTCCCTCCCTTCCCTCTTTCCTCTCTGTAAGTTCAGGCTGTTGCAGGATGGCCAAGTTCCACCCTGTGGCCAAGTCCGGAGTGAGGGGGCAGTGTCAACCTGGGATGTTACTGGAAATTCAGTTTTTTAGGGAGACACCAAGATCATCAGAGGAGCTGGGACTGGTCAGTGTGTGTGCAAGGCAGTGCCCGCTGCCTGCCTGGACAATCCCTGCTCTTGTGCAGCTGGCTGGGCACACGAAGTGGGTCATTTCTTTACAAAATCTGTGATTTCCATCCAAACCGAAAGCAAAACTTTCTGGAAGGCTTGGTCATGCCCTCAGTTTAGAAATGGGAGAATGTAATTCAAAGAGAAGAAATGACTCACCCAGACTGTGCTCGTAGGAGCTGGGGGTCAGTAGGAGCTGACCCCTTGCTTTTCTGTCTCTAAAATACACTCCTTTTGTCCTGTGCACATCTGCTCACCCTGTCAGTTAGGGTTTGGGGAAAGGCCCTCCAGGCAGCTGTTTGATGAATTTTCATCAACCTGGGCAAAAGGAAAATAAAGGCTGGAGAAACAGGAGAGGCATCCTGGGGAGGTGCCCCAGAAACATTTAAAAGGAGCAGTTAGGGGGATTAAATCTTGGCTGACGTGTGCCTGGAGCTACAAGAAAGGAAACTTTGGTCCTGTTTCTTTTCAGGGAACCAGAGCTGTTCATTCTGCATAAATAAGTGGGATTTCATCAGGGAAATGCTTAAGTCCTTTGTCAATTTTTCCTATTAATTGAGCCATCTAGTGGGGCCCCAGACTTTGATCCAGATCAAACAGGGATAAGTCCAGCTATCAGAAGCAGGAGCTGGTTTCAAAGGAACAAGCTGTGAGCTGGTATTGCTGCTGATGGAGCAAATAACCAAGCCATGTACAGAGCCTAGGACCTTAAGCCAAAAAGACTTTAAATGAAGGCTTAAAACAAGAGGTGGAGATCTTGAAAAAGGAGTTAATGTAGATCTAAGTCAGCTAGAGACTTATCCACAGGAATTAAAAGAAGATAAAACCAAATTCTAATAAAGAGCTGTAGGCTTAAAAAAAAAAAAAAGTTAAAGGAGCATCTGGAAGATTCCCAGAGAGACTGAAAGATGTCTTGTAGGCAGAGATGAAGTTTGTGCTGGGGAGGGGAGCACAAAGTGTTCTAGCAGGCAGCTGAGCACTGTTTCTGTTGTGCCAGCCCTTCCTCTGGGGCTGGAGAGTCAAGAGACCTTTGGCCGTTTTAAGTTGGTTAACCAAGAGGAGCTACAGAGAGAAGTAAAGGAGCTGAAAAAGCACCTACAAAAGAGAAAGAAAATAGGCAAACAGAAAGCAGTCCCTTGCTGAAATTGAGCCCAGAAGAGGTCTAACTCCAGGCCAGGAATTTGTTGCTATTTTCTTTACTGCCAACCCACAGAGGCCTTGAGGAGAGGTCAGGCTGTCTCCACTCAAGCAGTCCTTGAGGGGAAAAAAAAACCTGAGGGGACTTACTGGCTCAGATCAAGATCACTGAGCATACAACTGGCTGGAAGGTGAACACCGAGGTCATTTCCAGCCATAAGCAATGGTGACCCTGCTCTGCTGCAGAGCTGGAGTGACATCTGGTTTAACACAAAGGTTTAAAGGTTACAAGTGGGAGAAAAGCAAACCTACCTGAACTTGAGAGACCAAAGGGACCAGGAACAGGTGGGATCTGCAGCAGAGTGGGGACCTGCCTCTCCTGCCAGTGAGAGAAGCTGAGCCCAGAGCCAGTCTTCAGTGCTTCAGCAGCTGTGGAGACGGGCAGGGAGGGTACAGCTGCCTGCTCACTGCTCTGCTTTAGTCCTGCAGAGAACAGCCTACACAGGAGAGGACAGAAAGCTTCAGAAACTCATGAATGTGCTTTGCTCTGAAGTTGAGAGCTTCTGGGTTGAGTGCCAGCTGCAGGAGGTGGGAGGGAAGATGCTGCTAATTGTTTTTCTCTTGGGTACAGGGTGGGAAACCTTTCCTTGTAGATGATTTCTGGGGCATGCAAACTAGGGCCGTGCCATGGTAATTAGGTGAAACACCAGGGAGCACTGGGGCAAACCTGGGCACTAAGCTTTGGTTATTGAGTATGTCAAATATATTGTCCTGTATTTTGATAAAGACATTAGCAATTTCTCCTTTTTTGCTGTTAATTAGATGCTAATCTTATACAAGGTGTCTCTTTCTGTATAGTGAAATTTTGTGTTATCTTGCAACAAGAGACCATCTCTACTTGACAGCACAAAAGCTTTGCAGCAACAAAAAACTGGTGGGAGCTTGACAATTAAAGCCTATAAATGGCATCTCCCTTGAAAGCTAGGTAATTTGAAGTGACTAAAGACAGATTAACTAAGCACAACAAGTCAACAAAGCAATGGATGGCAAGGGTGCACCCAGAGTAGATGCATTACTGCTGCACAACCCTTTCTTTTGATGGTGAGCAGTGAATTGGTGTTTGAACACCAGGCTTGAGCTCTCTTGGCATGATGGGATGAAAATAAATGGAGAAGGTTCAGGGGCTCTGTGGTCCCATAGTTAAATGCTAAAATCCAAATTGATCGTCTATCCTCAGAAAAATGGAATCTGGCCCTCTCCTTTCCATTCCTCCCAGCTTTGCCTGCAATGTACTTTGGCAACACTCATGCGTTGTTTGGTCAAAACAATTTCTATGTGGCTTGTGAAATCCTCCCTCATCCCATCAAGGAAGTGGGCAAGTCAAATGACCTGAATACCAAGCAGAAGAAACCTAAAGTTCAGGCGTGCAGTGAATGACTTGTACAACATTTTTGTAGTCATTATCCCTTCCCCACCTCTGTCCTCCTCTTTGCTGTCTGGGCATGGTTTGGATATGGCATGGTTTCTTCTGGGAGAGTCCAACTGCTCTGGAGGCCTTGTTCCCAGGGGCTGGTGCTCTTGCTTAATCTTTGTTTGGTAACTCTTCTTGCAAGAATTGCATTTAGTTGCTTATCAGTTTGTCAAAATGTCCCTTGATGACTGTTTCAGTTAACTTGCACAGATCTTGTTTGCTGTTCTTCCTTCATGCTCCTGTGAAACTTATTAAAACAGCAAATAAGCTGTGAAATTCAGCTTACAAGTCAGGGTGGCTGTTGTGAGAGCGTGGCTCTGACAGCAGGGACTCCATCGTGAGGCTCCTCCAGGACTCAAGAATGGTTTGAGTATTTGTATTTCTGACTCCCAGTCCCACACCTCCAGGGAGCATTTTTTGGTGCCTGGAGGAGGGAATGGGGAGCCAGGGTGACAATTCTGCCTTCAGCAGCCTCCTGTCAGTCAGAGCCCCTGACTCTGGGCCAGATCCTGAAAGGCTTCTGCGTACCAGAAGATGTGTACTTGACAGTGACTTAGCTTAGGCACTCAGGTGGGTTGAATATCTGCTGACTTTTGTTAAACAATATTTATGGGGTAGTAGATTTAAAGCTGTATCACTAGAACTTAAATTTTCAGCAAG
This sequence comes from Apus apus, assembly GCF_020740795.1. Classification (NCBI taxonomy): domain Eukaryota; kingdom Metazoa; phylum Chordata; class Aves; order Apodiformes; family Apodidae; genus Apus; species Apus apus. The sequence goes on along the minus strand of NC_067296.1, from coordinate 7,316,276 downwards.
TCTGGGTAGTTTGTAGGGTTTCTGTTGCACTTATGTTTTGGGATGCTAACTCTTTCAAGCCCACGCTGTCACCAGCACCAAAGGCTTTGAGGGTTCCTGCCTTCCACTGCCTTGGTGCAACTCAGCACCTTCTGAGCACAGCCTCATACCTGTGTTTGCCCATCGGCCTCATTCTGCTGAGCGGCTTGTGGGTTATTGATGGTGCTTTGTGATGCCCTAATGAAAGAGATGTGGGTGGGAGATTATTTGAATCATGGTCTACCTGCAAGAGATGGAAATATTTCTTTTGTCCTTGCAAGACTCATAGCACCAGGAAATATCTTTGTGGCAGCAAATACCATTGAAGGAAACTTGTTAGCCCTGGACAAGACTGAAATATAGTGAGATATATCTAGATTTCTTTGAATTTCTATCTTATGATCCTTTTATGCCCAGCCCCATTTGCAGTGAATTTGCTCCACAACAGGTTTCCAAACCGTTTATCTCAACATTGCAGGCACACAGAGGATCCCACAAGGGATAAGCAGGGGTAATTTCAGAGTTATGTGTCTCGTTGAGGGAATGCTCTTCGGCTGCGTGTTAGGCAGCCACTGCTAGAAAAGGGCATTTGCAAGGTTTCCATGGCAGCTGATTCCCACTGCTGGAGCTGCAGGCTGCGACTGGGGACACTTTGAAAGCACAAGAAGGAAAATCCAGCCACCCCGCTCATTTACAGGCTGCAAAGGCTGCAGGACAGTTTGCAGACCCTGTTTTCTTCCTGGTTCTCTGCCAGCTTCAGCCTCTGCAGCCTCGGGGGGGCGAAGGGTTGGGCCGCAGGCCTCGCGCCGGGGCCGTCGCTGCCCATGGCGAGGGGCTGGGCTGGACCCTCAGCCCGGATCCCCTGTCTGCCGGGAGCTGGAAGGGGGCTCTGAGCAGCCCTCCTGTGGCTGGATTATCCAGGATGTAGTGTGTGGGCAGCACACGCCTCACGAGCTCTCTCCACGGAAGGCAGAGCAGTTTGTCGGTGCCGCTGGCGCCCAGCGCCAGCAGAGATTGCGAAGAGGAAAGGGAGCGCTGAACACGGAGCAGATTTACTGGGGTTGCTGGAGCCTTTTAATCACCTCGTTATTCATTAAACTGGGCCCTCCAGCAAGTATTTTTTCCACCCACAACAAGTAAGTTTGAGATTTTTCCCCCTGTGCAGCTTGACTGGCCCTCGGCTGGTTGAGGGGAAGCTCAGCGCCTCAGCAGGCCGAGGAGACCGGCAGCTCCGGGCGGGCGGGAAAAACCCTCCTGAGGCCTTTGACAGAGAACAGGCCACGTTTTTATTCCTGGCCACGTTTTTATTCCTGGAGCAACCCTGCAGGCAGCTCCCACCTATCCACATCCACAGAGACATTGGATCAAGAGAAATGAATCCTGCTTTTCCAGCACATCCACGTTCCCTCACAGCGAGCTGCAGCGCTGGGCCCTTGTGGAAGCCCCGTGGTGTGCAGGGCCGGCGGATGGAGTGGGTTGTATTTACGAGCTGCTGTGAGTAGAAGCCAGGAAATGTATTTAGTAGCATTGCATAAGCATGGTATTTGCAGACGCAGGCGAGTTCTTGTGCTGATGTCAAAAAGCAAAGCTAAGCTGGAGTCAATGCAAATCTCCACCTACTAAGGATCAGCCTGTGGTGCCAGAACTCTGGAGTGTTTTGTTTTCAGGGCACCAGGAGAATATTTCAGGGGTTTTTTTCCGTATTTTTTTTGCAGTTGGAGAGCTGAAGTAAATAGTGGCATAAAGTAGCTGTCTTGGTGGTAAGGACTCTGCTGAACAGGCTTTTTGTCAGCTAATGAAATCCTGTGGTGTTTCAAGGGGGTAGGTTATTTCTCACCATGAGATATGGTTGCAGGCCAGTTTTAATGACTCTGTTCAGGTATTCAGGTTGAGGCTTCTCTGATGCAAGAACAGGCCTGATGCCACTGCAGGTTTCTGTAGGCTCTCCTTAATGGTGGGCACAGCCCTGCTGGCCTGAAGAACCCCAGCAGTGGGGAGAGGACCTCCTGCCAAAGGTGCCCTCTGCCAAGGGCACCAGGTCCCTCGTTCTCCCAGCTGTGCCTTGTATGTCCTAAACACTGTCCTGAACCCTGCTCATACATCAGCAGTTTTGCAGTTTTCCTCCCAGGATTGCCCTGTTCATGGTTCTGCTTTGCAGGCATAGAGAAGTAGATGTGGGGAATGAAGCTACCTTGACTTGTCACAGGGATCTGTTCAGTTGGTAAGGAAATTGCAGTGAGCTTTGAGTTTTTCTGTTGTTTTCTTCCACCATAGGAGCTGCTCATTTGGGATGGATCGCTGGTCACAGGGCGTGGAGCTGGGTGGGGAGAGAATGCATGGGACTATCAGACCTGATGAGAGGACTGTGTGCAAGAGGCTAGAGAAGTGATTGAGCAGTGAGCAGAGAGGGAGGATCTGACTGAATTAAAGCGTGGTCCTTAACTGGGCAAGGAGCAGCAACCAGCAATGATCCATTTTCTAATCTGGTGGTAGCTCTTCACCTCCTTCCTCACACCGGTGCCCTGATGCACCAAAGTGGGGCTGTGTCCACTGGTAATGAGAACAGGCATCCCAACGTGAAAGCTTGTCTCCTCCTTGTTTTTTTCTTATTCTTGTGATTTCTCTGTTCAGCCTGGATGTGACAGGTCCTGGGTTAAGAATCGGCACTATGTCAGATGCTGTTGCTTTCCGTCTGTGTGAGCAGCTGCTCTCATACCAAGCCGGTCTAGCTGGCAAGAGCAGAAATGTCACCGTGGATTTTGATATCAGGCACATTATGGGAATTTTTCAGAGCGTGAATTGGTTTGGGGTTCCTGCTGTTGGACAAGGGCACGTAGGTGCTGCTGGTCAGAGCAAAGTCAACTCAACTGAGACATGCAGAAGGAAGGCAGTAAAATGTACAAGGACCTGTCACCCTAACACTGTTACAAGTTTTGAAATGCAGTGCCAGCCTCTTGTGACCGTCTTGTGGTCATGCTGCTGGGTCAGGATGCTCCGGACTGGGAGCCTTGGGAGATGGGTCTTCATCATGTGTTGGCATTTCATGTGATGGGCATTGAGAGGTGTGAGGGGCCAAGGAGTGGCCACAGTGCTGCTGGTGGTGGGGAGCCTCTCAGGTCTGAGCCTCTTCCTCAACTGTTGCCCCAAGACAGCCTCTGGCTGTTTCAGGGTTCAGCAGCTTCCATTAAATACTTCCCATGCATGATTTCCAGCAGGTTCTGCCTCACCTCTGCCCCAAAGGGCCAGGGCACACAGGAGGAATGCACTGTTACCCTAAAACCTGGGCTGGGAGTGCTTCAGGGAAGAGACCATCTGGGGATTGGTGCTGTTGGATCAGTCTCTCTGCTGTGCTTGCCTGGTGCTCCCTGCAATAATTAATATTGAAAACATGGCCTGTCTCAGGGCTGCCACCATATCTCTGCTCTCCTCTCCCTTGTCCTTGAAAGGCTGGATGGCTTAGGAGCAGCCCCCTGCATTTGGGGGCGAGGGCAGCAGGGTGCTCTGTGCGCCCCGCAGCCCAGGGTGCCAGTTGGCTCCTGCCTGCCCGCCCCAGCGCACTGCTGGCAGGAGTCAGCCCTCTGTCCTCTGGACCAAATTCGAAAAAGGAATTATTTATGTCTCCTGCATATTTTTGGGCTTGACTGCCAAAAATGGCAAGCAGCACTGGGGCACCCTGATAGTGCAGTAGCTGGAGGAACAGCGCCAGCAGGGGACAGACAGACACCCACTCACTGGTCTCCCCATCCAGTCCCTACTAATAATTGTAGGGGGCAGACAAGGGGAAGGGGCTGAGGGAAGACTAGGGGGGACATGCTGCTTAGAAATTACTGAAGGATTCAGTATAGTCTTTTTTTTTTTCCCTGAAGGACTTCTTAAAAAAAAAATAAAATCTTTTTTTAGCTCTCTGTAATGAGTAAAAATAGCTAATATGTTACAAGAGAGACAGAGGCGTGCCTGCCCGAAGAGCCGCTGTCCTGGTTTGTGTCCCGAGATGTTTGATTGCAGCAGCTCTGTTGGATGTCTGCTGAGGGAGGAAGAGTTGGCTTCTAAAAGGAGGGTTTCAAAACACCAAAATTATTAGTAATGCAAGCCCTTGAGAAAAGAGTAGAAAAGGTTATGGAGAGAAATTGGGTGATGTTTGTTTAAAATGATGGTTTCCTACATATTTTCAAGCAAGCAGGAAGTTGTGGGGCAGCAAAACAAGAGCAGGGAACTTGCTCTCAGTGGCTGGGAACAGTCCCAGACTTTGGAGATCTTCAGATCTTATCCAGGGTTTTGTTAGGGTAGGACTGTGCCCCAGGCAAAATTATTTTACTGTGGAAGCCACAGATCATAGCTTAAAACTTTGGTTTTGTTCAGAAATATGCCAGCAGAACCACAACATTTCAGTCATGTTCAAATTAAGATGCTTTGTGGGCCATGTTAATTTTGTCTGAATTCCCCACTGGAACAGCCCAAATGAACTGATGGTCTTGTTTTGCTTAATTTTGTTATGTTAAATACAGATATTATATTTAAATATAATTTCCTTATTATAGTTAATATTCATATCATGCGTATCAATCTTGTTAAAGCACCGTGTTTCAGTGAGTCAACTTCTTCTTAAATTTCATCCTGTAGGAAATTTCAAGATTTGGGGCTTTTTTTTCTTCCGAGGCAGAAGGATTTTATTATCTAAACCTATAATAATCAGGATTTCCTGTGGCTAGCAATTCTGGTTCCTGCCCACATGGCTCCATGGGTCCCCAGCTGCAGCCGTGCCCGTGCTGCTTTGCTGGGGCTGGTTTTGCTGTGGGTTTTCCTCTGATCACACCAAGCTGCCAGCTTGTGCTATGTGGGAGCAGTTATTGCCAGAGACAGGGATGTGTGTGGTTTGGGCTCTCTTCTCTAGGCATCCATCCCCAAACAAGGGATTTACCTGTTGGTAAAGTCATGCCATCAGATTCAAGGACCACAAGCAAAATGCATGGATACACACTTCCCTGCCCAGACCACAGGTTGCATTTGTTATTGTAAACTTTATCTTTTCCCTCTTCCTATATATGGGAGCAGAAAATGCCATACCCTGAAATGCTTCTGAGTGTCAGGATGCAGCATGCAGTACAGCCCTACAAGTGGAATTACTAATAACCTCCTAATGAGGGAAAATGACATTAGGCAGTCTTTGGCTGGTGCTTCCTTCGGATAATATAATCCAAGCATGCAGGCTGTCAGCCTGCAGTCTAACCCCACTGCCACAAACAGAGAGGTTCATTGGTTATACTGGTATTTAACTCATAATAAAATGTGTCAACATCCAGAGTTTCTAAGGGCTCGTGCTGCACAGCCTCTGTGCTGAAACCTGTCGTGGCAGGAGCATTAACCCTGCAGCAGGCGTGCAGGGCATGGCACTGATCCTGCACCTGGGCAGGGAGCAAGCAGGGGATGCCAGCTGGCTTGGCTTTGCTTCCGTTCAGTCAGAGATAAAAATTTCCACAGACCCAGAGGGTGGGCAAAAGCAAGTGCCTCTGAGGTGGCAGCTTTGCTGGGTTGACAATAATAATAAAGAAGTTACCCAAGGGGGTTAAAAAGCAAGCACAGGCAAAGGAGAGCTTCAGCAGCAGGGCAAAGGGGCTCCCCTGTCCCTGGCCCTCAGTGTGGCTACTGCCTGCTGTCCATGATGGAACCACTTTATCTGCAGAAATGCCATTATCCCAACTCAGGGAGGGTTCATCGGGCACCCAGCAATTGCTTTGCCAAGGCCACCAGGGAGTCTGGCAATGCACAGAAGGGCCAGGGGTGTCTCAAGCACTGGGCCCTCCTGTGTCCTTCCTCAGGGGAGGTAAAGGAGTGATGTTTAAATGCAGAGTAGTCTTCCAACTGAAAGCACAACTTCATTGGATTTGTTTTAATGAGACATTAATGAGCCCTTTCCCCTGTATTTTCAGAGGTAAGCGGTGTCAAGGTATAGTGTGTGTGTTCCCTTAGCTGCTTCAGCACAGTGAAACAAATTGATTTGGCACTGCTCTAGCAAAACTTTTCTGCATTCTGTTCTGTGGTAAACTTCAAAAGTGTAGATTCCTCCTTTCAATTTGGATCAGAAGTTCTGTTTTTCCTTATCTGCCTTGTTGCTCTGATGGCTGACTGCACATCTAAGGCCAGGGAGCCCATCAGTGTGGCATCAGGGTCTGAGAGACAGAGACCTGTCTGAGATAACAGCATACAATTGTAATTATTCTCCTTGGCTGGCATGACTGACCCAATGTACATGCAGTGCCTCAGGACTATTACAAGATCAACATCTGAATATCAATAATCTGAAGGCACAACTGCTCTGCTAGGGCTGAAATCTGAACAGTGGGTCTGGCCTCAAACCAGTCGTCCTCGTTCCCTGGGCTTTTTAAATGTGTAACAGAGAGATTTTCTTCTTGAGCAATAAAGGGAACATCCTATGAGAAGCCTTGTGTCATGGCAAAAATCTGGTCTGCTCTGAGCAGAGGGAGGAAAAGCAATCCACCTTGCATTTCCTCTCTCCTCCCTGGGAAAAGCAGGGCTTCTAGCAGAGGGAAGCACTGATCCCCCTTCTGGAGACATCACATGACACCTTGCCTTCAGTCTGGGGCTGAGCCTGGGCTCCCTCAGAGGCTTTTTGCTGCTGGAGGTATGTGGGCATCCCTGGTAGATCACTGAGGATATGGTTATTCTGAGGGAAGCAAAAGATCTCCAATCCATTAACACATGTATGCACATCCTTTCTCTTGTACATATGAACATGTCTGCACGCAGGCTCACATGCATATGTGAGTGTACACACACATGCCTATACACAGAAACTCAATCCTTCACTTAGTAGCTCTTCTGCTTTTTTTTCAAGGCGATTTTTGTATTTATTTTCAAGTCCTGTTTTGGTGGTAGTGATTTATCAGATGATCAATTTTAGCTTGCAGTCTGTTACTTTGTATTGTGGATTTCTGCCACTTTTCATTTATTGGGATTATGTCTCCTGTTAACGTGGTATTTTGAACTGTCTTTCACTGTCAGGTTTGAGTCCTGTAGCTGCTGCCTTTAGAACAAAATTCTGCAGATTTCTCCTTCCTTGTTAGATTGACTGAAAACAGCCCTGTCTGTCAGTGACAGGGGAGCGGTAGAATTTGTTTGGAAAGGGGGTTTGTTTGTTTAATTCTGAGGAGCACATATTTAACCATTACTTGAACCATTCAATCTGGAACCTCTCCATCTGTGGCTTCTTTTGCTCTGTGCCTGGAGATGCCTGCAGTTATGTGGCCAGCATTCAGTGGAACATGCTTGAATTCTTTCTTTCTCCCACAAGCTTTTCAGAACTCTTTTGCTTGAAAAAATGATATAAGAATATACAAATATTTGCAGCTCCCTCATGAGGAGGGAGATGCAGAATGGGTTTGATGGGATTCTGCAAGTAGCCCAGTGGGAAGTTTGTCCTGGATCTCTGCTCAAATGGCTCCCCACATGCCTTGCAGTGCCACTGCCAGGGGAGGCTCCATCCAGCAGCTCCCAGAGACCTAAGCCCTTCCCAACATGCAGGCTAGAAACTCAGCAAACAAGAAGCAGAGGTAAATAGGAAAGGCAGACAGAGATCCCATGAAAATGTAATCATGACAGACAAGGCAGGAGCAGCAATGAGGCTCTATTTACATGCTAATGAAATTAATCCCACTTTGTCAGCCATTTTATCTGGATTGAAAGAAGCTATAAACACACAGGAGCAGAAGAACTCATGTAATTCAGGTGTGTTATTGATGTGGATACACACTCTATACAAGACCTGATGAAGAGTTTTTGCCCCTGCAACGCACAGCTATGCCTCCAAACCTCAGTCCAGATATCTGTGAAGTGTCTCTTGCTATTTCCTTTCCCCAGCTGTTTGATGTAGCACTCTTGTGACAACCTGTGTCATCTTTCTGATACAACAGCTTGCCTTTTGTTGCTGCTGGTTCATGTTGTGTGAGTTTATTGCTTGGGATAACATGGCATGACCCCGTGCAGCAGCCCCAGTGCATGGGAACACGTGGCTGTGTGGAAATGAATTTCCCTTCTCTCCCTCCTTCCCCTTGAAGCATTATCATCATCAGAGAAAAATACAAAGCTGTAGTGGGAAAAGGGTTTTCTAGAAACCTTTCATTATGAAAAAAATGCAAATAGAATTAGGGGCCTGGGAGGTAACAACTGCTACCATAAACCAGGCAGGGTTTTTATTCAATGGATGATGTTTGGATAAAATTTTAACTTCTTGGAGAATTTCAGTATTTGAAAAAGGGTATTTCCCAGCAGGATTTATTTTTTGGCGGAAAGTGTCTCCACTCCTTTCCTGTTGTATATGTTCCTGTCACACTGGCAGACTGAGTACAAGGGTTGTAAGGCCAGTCTTTGAGATGGAAATTTGGCCTTGACTTTAATGGGGTTAAGACTACAATTTTGATTTTGAGGAAAGTCAAGATAAAGGCAGCAGTAACAAGGCAATTTTAAGATATTTTATAAATGTTCATTTACATCCCATATTAGTTTGAGTAACAGGAGAAAGGGAGAAAATGGCTGTTATCTTTGAGAACATATACTGTGAATCACTGTGTAGATGGCCTTTAGGGACAGAACAGGATGTGATCATTTAAGATCATAAAACTTACAAACATGCATGGATGTCCCTGGCAGATAACTCCAGAACCTATTTCAGCTCGCTTCTCTCTGCATAATTTCAGCAGCAAGTAGGTGGGTACTTTACAGCTAAGGAATCATCTATAGCAAAGCAAACACATTTCACTGCAGTGGCTGTGCACAAATGGACTAAGGAGTTCAGTGCAAGTTGTCTGGTCTCTTGGTCATGCTCTATATAAAGCTTCCCATGTGAAATCTGGGACTACATAGTGGTCTCAACTTCATTTAAAAGAAGAAAAGACAGTGTCAGGTCCTCATGAATGCAGAAAAAAAGGCCTAAAGATACAAAATATAAAGGCTAAAAGAGCAGAAGGCAAGTAAAAGGCCTAAAGAAATGTATTCATGCCAGTCTCATGATATGAAAGTTTGATGTTAGCAGTATATCCCCCTGGCTCTGGTTCACCTGGATGTTGGCATGCATGTGGCTGTCTCTAACTCCTTGCACAGGCATCATTCTCTCATCCACTGACCTTCACCACATGTTCAGAGAATGCTAGTCCTGCTCATCCCAGCTGGGGGAAACTGAGGCACTGTCTGAAGGGGCAACCTGCCTACCAACCCCAAGACAGCAACTCTGAAGTTAGAAGATGAGTAGCTCCCAGCCTGGGGCAGCAACTCAGGCACTCTCCCTGCACACGGTGGATAGGCCATCCCTGGAAGGTCCAGAGGACTGGCACGGGTCACAGGCATCAAGTTCAGCCATTTGTTTTCATCACATTTCCTGCCAAGGGGCCAGACCCTTTTGGGAGTTTTTTGAGCATGGGCTACGGGACTTGCAGAGCCATGAGATCCCCTGTTCCCTCATGGGTCCATAGACTGGAAAGCTGGAAGCCACTCCCTGAAATTTTACCAAATCAAGGCCGTGGGTGGGAGCACAACCAGATTCTTCCATGCGGACTTCACTTAAGAACTTTTCATACCCATGTTTGTGAAACTAGACCCTCAGATGTCCACCCTCTTTATTCTGAGAGTGAAGGGCTGTCTCCATTGCTGAGACACTTGACTGACCATCCTCTTCCTTCTGTCTCTTCTTCAACAGGTTCAGCTTCCTGTAGCTCTAGTAAACATCTTCTGAGCCTCTTGTCCTCCTCTAGCTCATTTGCAGAGATGTTTTGTCTGTTTTCTTTATATAAAAAGAGATAATGTGTAAGTAATTTTTTATGTGAAGATTTTACTATATTTTGCTGACATAAAAAAATCATACAATTGTAGCAAATTCTAGTTTTGGACAAGTAATGGTTCCACTCCAGCTGTTACAGCTCTTCATTTAAGTTGCTCCTGAATATTCTTCAGAGTTCTCAAATATTGTTCTTCCTGCAATGAATGAGCAAGTCAATGAAGTGTCTCCTTTTCTTTACTGTCTACCGAAAATACAGTATAAGACAAAAATATTAGGTGGTAGTAGAGTTTTACGTCCTAAAAGTGTCTTCCAGCTAGAAACCAGTCAGACTTCCAATTTTCCTTTGGGTTAGGTGAACCTTAGGGCTACCTTGAATCTCAGGTTTTAGGAGCAGCAGGTTTGAGATACGTATGCCTGAAATACAAGATTTTATGAGCATTTAGTGGTACAGCTGGGCTCTGAGTTGTGTCGTGGCTGTGGCCTGCATTTGGGCTTTCCATCCTCACCCTCCCTAGCTCCTCCAGCCAAGGATGTTGGTCCTGCAGTGACAGCTTCTGCAGTAGTGCTGGGGATCAGACAGTGCAGGAGATGAACCCAGTACCCTGAGCCAGGAACTGCAGTTACCCAGGCTGCAAGAAGTCTGACTGAGCCCAGTTTTTGCATGTGTGGGCAACCTAAGCAGTGCTCTTCTCCACTTTTTTCACATGCACAGAATACAAGTGGAAACAAAATGTGTGGATTTTTTTTCCTATCTACTTCCCCCTACTAGTCTCTAGATTTAGAAAAAATAGTCAATACATCTTGGAAAATCCCAAAGGCTCCATTAGAAATAAGAATCTAAGTGCCTGCTCTTTTATCCCATGGTTTGACATGGTAGGACACATTAGAAGGTGTTTCTACTGTATCCTTTTGTATTAATTTGAAGCACTGTCTCTCCCAGGCTCCATTCTCTGTTCTGAGTACAAGTTGTTCCTCTGAATAGGATCAGAGTTTCTTTTCTGAACTGATGAGCAAAGGCAGATGAGAGAGACTCAAATCCAGCTCCAGGAACCAAAATGTGTCCATCTTTTCTCTCCTTATCTTTTGCTTCACTTGTATGAACCACCTCCGCACCCAGAAACATATTTGCAAAATCTATTTTCAGTCTCACAAGGCAACATGATACATATTGGGTCACTTTTGTCAACTGAAAGGATGTTGATTGGTTTTTACAGACCAAACCTGACTGGAAGTAAAATGGGAGAGCTTAATAGCCATTCATTTATACCATCTACAGAGCAGCTACTATTTTTACCACTAAATATTAAGATGTTCTTTAATGCATACACTATGCTAATGTTCACATGCAATTGCTGGGAACGTGCAGGCAAAGGCTATTTTACTCTGCAACTGCAGTAATTAAATGTGCATAAATTAGGTGCCTTTTTGTGAAGAGGAATGTTTGAAATGAAAGGTTTTCATTTCTTTATTAGTAAAAACTCAGGTGGCTTATTAGGGCTGGAAAACTGATGTAAGAGAAATAAAATTTTATGGGGCCTTAGGGGGAAAGAAATGATTTATTTTGGTTCTGCAAAATTCTGTCATTTTTCAGTGCTCTGATCAGCATTAGCATTTAGAAACGTGGTGAGGATCCCCTTACAGCTATTCTCCTGTCACCCCATGGCTATTATGTGTGGTTTGAGGTTGGCTTCCAGCTTCCAAAAGACTCTTACAGGAAGCAATGTGGAGACTGAACTCTCCATGGGGCCGAAGGGTGTCCTGGGTGGGAAGATGGAGGAAGAAGAGGAGGGGAACAGCACTCCTGGCATGCCAGGGGCTTTCTCAGTTGGGTAAGGACAGTGAGTACAACTGTCTACAGGTTTGCTGTCCTACACAGCAGCCAGCAGTTGGTGTTTTGCAGAGAACACATCCCTTTCTAGATGGAAGGTGAGTTTTCTGTCCTCTCTGATACCATACATTCAAGCAGCAGATTGTCAGATTGTATCTCATTGTCAGACTGGGATATCTCATTTTGTTGTTCAGCAAAGGTCATTGGCAAAAGAGGTTGTAGTCTCTGTTGGTCCAGCAGTAAATTCTTTATTCTGCCTTAAACATTTTGTTGCCTGTGCCTCTCTCTGGAGGACTTGGGTACCTTCTGGATAGCTGTTTGCTCACTGGAAAACAAAATTGCTCTTTTCATACAGAGGTAATAATGCTTGGGCGTATAAACTATAGTCAATAAAACGTGGCTGTAAAATATGCATCATGCATCCAGGGTCTGAGGGGCACTGGTGTGTGCCTTAGTGTTATGGACAAGATTGCTAAAATTACAGCTGGCTTTTTATCTCTTGCTCTTATGCTGTAACATATACTCTTGTAATATCATCTGATTTTATGTAACGTTTTATGGTCAGTTGTAGTAGACAGTCCCACCAAGCTAAAGTGTCTGGAGCACTAAAAATCAGCTTTGTTATATTTTTTTCTGAATGTTTTTTCTTATGTATTCTCAATAGAACAAATGGAGTCCTGGGGACACTATAGCAAGTTCATCCACTGAATAGGTCATATGGTACAGACCTACGGCCCATCTGCTCGCTCACACAAGACAGGCTGGCCAGATGTTTGGGGACACAGGCTGCCCATTGCTAGCCAAGAGATGTATCAGACACCATTTGGGTTTAATGGGAGGGTAATGGAGCAGGAGAAATTAAGGCTGCAGTGTCCAAGAGCCTTTGCTTTGTGTCCATTGGTTTGTGTGTGATGGTCTATCCCATCCAACAGTGGCAGCTGTAGAGTCAGAGGGTGCTTGTGCCTGCCCTCAGTACCCTGTTGCTTTCAGCTGTCAGCAGCTCCTGCTTCCCTCGTGCTCTTCTGGCTGTTGGCAGCAATGGAAGTGACTCTTGTCTGCCCTGGTTGTTGGGTTACCATATGAGCTATATACAGGCTTCCTGATGCATCTCACTTGGTTTAATTAGTCTTTTGCCTTGCTGAAAGCTGAATAAGCAAAGCTGGTGGAAACACTGTGTGAGGAAGAGGAAAAGCCAGGGAACATGCTGTCAGCCAAGGCATTGATCTAAGAGACACAAGAGCAAGATTTGATTCAACAAACCTCTTACCTAATCCTGCACAGAAATGTAATTGCCCTGTACGTCAATTCTCTCACGTGTAAACCTGAGATACTGGCACTGTTATTGCCTAACCTGAAAGATTCCCGCTCACTCAAATGGAGGCTGGGTGACATCCATAGATTATGTGTAGCAAAAGGGTAAGCAGAGAACTGGCCTGTTCGTCTGTGTTTGTCTTTCATTCCTCTCTGGTCAAGGTATTTAAAGAAAAACAACCTTAGAATATGGATGTTTTGAAAAGGAAATGTGTATCACACATGGCCAAGTGTGCTTGGTACACATTGTATTTTGGGAAGAACAATAAGCTGTGCTTAGGAAGGCTGCTGAGCTTAATGTCAGGCTCAGGAAACTGCTGCTATGAAACATTTTAGTTCTTCTTGCCATGTAAACTCCCAATAGGTGTGAACAGGCTCTTCCTCCCAGTTGTATGAGACTGAAAAGCACCACCACACCTTTCCAATATGCCCTTGCAAGAGCCTGTGGGCCTGTGCCTGCTTAGAAGGGAAGCTGTGCACAGAAATCTCTATTTTTGATTCCTCAAGGCAACACAGGCAAATTACAGGGGTAAATTTTTGGAGAGACTCTTGGGTGGCAGTTACTGTTAGGTGATTGTAAAGAAGAGACAGTTGTGGAGGAACGTAAAAGTGACGTTCACCTCCAAGAGATTTTGGGCTGTTAGTCAGGTTGTCTCTGCCAGTCCCTGAGTCATTATGATAATAATATAGTAATAATAGTAATAAAGTGTGACCATCTGCAGGGGAACATTAACCATTTATCCACTGTCTTTATTAGTTCTACAAATTCATCATCTTGGCAAGAAAAGTCAGAAATATTCTCAGGTCATTACTTTCATGTTGAGATCATAATTCACCACTGTATTTTCTTTAAGGCCAGAAAATTTTGCCCAAAGTGGTCTTATTTCTGTTTTTCCAGAAATTTTGAAAGTTGTTAATGCCCAAGGGTTAAAGCAGTGATGTGGAAAACAGCCAGTCCCCATGGGATTTGTTCTCATTATGATGCCACAGGCTTTCTGGTTCATTAAGGATAAAACAAAATTTAAGTCCAGTTTCAAAAAGCTCTAAGGCTTCTAAATCCTATGCAAATGCCTAACAGCCCACATCTATTAGTCCAGCTAGGAATTAAGTATCTAAATATTTTGTTGTTTCTTGGCATATGTGTTTTACTGTGGCTTCTGGCAGGGGAGGGCAGAGGATGGTGAGGAGGGACCAGGGCATTTTAATTTTGGGCAGATGGGAGTTCATGCCCAACCTTTTCTTTCAATGGAAAACTTCATAATCCTCCAAAAGACTAAAACATACCAGGCAGGATCTGGCTGTCTGACCTCCAGTTATTTCAGCTGCTGCCTCTGAGGATTAACCCCTGTATTTCACTTTGTGCTGAAGCTGCTGTGAAAAATTAGAGCCTGGCTGAATTTAGGAGTTGTTTAGTAAGCAGGTAATGCTGCTGAAAAAGGGCATCCTGAAAGCTTCTCAGAGATTGTGGTTTCCGTCTCCTCCCCCCAGCCTTTTTTCTTCTGCAAGGAAGGAATCAGGTCAGAAGGACCCTGGATATTTTCATTTTTTAGCGGGCCAGGAAGTCATTGCCCTGTCCATGCAAAGAAGGTTATGGGAGTTGCTGGCACAAAGTTAATTTGTAAAGCTTTTGACTAGAAATAGAAAACTCAGATAGACCTCTTCTGACCCTAATCTTAGCATACACACAAAACCACTTGTGTTTCCATTTGTGGCCCAGAAGAAGATGATAGGCTTTTTATTTTCTTTGTAAAAATGCCTCTAACTCAGACTTTATCTAGACACTGTGCAAAACAAAGTCGCTCTTCAGAGGTAAGAAATATCTGTTTAAGTTTGTCTGGAGGATAGATCCAGGAACTGTGTGTCTTCTGAGCACGTAAGTGAGGGTACATGTAACTCCTTGGAATTAATGGATGTTTTCCCCTTTGAGTCTCCTGTTGTGGTCTCATTTTCAGTGACATTACTTAAAGAATATATAATGGCTCAGAGAAGCCATTATTTTGGCTGGGAAGACTTTGGAAAGAAGTTTTAGGGATTAAATCCCAATCCTGTTTCTCTTTGTGCAACCTCGCAGGAGCCTTTGACACCATGATTACATCACTTAGTGGCCATGATGTGTCTGTGGGTGGAGGGATACAGCTCCCTGCAGCACAGCCTGAAGATCCTGAATCTTCCAGAACAGATTGAAAAAAAAAAAAAAAAAGGCTTTGTTTAATTAAAGGCAGAGAAGGAAACTTCTAGCCTGTAATTGCTCTCTATTTGTATTGTTTGCTTTAGACATTTCAAGCTTGTTAAACTCCTGGGAGAGTAATGTGATCAGTGACTTTGCCATCTTGTAATGTTCTGGCTGTCCCAAGAGCCACAGAAGAGCTGAATTGTAAGCTGACAGTGAGATCCCACTGAGTTTTCAAGTGATTCAATGCCCCCTTCTGCTGCCACAGCAGAGAGTGAGCACAAAGAGCTTTGGGAACAGCAAACGGGTGTTTTGGTAGCTGTCCAGCTGGGCTGTGTTCCTCTGCCCATGGTCTGAGCACAAAAGGTGCCCTGTCGTGTAACTCCCAGGGCTAGTAACTATGGATGGTTTAGATATACTCGAATAGCATATCAGGTTATATATATGGTTTGTGGCCTCTCCTGAGCAAACTTGATTGTAGCTAGTCATGAAAATGGCAGAGGGAAGAAGAAATTTATCTTATCACTCTTCAGGATTCCCTTTGTGCTGAGAGAGAAAAATATGGGGCAATGGAGAAGGAATATTGACTGTTTTCATTTTTAAAAGAGCAGGTTAGAGAGACTGTACAGTTCCCTGGCTCACAGGCATGGAAGAAATTAAGAGCACTCTCCTCGGGGAGCAGGGGTTTCAGACACAGACACTGCAATGCCTGGAGATGAAGCTCAGCTCTGCCAAGACGTCATTTTAAAATGGGCAGAAATGGCAAAGAGCTTCCAGCTCCAGCTCTGCTGGTGCTGATTGCTGCCATTTTCAGTTCCCATCCTGGAAAATCTCATGCAGAGCAGACATGAAATGGCAAATGGGGTCAGCTGGGAAGCAGCAGGTTTCCCAGCAACACCCAGGCTGCTGTGCACTTGCTGGTCCTGCCCTTTGGTGAAAGTGGAGGCTGCCCAAGGGGGATGAGCCTTGCTTGGAGAGTCTAGAACTGGCTTCCCACAAAGCTGTACTGGAGAGTCCTGCAGGCACTGAGCTGCTGTAATGACCCTACACAGGGAGCAGCCTGGCTGTGTGGTGACATGTCTGACTGTCCTGGAGGTGACTGCGACCTCTTGGCTGCAGGATCAGAGCCCTGAGAACAAGTCTTATGAGGAGTGGCTGAGGGAACTGGTGCTATTTAGTCTGAAGAAAAGGAGGCTGAGGGGAGACCTCACCCTCTGCAACTACCTGAAAGGATGTTGTAAAGAGGTAGGTCTTTTCTCAAAAGTAACTGGTGGTAGAACAAGAGGGAATGGACTCAAGCTGTGCCAGGAGATGTTTAGACTAGACATTAGGAAGAACTTTTTCACTGAAGGGGTTGTCAGACATTAGAACATGCTGTCCAGGGAAGTGGTTGAGTCACCATCCCTGGATATGTTTAAATGTGGCGTTTAGATGTGATGCTTGGGAATATGGCTCAGTGCTGGACTTGGTAGAGTTAATGGTTGGACTTGATGATCTTAAAGATCTTTTCCAGCCTAAGTGATTCTGAGATTCTATGATTCTATCTCACTCTGTGGTGACTGGTGGATCCTGGAGGGCAACGCTTCCCAGACTGCTTTTCTCTGTCCCCATGAAACAGAGCCCAAAGCCAAAACTCTTGGAAAGGGAGACCATCTCCCACTGCTGAACCTGAGCTCAGGGCTAGGTGACCGTAGGAGGGGAGTTCTCATGGCATCTACAGAGCTTCAGGTCCTCATGGAAATGTTGGTCTGCTTTTCCTTTAAGGAAAAAAAAAAGAGTTTATGACCAAGAAAGACTTTGGAATTGATAACCCCAACTGTCCTATTTTAAGATCTGGGAGCAATCTGATGCTGTAGAAATGTTGTTTGGGAACTTTCTGGCAAAATATTTTTGTTAGAAGATGACTATTGAAGCTGAAGCTGCATACAGGAAAGTGTCATTTTTCAGGGCTCCCTTCTTTGAAACAATTTTAAAAAGAGTTTAAGAGAAGCTTTGAAATGAGGTTTTCTGATGTGTCATTCAAAACAGCTTTTATAATGAAATTTCAGCTAATTTATGCTAAAAATATTTAAAATGAGCAAATTTTTAAATTGATTTTCAAATTATATACATAAATAATTTATATTATTCTGCTTATATGAAATTTTTTAATTTATTTATTTTATGTTCTAATTTGAATATAATTTTTCCATCAACTTCCAGTGCATATTTAGTCTAGGAACTGAGAGGGGGTGGAGTACCTGTTTCCTACCAGTGCAGTTCCTTGGTGGCTGTGATCTGCTCCAAAGAAAAAGGGGTCTGAGTCTTGTAAAACCCCTTTCTCACTGTGCTGCTTGTGATGTCTCACACATGCCCCATAACACTTGATACGTAGGCAGTTTGGCACTGAAATTTGTGTGTGTTGGTACTGGGAGCATCAGTAATTGCTACAGCTGTGGATGCGGGTGCAACCACCTCATGTGTCTGCATGTCTGATGGGTGGGCTTCAGAGATGCTAAAAGACTGTCCAGGCCAAAGACAGAACGTTTTCTTCTCCTGAATAGGTTGCAGCAAGTCTGAGGGTTTCCTTAGGGAAATGATTCACCCCTACTTGCAAATACTTTGTCATCCCAAATGCCAACCCTGGGAATACCACCACTGGCCTTCAAGCACTGAGGCCAAGCAGGCAAAGTGTGACTTCATGTCTCTAAACAAACTTATTGTTGCATGTTGTGGGATAAAAAGGGTAGGGATTCAGTGAAAACTCGGGCAGGTTTCCTCCTTTCCATCCCTTGTGGGAAAAGCAAGTAAAATCCCATTCAAGCCCCAGGCTACACCCTTCTGGGTATGTGTCCTGCTGTATGTCCACCTGCTCCCGGGGCTCCTAATGGGAGTAATTTCCTTGGGACATTTGGAGGGGAAAGAGTGTTCATATACCTTGATTAATAATCAACCAAAGCTCTTTGGACCTGTTTCCATGGGGACCGCAGCATGGCTTAGGCTTATCTTCAGTGTAGTTAATGTGGATAATAAAAGCAATGAAGATGCTGCAGAGCAGACTCCCAACCTGTGCTTCTGTGGGTGGGTGCACCACGTTGGGGCTGTTTCCCTCCTGCTGCTGTTGCTTATGTGAACAGCAAGTCTGGAGCTGGAGAGGGATCCCTGGCAGCTCTGAAGCTGCATTTCCAAAACCACAGGAGGGCCAGCACAGTAACAACTGGTGGAAGGGTCACCGTGTGAAGAATGCAATGAATGGGCTGCAAAAGGTCACTGAGGAATGAAGTAATTCAGCTGCTGATGCTGAGCTGTGATTCCTTTCACAGCTAATCTGAACCAAGAGCCTCCAGGCTGTGGCTTAGCACTCCAGATGTTTCTGAGATGCATTAGCTTAGGTGTTTCAGGGCTGAAATGGTTAGCTAGCTCATAGGAAATGTTTAGAGAAACAAGAAGATATTCAGGGAGTGTCACTTAAAACGTTTGCTAAGACCCTACTTAAAGCCTGAAATTGTGTTCTCAGCTGAAGGGCTCTGGTATGGTTGAAAAGCAGAAGTACTTTTTAATGGAGGTGAGAAGGAATGAGCACAATTAACAGCTGTTGCTACAGACACTCTTGGTTCTGTTGTTAGCTCTGTGTATTCCAGGTGTGGTTTTGTGTGCAGAATGAAAAATTCTGTCTGTCTGCTATACACCAACTTCCATTCATTTCTAGGAACAATAGAGAGTGTTGGATCTGCTCTATGATTTTACAGTGCCTCTTCTAGTCAGAACACAGGTGAGATGAGATAGTCAAGCTTTAGTCCTCTTTTGTCATTCTCACTGGTTGTGTTGCCTGTGTAGCATGAACAGATACCAGATACCATGGTCACTTCTCAGAGGGACAGGCAGCACAGCCTTGCTGTAGTGACAACCAGCCTGATTGTATCCTGTTGCCCAACAGCATGTTCAGCAAGGTCCTGAAATAAAAACGAAAATGCCAACAAATAGATATAGGGCCATCCAGTAGGTCTCCAAAGCATGCAAGAAACAAAGCTCCATCTCATGTCTCCTCAGGTGGAGGCACTCCAGGACTTCCCCTGCATTTCTCCAGAAGTTGTCTCTTCCTCCTACTCCAGCCTGTCTGCTTCTGAGCTCAGAGGCTGTTTTCATGCAGCAAAGCTGAAGCTTTGCTCAGCTCATGACTTCCAGTTTCTAATCCTGCTATCCAGGACCCTGTTGTTTGTGAACAGTTGTCATGTGAAGAGCAGGTGAAAATGTTGAAAAATCTTTTTGGAAAGGACTTTGCATTGTAGAAGTTTTGGGTTCTCCACCCTCCACATGTTATTATTTCTACATCTCTCTTGCAAGATGCACAGAATATTTAGGTATTGTATACAGCATATATAGCAATGGAGATCTTTGAATGAGACCCAAATCTTCTTCTAAAGATGTAAATTTCATTGTCACAGCTTCTGTCTTGAGGGTGAGTTGACCATGGCAGCAGCTAACAAGATAACAAAAAGCATCCTATTTCCAGCAGCCCAGCTCTTCTTCATCTTTTCATAGATAAATTCATTCCTCAAGGTCTGAGTAGCATCATGCAAAGTATTCATGCCCCCGGCCTCACAAGAGTTCCCACAGAAGCAAAATAAACCAGAGAGAAGACAAAACAGACTTGTTTTGAGTCAGGATGCTGCAAGGATTACATGTTGTACATTTCCCAGCACGACTGGAGCACATATTTGATAGAGGGGCTAGGGGAGTTATGGAAACAGAGACAACATGACAGCAATAAATTCCTTCTCACATGCCCCAAGCTTACATCCCTACAACTCCACTGGCTTCAGAGAAGCTATTCCTGCTTCCACCAGTGCATGAGAGGAGACCCAAAGCTGGAAGAAACCATGTGTTTCCTTTGAAAAGGGATGCTAAGCAGCGAGAGCAGCTGGCTTTGGCAGTCAAGATAATAATAAGTTTGAGTGGTAGATTATTTAGAGCATTTTGGCTCTGAAACAGTGATGAATAGAACATGAACACTTAGGCTGGGCTCTGCTGAAGAACTGGCAATGACTGCTGCTTGTTAGGAGAGGAGCATACAATGTGCAACAAGTAAACAAGGAAAATCACTATACTGCATGGGGTAAAATGTTCTCATCCTAATCCAGGGATCCAAGCAGAGTAAGTGTCTTTTTGTGCTTGGGATTAATGGTGTTATTTAGGCTAATTATTCTGGATATTTC
This sequence comes from Apus apus, assembly GCF_020740795.1. Taxonomy (NCBI): domain Eukaryota; kingdom Metazoa; phylum Chordata; class Aves; order Apodiformes; family Apodidae; genus Apus; species Apus apus. Next base: position 7,295,967 of record NC_067296.1, on the reverse strand, counting down.
CCTCACCTATTTTTAGCTTTCTCAAAGAAAGGAAAAGAATCTTTATCTGTGTAAAGTGTTTTCATCTGAATCTTGGCTTTTTCAGGTATTAATTTTCTACTCCCACACCTCCATAGTTCGTGTGTTATTAAATGAAATAATGAAGCCAACATGGCTTGTTATCTAACTATGATTTAAGAGCTGACTCTGACCTCACTCTTAGACCCATTTGCTCTACCCTTTTTTTGATGACTGCAGTACAGTTGGTCCCATTTGGTCTATGGAAATAAGAGTCACATCAGACCTTATCCCAAGCTGTGCAGTGAATTTCTTTCAGCTACCTTGAGTGGTTTGGAGCCAACACCTTAGTCAGTTCCAGCATCTAACAGCCCCTTTTAGGAAGTAATCTGATAGATCTGATACACATTTTTTTGTAAACTGGTCCAAGATGATCTCTTTGAATTGGGAATATGATTTTTCCACAAGGTTTCCAGGGTTCCTGCTTTTCAAACATGGTTCTGAAAAGCTTTGAGAACAACATGGATTAACTATGGTGTTCAGTTCAGATCAGCCAGTTCTACAGGACAAAGAAATATAAAAAAATAATGCTTGTTGTTGTTGTTGTCCCACTCCCTCCCCCTTGAACTTTTTCCAAACACTTTTGGTTTAGTTAGAAGTGACAGATTCACTGCCAATTTACTTGATCCATGGACAAGTAATATGGGATAGTGCCAAAGGCCCGGGGATTCAAGCTGTGAAATCTGGGTTTTTTTTCCCTGTGTTCTGATTACTGTCTAACTCCTGTGCTACAGGAGGATAAAATTCTCTTTCTGTCAAACTGGGATTTTGCTAGTGCCCTTCTGCAGTGCTTTGGGATTAGGAACATGAAGTGCCAAAGAATTCATTAGTCATTACTCAGAGCACTGCAGCAGCTTGTGCTTCTAATTCTGATGAACACGTTTGGGGAGAGGACTGAGGACCCCAAAGCACTGCATCAGTCAGTGGTGTTAGTCCTGCATAGGTGGCCTCCAGGGACTCCCATCAGGCTCTCAGACAGGATGGTTATCAGCAGGTTGCATAGCTATGAAACAATAATTACTTGAAAAATATGTATATGTTAAGTTACTCTGGACCCATGAATATATTAAAAATGCAAGTCATGCTCTCTGAGAAAGGAGAAATCAAAAAAATCACCATTGGGTCAACTTGTTGGCAGGAGAGCGTGTCTGATGGGAGAAGTCAACATACCATGAAGGCCCCAGGCACACCAACCCCCACAGCCTGGCAAGTGCCCACTGCCAAGTCAAGTCACAAATGTGATGAGCTTCCTTGAGCTGTTCAGCTGAGGCAAACACAGTGTGCACAGGAGGGCAGCTCTGACCCCCAGGTGTAAATGGAGTAAGGGGGACCCAGGAGGGGGCATGGAGAATGATGGAGCCTCTTCAAGTCCTTCCAGGGGCTGTCTCAGAGCCCAAAATAATGCCCTAAGGAAGGGGTTAGCTCCAGATGTTTTTTATGTTTGTGGGCTCTTTCTGTGAGTGTGTTTCCAGTTGCATAACTCAACCCTTTGCTGTGAGTTTATCCTGCAAAATGTTTGAATTAAAAATCTCAAATGAAGCTGTCAGGCACAAAATGCTCTGCTTTCTTTCAAGCAGTAAATCTAGATAAAACCAAGCTGCAACCCACTGAGGTACTTACAAACCAAGTCAAACCTGAGGATCTCAGATGCTGAGGCACATCTCTTGTTACAAAAGTTGGGAGGAGACTGCTAATATATAGGATTAGGTTTTGATGGCAGTAAAGAGGAATAGATAGCTATTGCCAAATAGTGAGATTTGGGACCCCTTGGTAAAAAAATTGGCAGTGAGGAGACAATCTGAGCAAACATAATGAAAACGAGTGCACAGAAGGTACCAAGTTGAAGGTTGTTCCTGGGAGTCTTGAATGCTGAATAGATCCGGGTCGTAAATATTCGGTACTCTTGTGCCAGGTCTCCTTCCCACCGTCTATCAAATGGTGTTATATGGTAACTGTTGATGTATTTTTGTCTCTCATTCAGTATTTTTAGTTAACTCAGATGAATGGTGCTTCTCTGCAGAGAGGGGTCTGTGTCATTCTACTTCTTAAACTTCTCTCCTGGTGCATCCAGTTTCACACGGGGATGGCAGATGGGTTGTCTTTTCAGAAGGCTTGATGGCATGTGGGAGGGGCCAAGGAGTTGTAAAAGTTTCTCTTGTACAAGAAAATCAACATGGATGGTTTGTCCTATATCCCTCCGGCATCTGAGCCTTTCCATGCACATGCACTTCTGTGGAAAACCCAATCCTACCTTTCAAACCTTTGTTTGTTTTCAGGATGGTGTTCTGTTTTATTTTAAGGCATTGTTTTGTCATATTTTTTCATGGCTTCAGGTTAGCATCTGTTACAAGCTCCTGTTAGCTCCAGCGATCATGTTTTCCCATGCATATTGTGAGACAGTGTTGTAATATTGATGTGTCACTGCCATGTCAAGGCATTGCTCTGAAAATGCATTTTTTAGTGAACAGTGGGACAGGTACTGACTCAGCCTAATCATGGCTGCTTTTGAGATGTCCAAGGTTTTATTAGATCTCTTTGAAACTGCTGGAACCAGAGGAAAATTGGGGGTCTCCTCCCTGCCTCTTCTCCACATCTGCCCCATGGGGCCCATGACACATGAGCACAGGTCAGGAATCCATCTTTGTATGGGACTTTTCTAAGTGTACTCCAGTGTGGGTGTAAAAGCCCACCTCAGCACAACCATGCAATTCTGCTTCAGGCAGGGAGGCTCCTCCAGCCACCTGGAGTTCGGGACCCAGTGCCCCTGGCTTCTGCATCACACCTAAACACCTCTGTTGGGAAACCACCCAGATCTTCCCAACTCACACCGTCACTGCTTCATGTTGCTAGGGCTGCTGTCCAGCACTTCTGACCCTCACTACATAAACAAGCTCTGGTCTCGTGGTTTAGGCCCTGTGGTTTTAGTCTCTTTAATTGCTGTGAGGTCAGTGAGAACGAGAGCTCTGACAAACCTGGAAAGCTGCTGGCCAAGTCTGCAAAGGCTGCACACTCAGACATTTCTAGGTCTGTCTGCTTCTATCTATGGAACAAGATACATTTTTAATGCTCTATCCTGTCCAGGAGGGGAGGGACACAGGGAGCTCCTGTCGTCTGCAAGGAGGAGAACAGTGACCATTCAGCAAGCAGCTGGCAGGGACAGAAACTGGACCTTGGACACTCCTGTTTGCCACCAGGATGCAGGGGTTGTCACAGGGTGGCCTTGCAGTGTGCCCCATCACTACTGTTGTCCTCCAACACCCAAGCATGGCCACAGCTGGACCTTGGGGGGCTCTAGACAGATGCCTTAGGCTGTGCAAAAGAATTGTGCTTAAATGAGTTTTCCTCTCCTGTGGGTGAACTGTCTGGAAGGGACACAGCAAATTACTTTTGGCCAGGCTGCTTCTTTAGCAGCCAGATAGAGAAAGAGCCTCAGAGCAAGAGGAAGATTGTCTTGGGTTGCAAATGTAGAGAAGCAGCTTAATTGAGTCACAGATGATGTCTCTGTTTTGATATTTAAATAATTGGCTGGCTCAGACACTGCTATATAAACAGGTGGTAAACGTGTTCCCTGAAGTCAAAACACAAAAATCAGGGTTTAAGATTTCTCCTTTCTAGAATATTAAAGGGCAGACCTAGGAATATCAAGTGTTTTGGAATAAAATCACATACTAAATTACTTTTACAGTCAATTCCTCTTTTCATTTCACCTGTACTGGGAAAGCTATGTACTTTAGTATTTTCCCCTTTGAAATGTTAACTTGTTTTCTAATTTTATTAAGATACTTCTTGGATACTGAAAGAATCAGATGGAATAGGCAGGTTTTGTTTCCTTTCTTAAGTCTCTCATAAAAACTCCTGTAGAATTTTATAAAGGATAATGTTCTTTCTTAAGCCAGAGAGTAAGATAATACATATGAAGTATAATTCTCAGTTGAATCGGATAAGTTGCTGCACAAATTTCTCCATGAACTTTTTATTAATGCTTGCTGGTTCTTAAGATAATGCCTGTAGCAACAGGACTGATTTCTACCCACTTTGTCTCTACAAGTATCTTAAGAGGCATTTTTAGAGGGGAAGATGGGGCAGAGCATCAAAGGAACTGATTCACATGAAACAGGGAGGTCCTCAGAGTCAGTCCTGGCTGGGAAACCTGAACCATTCTGCACTGGTGTAATGGTTTTCCAATGAGCCAGCAGACGGAAAGGGAGTGGGAGGCTGGAGCTGGTGGGTCAGGGCCTACCCAAATCCTCCTCAAATTAGAAAGGTTTCACAGGAGTATCAGTACCGACTCAGTGGCTCATGGGAAATGTCAAATCATTCTGACTTTCTTGTTTAGTTTCAATAACATAAAAGGTGTTTCATTTTGCTGAGGTAAAAATGTTTCCCTTTGATTTGATTGTTTTGATTTGTGTTATTTTGGCTTCTGAGTTAGGTGAAAATACAAGCTTTAAAATGGGAATGTATAAGAGTATAAGGTACATATGCTGTTTAGTCTTTTATAGTCTTTTTTTTTTTAACCCAAACATCATAATTCATCAAACTGAAACAATGCAACATTATCAAAGCAGGTTATCTCATGTTCTCTTTTCCATTGCTCCAAAGAAAACATAAAAATGATGGCTCTCCAGACTATCACAAGTTTCCACAAAACAGATTTGTTTATTTTTTATTAGGTTTGCTCAAGTAACAATAAATACAGCATCATAACCATTGAGTTTGGAGAATTGGAAGCTCTCTGTTGTGCATAAAATAAGGGAATATCAGAGTGGGAAACGCACAGGTTTTCTCCACTGCTGTTTGTCCCTCTTTCCCCCATCAGCAGTGTCTTTGGGAGCAGCTCTGCTAAGGCTTATCAGCACATACCTGGGTTGGTGGGGTTTTTTTTGTTGTTGTTGTGGTGGGTTTTGGAAATCTTGGAAATGTATTTTCAGTGCTGCCATTGGTTGGCTCTTTTAGTTCAAGTTGAATGGATATGTGCTGTTATTTCCACTTCTCATGCTCCCCAGTTCTCTGCTGAATGTTCTCCCTGCTGTGGCTCTGCACGGCTCCACTGCCCTTGTGCAAGTTCCCAGCTCCTGGTTGGGCTGCCTGGGACCAGTCCAGCTCCCAGGTCCAAGGGACAGTCCTGCCATGGCTGCTCGCTCTGACTTTACATCTGCAGTGAAAAGAGAGACTAAGAAACCCAGCACTGCTTCAGAGCAGTTCCTGTAACATATTAAAAGGCTGAGTCTACAGTGACCTTACAACCACCTTGGCTATTAGAGACAGAGCCAAGGTGGAAAGTGCTGCAATTTGGGAAGGAAAGGGAGTATTCAGTTCCCTGTCTGGTAGCCGCTGGGATAGTGTAGCACCTGCCAGGCCAGGCTGACTTTGCTCTGGTGGCTTTCTCCACCACCCCACTGTCCTCACAGGCTCAGTCTCATGTATCTGAGGGAGAGAACAAGGTTCTTCTCCAGCATGCTGGAAAATGGCAGCTGCTCCCGGGGAGTCCAGCTGCTTTGTCTTGTAGGACCTTGCAAACCAAAATCTCCGTAAGTAACAAAACCAGTGGCCAGTTTTAATCTTTTGTTACCACGGTGAGGCTCCGACTGCAATGGGTTTCCCCCAGTTCATGCCTCTCTCTGGGAGATCACCAGGGCTTCACCCATGAAAACGGGGATTCCTGGAGGTTCCTGGCACATGCAAACTCAATCCTGAACCTGGGGGGAACTTTTAAGCCTGAGTGTAATTGGTGCTGAGGGGCTGTAGATCTTAATCTCTCAAACACACAGAGCATTGTTAATGAAGGAAGAGTAAATTTACTTGTTCATATGATTAACAATTAATAATTAAATATCCCTCCCAGTTGCAGCTGTAATGTAATCATCACGAGGTGTGTTTACCACTTGGTTTCCACTTGTTGTGAACTGATGATTCTCAGGTTAATTCTCCTGTGTGCCAACCTTATCTTCCCTCTGAAGGAAAATATTAATGAATTCTTGTCTGTCTTGGGGAATCCATTCCAGATTTGCATTTTTAAAGTGTATGTATTCTTTCATTCCCCCCTCAAGGCCTTTCAGTCTTATCTAAACAAAACATCCCTGTTGTCATACCAACCATGTAAATTTGTGTTCACATATCTTTCTGGTTTTCTACTTTGTTTATTACTCAACTCGTATTGCTTCAGAACATAAATTCCTACAAAACAGGACAATGTTATCCTGCCACCTATCAGAATTATTCATTTTATAAGTTGGTTTTCGAGGAAATGGATAATTCTCTAGCTGTCAGAGCTCAAGCAGTAGAAAGGTTAAAAAATGTTGTGAAAGTTTTAACTTTTGGTGATAGTGAGGACCAGGGAGAGGACCTCCGGGCTGTATTCCTCCAGAGCATCCTCAGGCTCTGGTCAGCTGTTACCAGTGGGTCCATAGGAGAAAGTGGTTGCAAATAATGTTTGCAAAAAACATCTTTAAAATCACACAAGCACATGCTGCTGCATACATGTCCAGGAAGCAAAATCAGAGGGATTTTTTTAAAAAAGTGAGCATTTGGGAGTTAGCCATGACTGTCTTTTGCAGCTATCAATATAGACCACTAAGACAACACAGTAAAAGGACATTGTTGAGCTTTTATGTTAAGTTACCTACTCTGATGGGAGGCTGGGGGTCTTTGAGGCTTGAGAATTGAGATACTGAGGACTCTGCTCTCAGCCGAGGGAGAAATACAGATTTCAGGGTACGTAGAAGGAAGCAGGCAATAAAGAGTAATGAATTCTTTATTAATAGGACATTGACAAAGTCATTTAACCTCTGGAAGACACAGTGTTGCCAATACGACTGGGGTAATGGTCAATTTATCTCTGCCACAGATGTCACTTGGTGATACAAAATGCAAGCAATGAAAGGTAAGACCTGGACATAGAGTATTAATAGGGTGGCAGCTTCCAGAGGAAAACTCACCTCTTGAAAATAATGTTATCAAAATGGCATATTCAATTTCCTTATCTGAACAGGATGAAATTCAGTCTCCCCTGTTTAGGGCTATGTATTCAGAAAAAGTATTTTTAACCTCCCCTCTGTGGCTTGCCTGCTTGCATGCTGCAAATCCACCAATGGCATGAATATGAAAAGAACACAGCACTGAAAATAGCATCGCAGGTCCCAAGCCTGCACTCCAATGTGCTCTGCTGAGTCTCCTTAAAATCAGTGAGATCTTATTTTATTGCTGATATCAGCTGTACTACCCAACCTCATGGCAGACGGAGGCCTCAGAAAGCATGTATTTGTCTTTCCTTCTAAAAAAAGTCTCTGTTCTTTCTAACATACATGGTAGAGATTCACTGATCTTATTCCTGTTACAAACATGTATTGCCAGCAGTGTGACACTGTGTGTGCAGAGAAGGACTGCCACTCTGGGGGCAGGACAGTGACATTTTATTACTCCATAGGATATTACGTGTCCAGGCCTGCTCTGTCCACCAAGGTTTATTTTTGCTTCATAGAAATCTATGAAATGGTTCTTGGCAGACATGAGGAAGGAAAACCTGTCCTTTTGGACATGACTGGCATTGCACATTTGCAGGGTGCTAACTACAGGCAGTGCTTTGCCAGAGCCTGTTAATTAGTGATTTCAGTGTTATCTGGTGGTCAGTAGGATACCCAAGCCCAGCTGGTAAGCGTAGTTCAGCTCAGGCTGCAATGGGCTTGCATAGAGAGAATGTGGACAGAAACCAAATAGAAACAAAACAGAGAAGGGTGAGACACTTCTTTGTAAGCCAAACTTCTTGCATTATCTGCCAAAGGGAGTGATCAAGTTTTTATCAATAAAATATGGGCAACAGCAGAGAGACGCTGGTACTCAAGTGTTACTGGGAAGGGGAACAGATGGGAACTGGCAGGCTGGAGCATCTGGGAGAAAAAGGAGCCCACAGCCCTGCCCAGCTGGAGCAGGCAGACTGTGGGACAGAGCCTCTCAGCAGCCTGTCTTGGTCACTCTGTTCTGTCACCACTTGTCTTTGGTGGAGGAGACCTCCTGAATGCCAATTTGGACCAATGGTCTTGTCTGAAGGCAGGATGTTGAGAGTTGTGCTCTGACCCTAGCAATGCCAAATCAACTTAAGTACATCTAGACAATGTCATGCATAAAAGGAGTATAGACAGGAAACCCAGAAATCCTGGCTCTGGCATTGTCCAAGCTGAGAGCATAGACAGAGCACCTGGAGCTCCCTTATGATATGGGTGGTTGAGTTTCCATTCTCCCAAAACCAGAACATACCTACATACATGTATACACATTCCTTTCAGCCTTCCTCAAATGTGAACTTTTGCAAATACTTTTATCATAGAGTAATACTAAATATTGTGGTCAGCTGGCAGAGTCAGGCCTCAGGTTTTACATATTAACAACCAAACAAGCATCACCAAGCTTAGCCTGCATATTTACATTCTCTCCCTTCTCCAGACAGACTCTGCTAGTCCAGACACTGCTGAAAGCTAAATAGGAGCCATTCAGTGAGTGAGATATCATGGGCAGGCAGGTAGTGATGGGGATAGATGGATTGATCTGCACCTCCCAGTAAATCCCAAAATACCAGTTTCTGTCATTTCACTTCAGTTACAACCAGCCTGTCTGTGGTGCTACAGTGTAATTCATCATCTTTGTACTCGTGAGGCAGTGGGGGTGTTGGTGACTGCCCAAAGACAGACTTTCATGACTGTCCTATTCAGCCTTCCTGACCCAGCCAGGCTCTATCACCTGCACCAGGATCTGTAGCAACACTTGGACTTAAGTTTCATCCTGGTCAGTGCCGAAGCATCCTGCAAAAAAAACCTTCAGCTATTGATTTACAATTAAGGTTGATCCAGCAAAAAATTAGATTTTGCTCACATTTGTTCCCTGAGGCTGGACTGTCTGATTGTGGCTGAGACCAAGGTAGAGCGGTGACAATGTGGATGGGCTCATGTGCTCTGGGGCTGTGCCAAGACACAATTCTTTTGGCTGGAACTTAGTAGGAGGATTAATATGATAATGGATACATCCTTAGATTTACTTCCATGAGCTGGATTTGGTGCTTTCTTGGGATATATCCCAGTGTCCTGGAAATTCTCCATGTGGCAGAAGGACTGGCTCTCCTGATCAGTGCTTGTAGCCAACTGGCCTGTGTCCACTGGGTGGGAGAGGAGGTAGCCTCCAGCACAGGGATTGGGCATGGCAGCCAGGCTGACCTAGCAGCATGTAGGATAGTGAAATTTTGGAGAAGTGAAAAATGGAGAGATGGATAAATATTCGGTTCAAATTTTTTAAAAGACTGAAAAATCTTAGGTTGGCAGAAGTCAAACTATTTATCTTCTTACTCCTCCCTTACCCATTTTTCTCCCTCTTCTGTCTGCCATTTTTCATCCTTTCCTCCTATGTTTTTTCCTTATTTTTAATGCGGAAATATAAGGGATATGTGCAATGAAATTAGAAAACATATCAAGAACTGCATGTGCTTTATAGATGTTATCATTGCAACAGAGTGCTGGAGAAATGGAAACAAGAGTGCCATTTCAGCATCTTCCCTAGCATGAGTCAGAGAGATTGATAGTTATCCTCTTGCAATTAGAATTTTTATTAGCACTGCCAGTGGCCCTTGGCGTGCTGTGAATGGATGCCATCTTCTTGGAGTGTTTAGTCTTTCATAATGCTTTAGAGAAAATAAAGATGGGTTGGAGTCACTCACCACATAATACTGAGGGGAAAATGATGTTTTATGTTGCCTCAGGCTGGGTTTTCAAGCTCCAAATACCAGCCATAAAACCTGTTAGGTATTCACATGGGACAAAGCTCAGCAGAGCTCACATGTTCCCAGGGCTATGGAGCACCAGGAATGGGCTGAGGCTTGGAAGTTCGGATGATTGTCCAGCTCCTCTGCTCTCCCCATTCCTAGCATTCTTGAGCAGAATTCACAGACTGCCCTGCTAATGCCCAGCAATCTGCATCAAAACAACAATTTCATTCCCTAAAGGAACTTGCCCTTCTCTACTTTTTCCTTCCTTGAGACAGACACAGACCCCAGACTGACCTGATGCATGTTAAATAAGCCATAGCATTCTTTCACAGCATGCTATTTTTAAGAAACTTCATGAAAATCCTGCTATCATGGAGAAAAACTACACTTTTTCCCTTTCTATAGGATTCACATTACTGAACCAGGGAGAGTCTTAACACCTGTGCTAGAGCCAAAGAGCGAACTGGAATATATTTTTCCTATGAGACTTGCCCCAGCACTTAATGGTCTTAAAAACTCATCTCTGGAGTAATGCAAGAGGCTGTTCAGTAACATGTCATATTTGCACAGGGTATTTCTGTGTCTTGCCCTGGTATTTCTGGGAGGCAGGGGCAGCAGTCTTCTATGAACCATCCTCCCAGAGCTCACACCAGCCTGGGGAACATGACAGGGCATTCTCTGAGCCTGCCGAAAACACATCCTAGGGATCAAGCTCCCGTGGTGATGCAGATGCTTCCTCCTCTCTTCCCAAATACCGCAGGCTCTGGAGCATCTGCTGGAAACAGGGTTCTGAGCACATCACAGGCATTTCAGCTGCTTTAAAATCACTGTCAGGCAGAAATGCTGTACCCAGGGTGGAATCTGCATTGCCTCCATCAGTGCCCTCGGGCTGGGCTTAGGATCCACGTGCCTGCTCGGCTGCCTGCAGCCTGATGTTGATCTGCCCCGTGGTGCCTACTCCTTTTTTGAGAGTAGGAGGCAAACTGCTAAATCAAGCACTGGCTTCTGAGCATCACAATCAGCTTACTCGCCTCTGCCTGTACTCACATGCCTCCATGGCCAGTGGCTGCTGCAGGTCCCTGGGCCCAGCCCGTGGCTGCTCAGCCATGTGTGTGAGGAGTGGGGTGCTGTGGAGAAGGAGCCCTCAGGTCTCTGCCCCAGCTGGTGGGGATGATGCTACATGGAGATGATGACTTACCTCCCTGGGTAGTGACACCCACTGAAGGTCTCACAATATGCCAACCAAACAAGCCTCAGCTGAGCATACAGACAAGCCACTTGTAATTCGAAACAGGCCTGAATTTTCCTTTAAAAACCCATAATATGCGGGTTTATTTTCTGCAACTCTTCCAGGCCGGTTACCCCAACTGTTGGCAAACTGCAAGGATGGGGTTGCCATGGAGATGCTCCACACTGATTCACATGAAATACCTCATTGCATTATCCCCAGAGTGGTGAAAGCCTTTCACAGCTGATAATTTTTAAGAGAATGATTCATCGTTAAATATATCATGGCAGCTCAGCATTGTTTGCTCTTCCTCGGAAGCATAATCTGGAAATAGGCAGCTCTTGGGATGCTCCTGAAGTCAAAAGTGAGATCATGAGCAAGATGCCTGCCGCAGAGCACAGTGGCACTTGGATTTTGTTCAGCCTGTGCTGAGCACAGGAGAGGGTCCTGTGTAGCACAGCTTCCTGCTTACTAGGGACAGCTTTTGACAAAGAAACACCTCAGTCTGTGTAGCATCCCACTGAAACCCATGAGAATTGCTCAGATGCTGGCTGGTGTAGATGCGGGGATCACAGTCCAGTCACATGGCTGCCAGGGCCATGGCCTGTAACAACTGTTAAGAATTTTTGCATTCACCTCTTGAGTCACTTCCGTGCAATCAGAGGAAAAGTAAAATCCACATTAGAGCCAGGTGACTGAGAGGGGCCGTGTCTCTCCCTGGGTCCTGCACTGCATTCAGTTCCCCTTAGGACTTGGCGCCAGCTGGGAAACCAGAGTTCCTTCTGTCAGAGGCAGAGCTGGGATGAGTCCATAGCTGTGCACACCATGAGGAGCTTCCCCTCTGTTCCTCCACCCCTCTTGGCTCCCTGTCCCCCAGCCCTCCCAGCCTCACCAACAAACTCAGCCCCCCCATCTGCCCTGCCAGGCACCTGTGGGCAGTGGAAGGGACCTCATCTCCTGCCACGTTCCCCAAATTATCAATGAGCACGACCAGCCAGACGTGGTTTTTGAGGCAGCAGCTGTGCTGCAAGGTCCAAGCAACTCCCCATGCATGGCTGTGATGGGAGGGAGGTCTAGACAAGGCTTTCTCCTCCAGGAAAAGCTGGTGTGAACTTAAGAGGTCATGAAAAGCCTCTTTTTACCACCATGAGTAACAAGGAGGGAAGTCCAGACCTACGACACACAGACAGACCTGGCATGAGTGATTTGGGGCAGAGGCAGGAGCGCTGAGCCCTTGGCTGTGTAACAGCCCTGCAAGATGGAATAATGTCAGCTCTCTCTGAGACATAAACAGGAGCTGCCATGGCAGGTCAGGCACTGGCCTGGCCGAGGTCCTGCTGCCCTCCATGCCAGCTGGCACAGGCATGGGGTGAGCTCAGAGAGGGGTTAGTGAGCAGTGGGTGGGAGAGGTGACTGACAGAGGAAAAGAAAGAGAAGAGAGAGGAGGAGGGGAGCATGGATATATTCCAGGTGCTGGGCTTTGTGCAAATGACCACAGAGAGACCCGGGGAAACCAGCACAGGGCTGGGAGAGCAGGAATGTGGTTGGAGGTCCAAACATGGCCAATGTGAAGGTGGGATCTGCAGTCATGTATTAGCAGTTTTCCTGATAACTTTTGTGTCTCTGTGCTGAGTGGTGGATACCTTTGATGCAGCAGCTCAGAGGCACATCTGATGTCCGCTGGCTGGATGTGGGAAGTCAGCATCATCTGAATTTTAGCTGGGATCACAGGAAACTGTCACGTCCCCAGACCCACTGCTCAGCTGAGATCAGCTGAAGGGTCTGCAAATACATGCAAGTGCTGTGGCAGACTGGCAGCCAGGACTTGTGGGCCAGGGAAGAGGGCACACAAATGAGCAGAAAATGAGAGGCAATGTTTTCTAAGATACTTATGTGATTTGCAACCCTTTTTCAGGCTCCTTAACCCAGTTTTAAAACTATTTAGGTGCTTGGCGGTGCTGGAGGATTCATAGTTGGATTTTCAGGTGGAGAGGGGTGGAACACAACTCTGAACAGGGCTACATGTCCTCTGGAGTCACCCAAGATCCGTGAGGCAGCAGCCCTGCAGCTGGGGAAACAGGCATTAAGCTGCCTGCTCTGGTTTTGAAATGGTGCATTGAGAGAATTTGCTGAGGACACAATAACTTTCTTTTCTGTAGGAAATGGGCCCTGGTCAAACAGCTGCTTGCACTTAGAAAGTAACCCAAAACCAACTGAAATGAACAAAACCTGGCCTGTGTGTTCTTGACTCCAGGCCAAAATAATCCTCACTTATTCCCAAGACAAAACTGTTTCCTCTGTCCCTAAAAGCCAAAGACATACATTTCATGCATAATTAAAGTGAGATTTTAGTATACATCAGAGCCTAGGGTTGTGTGAGGCACAAATGGGGCTTTCCAAACAAGGCTTTTGATTACTAGTCATTTTAAGTGCAGGAAATAATGGCACTTCTGAGTTCTCCAAGCCCTAAGAGAGGAATTTCTTCAGAGAGGAACCATCTGACTGATGGTTCCTGGTATATTGCAGCTTCACTCAGTACAGCAACTTCCCTTGCTAGGATGGAAATACCAGGAAAGACTGGAATTGCTGCTAGACCTGGAGCCCAGAGAATGGAGACATACTCTGCCAGTGTCCTACACTGACCACCCTCACCTAGCCAGCCACAAACCAACACACACATACCACGAGTATTTCTGTAGCTCTAACAACCAGTGAGTTTTCAATTTGTTAATCCCATTCCTGTGCTTCTTTGAGAGCAGCCACTTATGGGTGAGGGATGAGGATAACAGTTCGCATTTGTGCCTCACTAATACTTCTGCTAAACCTCTCTTCCTTGGGTCATACATGTCATGGCTTTTCCCAGGAGACTTTGAAAGGGCTTTTGCTGAGGTCAAGAAGAACTGTCAGTGTTGTAGTAGGCAAAAACCTCATCCCAGTGTCTTATCCTGAAATCCCTGGTCTGATGCATCCAGGGCTCAGGGAGGTGTTTGGTCCAACATGACTGGTATCCTGCAGAGTAGCCTGCAGATTTCTCATATCCCCACTTGCATCCATGCTGAGATTGTAAGGAAAGCACTTTGTCAGTGGAGGTGTCTTTCAGCACTCCTGTATTTCATGGACTCTCTGGCAGACTAGAGTACACAATAGTTGTCTCTGGTTTTGTTTCTTGAGAGAATGGAGGGAGGCCTTCTTTTCATCAAAGAAGACTGAATTTTCACATTTCCCCAGAAAACCTTAGAGCTGAATGAACTCAAACAGAAAAGAACCAGCAGTGGTGAGAACTGCATCTCCTGGTGAGGAGAGGAGGAAGTTGTCAGAGGAGTGCTGCTACATCATGTCCTTATCTTTGGGGTCTGGGTTCATTTGAACCCCTGACCCTGCTTGCCCAAGGCAATGTTTTCCATTATTAGCCAAGTAAATTATCCAAACTTTTCTACAAGGTTGTAGACGAGCAAGTAGGGCTGTCTGTGGAGGCAGATGCAGGCTGGCAGCGCAGCATGCGCACGTGCCTGCTCCTCTGGAATGGAGGGTGAAGGCTCCAGGCAGCTCTCCCCATTCCCAGGCTGCCCACTGCCTGCCACCAGCTTTTCACTGTCTCACAGGTAACCCTCCCTTCTATCTGAGCTCATCCCAATCCTTATTAAGGGTTTTCTTCAGATAAGAGCATTGAGAAAACATGATCTCCTTTCCCCGTTCTTGCTCCCTCTCAATGACACTGTCCCCTTCCCAGCCAGAACAGGCTGCCTGTAAATCCAAATCCACTGCCTGCACTGGGCTCTCCCACCCCAAATCCAGGCACAGTGCTAACCCCATGCTGCCTCTCCTTCCTTCCTGCCTAATCCTCTCTGTCCTCCAGCTACAACACAGGCTGTTAGCCCCTCTCCAGACCTCCATCACCCTCAGCACCCTGGGAGCAGTGAGGCCTGAGGGACACATTGTGGAACCAGGCACAGGGGGGCTATCACTGTGGTGTGGAGGGGGAAAAAGGGAGCTGCTCCAAAAGTAGGTGGTTTTCTTCCAGGCCAGGTAACCTTGATTTCACGTAGAGCTGTAGGCTGAGTAGGGACTCCAGGAGAGCCTGCCCCAGGAGAGGAGAGGTG
Source organism: Apus apus (assembly GCF_020740795.1). Lineage (NCBI taxonomy): Eukaryota > Metazoa > Chordata > Aves > Apodiformes > Apodidae > Apus > Apus apus. Next base: position 7,280,834 of record NC_067296.1, on the reverse strand, counting down.
GGGGAGCAAGAGGTGCCTGCCTGCTGCTGCAGGTTAGAGACTGTAAGTGCTGTGGCTCCAGCAGACCTGGTCACTGCAGAGGGGAAACTGGCCCGTGATTCTCAGCCCATGGATGTCCAATGATCAATAGAAACAGATCAGAAGAATTTGAGGCAAGTGGTGGTGTTTTAAGAGACAGATGTGCCGAAGGGAGACATACAGTGAGAGAGACCTGCAGCCCCTTCACCTGTTTCAGTCTCTTCTGATTAAGAACCAAAGCCATGTGATTTTAGGTGGATCTCCACTTAACATATATCCATATTATTAAGACTTTTATCTCTCTGTAATTTTCTTCTCAACTCTGAGGTTGCAAAGAGCCAGGGTGTGTTAGGCCTAATCAACCCTGTATTAATAATTGATTTGTGGAAGCAGAGGTTGACATACACAATGCTTAGAATAAAAGTCATCCTTGGGGCAGGGAAAGGGTGGAACAAGGAAGAAAAAAAGGGTTTCCTTCTCCTGCATGTACCATTCATGCAGCCATTTAGCATCCTGGATTTCAAAGGCCTTTCAAAAACTTCCATAAGCAGGTAACAAAAAAGTAGGTCACAATTAAGCTCTTGGTTTCAAAAGGAATCTGCTTGGAATGATACATGATGTGTGTAATTATACCGGGGATTGACTGAGCGGCAGAGCTATTCATCAGGAAAGGCACTAGGAAAGTGTTACATGCTGTGCAAAGGCTGTATCTGCACCCAGAGCCCCCTGGCAGGGCCTGGGACACCTTCTCTCACCCCTTCTCCAGCCACACTTCCAGATCCTGCTGGCAGGAGCCACAGGGCTGAGCAGGGTGCCCAGACTGTCTGATCCTCTCAGTCCTTGCTGTTTGGCAATATTTGTGCCCTGCGAAACTGCAGGCTAATGGGAAATGCTTACAGCAAATGGTAGTAAGGGTTTGTTTGAAAAGGGTTGCAAATAAATCAGATGGAGACCTCCCCTTCATCTTACAGAAAAACTTCATGCCCTTTTCTTGGAGGCAAAAATTCCTGTACGCTTTCCCCACTTTGCAGGATCACCTAATGTCCCAGTGGCAGGATCTGGTGGTGGACCCAGCTAAGGAAGGCTTTTCTCTGTAGGAAGCTCAGCAGGCAAAGTCAGTAGGAAATCAATATCTTAATGGCCAAATAAGACCTGGACTTGACCTGCAGTCCTCTCTCACGACCGTAGTAAAGCTTTGGTCATCTGCAGTTAATGTCTCAAGGGGTGTTTTGTTTCCTGTTTGTCAGGAAAACAAAGCATCTTTGGAAGGGCAGCACTGTATCAGGCTGTGCTTCTGGGAGTCAAGGGAGAGCCATTTCTCCTCTAATACATAGCAGAAAAATCTCAGTATTCCACCAGCTAGCCCAAAAGCATTTTCCCTGGCTGGCACTTTCTCTACCTTGCAAGCTCAGCTAGCTCAGGGGACAGAGGGATTTCCAGAGACAACAGCCCCACAGGATTGCATGAGTTCTTCCCAGGGCAGGTGAACACCTCTGTCAAAGACAGCAGGTTAGCATGGACAGGAAGAGAGGTTTTTTACAGTAACAGTGCTGAGGTGGCTGCCTCTGACAGCACTTTGTCTCTTAACATGTTTCTTAATTCCTTCCTCTGGATTTTCTCCTGCTGTGGATGTAGCACTGCATGCCTGGTAGCTTGTTGACTGTCTGCTCAGAGCATGGCAAGTGAGAAGCACAAACACAGGGCCCTGAAATGCTCTATCATGCTCCACTCTGTAAAGGAGGGGTTTCCAGATGGGAGAGATTTTGTATTCCTGAACAGTTGAAATACTGTGTGTCAGCAGGGCACAGTGCTGGGCTCACCAGCCCAGCCTAAGGCAGCACATGGAAGGGCTCTTTGGAGGCATCTCTATGAGGCTCCTACCCAAAAGCTGCACTCCTCATAACCAAAACCTGCTGGGTCTCAAGTGCCCAGTCCCCCTGGTGCAGCCTTCATGCACCTGATGAGTGAGAAGTGGAGAGGAAAATTCTCCTTCTCTTCTTCTGGAGATGCAACTTTGCCCATAGGTGTCTGTTTATACATTATCTAGGGTGCATTTTTACCTGGTTACATATCACCTGGCTTGTTCACTGAGTATTACTCTTTACACCTGCACTTGGCTGGTTGTGGGTGAGCAGCAGATTTCAGGGGTCAGAACAGGTGCATAGTGAGGAGCACAGTACTTACATTCATTATAACCAAAACCAATTCTGTGGTTCTTCTATCTCAGTTAAAGGACCTGAGGGAATCCTTCAATTAGGACAATTGCTGATACAGTTGTAATACCCCAGGTTCTCCTTTTACAAGCCTTAAATTGACATTTGCAAGTGTTCACAAAATCAGACCACGGGTCTGTTAACTTTGCTTGAGCCCTGAGCTGCATCATCTATTGAATTCCTTAACGTTGTGCTGTAGTTTCCCTTGGTGAATTCAGTAAATGGCATTTTGAGCTCTTGGCTAATGCATCTTACTGCAGACTGGAAATGTTACTGGATGGTACAAGCATAGCCCTGAAATACCCTTAAACCTGCAGTGTAACAGCACACATGAGGGGGGAGGTGAAATGCAGTAGTTAGTGGCTTCAGCTGTTTTGGGTGAAGGAATTACACAACTCTGGAAACCAGGGAGCAGGGGAACACTTCCAGCCCAGACCTGCTTCTGCTCCCATAGACAGCTAATGCCAGCCTCTGCCCAGCCTTGCCAAGGTCATGCTAAAACCAGGGATTGCAGTGTTTTCCTGATGTCTTTTGGTTCCCTGTTTGGGGATTAGTTTGGGCTGATGTAGCTCATAGAGAAGCAGGTCTCAGGCCTGTGCTGAGGCTGAGCTGAGTCAGAGGCCATGGAGAGGTGGCTGTGTCCCCACTCCTCTCCGTGCCACGCGGTCATGTGCCACCCCCAGCACAGCAGCTCCCCATGGACCCCTGAAGTGGGATTACTGGGAGCAAGGTGGGTTTGGTCATACTGACAGCTACCCACCAGGAAATCAGCAGTTCCCTCTTGGCACCTAAGCCCTTGGAGCTGCCCAGGTAGTTTCCACTAAAGCGCTTTGCCTCCAGAAGCTTGTTTTTTGTTAAAATTCTGGATTTTCCTGGCATTTTGGCTCTGCAGTCACAGTGAGCTGACTCTGTGCTGGGTCAAACTGAGTTGGGCCAGCTCTACTGGAAACGGGCTTGCATGAGGGGCCAGCTTGCACCAGGGTCTGCTACCTGCATGAGCACCAAGTTACCTAGACAGTGAGATGTTTTACCTACCTGTTTTGGAATGGAGATATCAGCAGAGATGTGTGTTGTGGAAGAAAACAGTAAGAGACATACTATGTTTGATGAAGTTGAGATGGTACAACTTTGATAATTATTTTTCTTTCCAAGATGCATCTTATTTTCTATCATGCATAGCAACACAGTCATCATTGGAACAAAATCTTTCAGTATTCTCAAAATGTTTTTATTTATCTGAAATATATTTTATTTTCAGAAATGTTGTTATGCAGTAATTGTCAAAATGTCCTTATTTCCTATGGGAAACAAAAAAAACCAACACACCTCTGCCTCTTGACAATTTCTAGTCTTAGTGTGGAGTTGCTTGGTTAATAGCAAAGACCTGAAGCTGAATTCTGAAACCTTCAGCTCACTTCTTTGCACACCAGAAAATTATATAGAATTACATAGAGTTGTTGTATGGAGTGACCCTTAGTCATATTGTCTAAGCTGCTTATTTCAACAGAAATAAGATGTATATAATAATCTTCTTATACTTACTGAGAAACCTAAACAAGGCCAGTACTGTGGTGGGGTCACTTATCTCTGGCTATAATAAGGTTACTACACAAGGAGATATTAATGTTGGAAAAAGCATGCTGGAGATTTCACCTTTGGGTCAGTGTAATTAGTTCTGTCTTAAATAGGTGCTTAGAAGGTTTCCTTAGAAGTTCATGAGTGAGTATCCTCCACAAAGGAAAGGAATGAGTAGGACATCCCCATGGGATGTATAAGTCTGAGAGTCTTGTACTGCTGGGGTGATACTCTTCAATGTGTCTTCTCTAAACAAGTCTTGTAGAACCAATTGTTTGCTACAGCTTTAAAAGATCATGCTGTCTGATAAAGGAGCGTGTGGAGTGGTCTGGGTGGTGCTGCAGTAGTGATGAAGGCTGATTTTCAGTAAAATTTGACTTAAAGGCCCCAGCAAGGAATCACAGATTGTTGTTACATCTGGATCTCACTTACTTTCAAAAAATGGCCAACAAGGCCATCAGAGGCCTCAGCATGTTCCTGTTCTCCCTGTGAGCTTCTTCAAGAGGATTCTTCTTGTGCATCACCCCAGGGTCCTCCAGCACTGAGCTTGTGAGCTGAGCGGGGAGCCCAAGCAGGGCAGGGGGAAGGTGGGAAACACATCCCTGTCATGGCTCTCAAGGCACGTGGTGACAATAGCTCTGAGTCTACATGTTTTCAGCCAGGGGGTAACTTTCAGTGCCTCTGTATTTACGAGACAGTTGAAAAAAGAAGAGTCAAGGAAGAGTTAATGGTTTAAAAGAAGGATTTACACCTTGTGTTTGAAACTTCAGTAGCAAAGTGTTTTTCTGTAGGGAGAAAAATGTTTTTGCAAAAAAGCCTGTTTTTTCCCTGGGGAAAATATATCCTAGTTACATTAGTAATTCCCAAAGTAGGATATGCAAAGGGTCTGTGGAACATTTTTTGAGTTGTTCCTTGAAGGGCAGAAGCAGTCAGTGAGTAGTGAAATCTTCTCTTACAGTATGGAAAAATCACAGACATCAGCTGGTGCAAGAGGGATCATGTTCAGGGCTCAGCTCACAAGCAGGCTCCCCTCCAGCAAAGGCTTTTCTGAGATGCAGCAGTGCCAGTGCAGTGAGTGCAGGAAGGGGCTGGAGCAGACCTGGGGCAGGAATGACCTATTGGCCTCTCCTCTGGCATCAGCAGAGATTTGCATTGGCACCACTGTTTGTGCAGTGCAAAACCATTTTTAAAAATATAATTGGAAGGAGGCACTGGCCCATTTCACCAGTGCTGGACATGATGGTCATGGAAACAGTCACGGGAACAGAGAACGGGGGCAGTTGGAGGGCATGTCACAGAGATCCTGTTAATATAGAAATAATTTTCCAGAAGCACAAACCCGAGATTGAGCAATGCATTTTTGGGATAAAACCAAAGCCATTAATCTTAGTTGTACTGAATACTTGCAACCCCTGTTAAAAAAATACTTTGGAGAAAAAGTCCCTGAAACAATGTTTAAAAGAGGAGTGGGAGCCTCTGGTGTGCTTTTGTCATTCCTTACTTGCGTATTATTTATGAGAGAGATTTCTCCCAGGTTTTGGTTGATACCAGGCCTGTTGTAGCCCACGTGGAATGGTGGATCAGCTCTCTTGAAGTAATCACCAGGGACTCAGCTTATTAGGCACATGTCTGGAGGTAGGGATTGTGTAAGGGAAACCTGACCCCAGAGGTGTTTGGGTGTTAACTGTCACCTGAGCAGGCAGAAGACTTCCACTTGCTGGTCTGGCTTGCTTTTTGGAAGTGTACACTTTGATAAAGCACACACGTGTAGACACAAAACCTAGCCACAACATCCACCTTGCAATTTATTAATCTCTGAAAGATTAACATGCTGCAAAAGGCCAGTTCTTCTACCACATGTCAGTGACCTCCTGTCTTCTCACAGCACACCTTTCTCTCCTTCCATGGGATATTGAAAAGCAAACTGCAAGTAACTGCAAACACAAAGGAGAAATTTAGAGGCCTCGTCTTTTCCCATCTTTTCTCAATTGCTCTAAGAGATGATGATGAGTTAGACCACTGGAATGGTTTGTTGTGTAACCCATCTCTGTTGGCACTGGCCAAACCTGACCCCTGCCATGTCTGTGCTAACAGTTTGGGCCTCTCTAGAGTGGGTGAGTCACTGCTCACTCTTCATTCAAGAAAGTAAAAAATGGCACCTGGGAAGTATGCCAAATCTTTTAGGAATATGAGCTCCTTGATTACTGACCAGCTTCTCAGTAGATCTGGGGACAGGTCAGACACAGGACAGAGTGCAGTGAGCTGCAGACAGTCAAGGAGCTGCGATGGATGCCAGGGTGCTGCATCTGCTCTGTCCCTGGTGTGGGTACCCTCCATGATCCACAGCGGAGCCTACGCCTCAGGGGCTGGTTTCTTTCCAAAAGCACACTGATGAAATATCTATTGTGCTCAGAAATCTCTTTAAACAAGAAAACACATCTATCCAGTCCTTTGCCCTTTGGCAGATGACTTGAGCTCTTTTTCACCTGGTTAACCTGGGAGATTAATTTTGTGAGCAGGATGTCAGTTCTCATTTACCTAAAAGCTCCAGATGCTCTTAGGGCTTGCAGATACTGCTGCTGTCATGGCAACGAGGTTATTTATGCATAATAGATACCTACTTTTCGTTTTTCTTCAATGTTGCTAAGTGGAGATAGGGTCAGAGGGACCACAAAATGGAGTGGGAAACTACCAGCCCCATACACACATGAATAAGCCCTCCAGACCTCCTTCCTCTTCTGTGGCACCTGGCTGGCCTGGTTCTAGTCCCTGTGACTGCCCTCAGTCCAGCTCTTCATCTGGCAGGAACAAGTGACAGCAGAAGGGCATGTGGAGATACAGCCAGGAGACACTGACATCCCTTTCAACTCAGGCTGATCTCCAGGCAGAGCAATCCCCGTCACAGATCAAAGTGCCCTTTGCCAAGCTGCCTTCATTCACCTGACCCTTTACTTAACTTGATTTGTGATGTATGCTCTATCAATACTGCTGTTCAATTATTTAGTAGCCAGGCCACTAAAGAAACATCAACTTCCCTATTGTCAGGCTGATGAACAATGTTCTAGGGCTACAATTTCAACTTAGTTAAGTTCACCTTTAAATTCTTTCTGAGTTTTACCTGCCCGCTTTCCATGGCAACCAGCAAGGACCCGAGGTCAGAGAGGGAAAGAGAGGGTGTCATTTCTTTTAAATTAGATGAAGCTGTGTCAGCCATCAGAGCACTTCACATGTGACAGGGATTTTTGTGCAAAGGGCCCCTTGTCTGAGGAGAGATGTAGCATGTGTCCAGGCCAAACTCCCTCTGCAGAGCTTTGTTGCTTTCCTTCCCTGAGGAGCTTCTTCTCAAGACCTAAATCGATTCTATTTATATATAATATTGAGTCCAAAGAGTGGGAAAACCCTCCACAGAAAGAGGAGAGTGAGTGGCTACCCAGAATTCATTGTCAGATAATGATCCAGTCTTTCTGCAAATAAAAAGCTTCTCTCCACACTCATGCACACCACCTCACTTGGCCTTGAGGCTGCAAAGCCTTCACTTTGCTGGGGTTCCACCATCCCACACGCTGTGACTCCGAGTGACACTGGGCAGTCAGGACAGCCAGTGCACCATGGGCCTCCCTGGGCCCATCATGCACACATCTGCTGGGAACTCTGATGCCGGGCATATCTCTGGGGGACCCCTGGGACCCCATCAGGTGCCTCTGCTGGGACAGGTCTGAGTACTGTTTGCAGCCCATCTGCAGCACCGGGCCCTTGGTGCATGGCTGAGCACTGTGACCTTTGTCAGCCACCACTGCCAGGGCTGCACAGCCCCTGTCCCTGCCCAGGGCTGGGAGTCACATGCATTCACCAGCTCAGTTCTTTCAAAACCAGTGCTCAGAGTGGCTCCACATCTGGCTTGTCTATGTGTCAGAACAGGGAAGCACCAGGAGTTTCCCTGTGCTGGGCATCCCAGTGAGAGGAGGCAAAGGCAGGGGGTGGGAGGGGAGAGCAGTGCTCTGAAATCAGGTGAATCTTCCTTCCACAGCAGCATCGGAGGCTGTTCCTGCAGCCCAGATCCCCTCCCTGAGCAGCAGAAGTTAAAATAGCTGCCCACGCCTGCAGGCAGGAGTGAGGAGCATTGCCCTGGGAAAAGGAGGGCACATGAAACTATAACAATACTTTCTTCTTATGTAACTCTTCCCTAAAATACTTCCAGGTGGGCTCGTAGATAAATAATTGAAGATAATACAGAATTAGCTGTCATTTTGTATGTCATAAAGTAAAATTCTCCATTGCTTCTGTGCCAGTTAGGTATCGAAGTTACCTGGTTTCTGGGCTGAAGTGAGGCCACGTGGCTTCAGAAGCTGACCAAGACAGCACAAAGTGTACTCACAAATATTACAGCTACTCAATGTTTAGGGCAAAAATTATTTACTGAGACAAATTTGCAAGTAATTCTGTATTATGAATAATTGAGAAATTTCTAATTCACCCACAGGCAGTTTGCAAGAGTGCAGGGAGGGGAGAGGGGAAGCAGCATTTGCCAGATAAATTATTTGTGAATTAATCACTTTGATGCTCTCTGAAGTTGATGGGATACTTGCATAAATAAGACTATTCATGGAGACGACCAAGTCTTTAATGGTACTCTGAGAATGGTAAATTTCTTAGCTGAAAGCACTGATTATGAATCAAAATTATAGGGAGGGGAGAAAATCAAGTCATAATTAGTCACTTAAATTGTATCAAGTAGCAAGCAACTTATTTTAAACAAGTCCAAACAAAAGGAAAATGATTCGTTCTGATTAAGTCAGTCTCTCTTGCCCTTTTAAAGATTTATGAAGTAATGTCAATAAATTATGGCTCTTGGGACTCAACCTATAAAAAGTGCATAGAAACACAATATAATACAACATCAGACAAGTGGGTTAGACACAGTGGAATAGAAATAAAATGCATATTTATTAAGGAGGCATATAATGAGTCTCATGTCACCCAAATATTGACCAACTGTCTCTAGTCTAAACTCTCCTCTTCACTCCTGTTGTTACAGATTCTCTCTCTGGCTGCTCTTCTAATGCTGAAGTCAGACCCAATTTGATCACTGATAAGCTTAATTACACTGCTGAAGGAGTTCTTGTAAAACTAAGTGATCTGAATTAATTATGGTACTGGTGAATTATGCAGCATGCATGTAAAGATCCATGTGGAGTTTTCCCTCTCTTCCAGTGCAGAATGGGATCTGGACTTCCTAGAATACATTTTCAACTGCTGTCAAAATGATGCTGCAGGGATCAGGAGGGTCTGTGGTTTAGGGGTCTCTTTCTCCAAGGCAATGAGTTGAAAGGATAGTGTAGGAGAAGCAAATAGCGTTTGCGACAAAGTGGTAAATTCAGGCATACCTGTTCTGGTGCCAGGTGGGTGGTGGTGGTGGTATTGTTACTATCAGTATTATCATTATTGCTATTAAGAAAGGAATAAGGAACAGTGGCACTCAAAGAAGGACAGATGATATTTAAATAGAAAGTACTGATTCTCTTCTGGGTTTGATCCAGAGCTGTCAGAGCTAATAATGCCTCACAGTAAAAGCAACTTTTATCCAGGATTTCCCAGCATTTTGCATTAAGGAAGAAATGTTCTCATGTGTGTCTGGGTACAAGGAGCGGCTAAGCTCAGTTCAGCAAAACACTAGAACAGATGCTTCAGCTTGGATCCACACAAGTCCCACTGAAATCTGTGAGACTTACATGCTCAAGCTATCTGTCAGAGACTGATGGGACTGCAGCATGTGCACCAGGGTCTCCTTCAGCTGCCATCTCACCTCTGGAAACTGTACATAGAACGGGGAAAGGTTTACAAGCAGTCAGCAGTGTTGTGGTGCAAACTGGGGAGCTGTCCTTCTGCAGATACCTGGCTGCTGGGACAGGCAAGCTTGTGATAATGTCTGTTAGGAACCACGTTGAGATCTGCCAGCTTGTTTTCTTCTCCACCCATCAGACACCATCAGAAGACTGACAGGCTGGATTTGCACCTGCCTTCCAGATGCAGAAGGCTCTGCTTCACAGAACTTTTCCAGTCGCCCAGTCCTGCCCTGCACTATTTTTGGCAGCAATAAATCTCCTGCAGACATCCCCTTTGTCACAGCCTGTTCCCCAGCCCCTAACTCTTTGGCTTTTCTCTGTTCCAAATGTAATTGCTCTTCAGCTTTTTTTTAAACTTTTTTTTCCTGCTGTCTGGAACCATAGCTCATCACCCTACACTTCTCATTATCTTAATTAAACCAGGGCAAATCAAGGGCCTGTTTTATAACCTGACATTACCCCATGCAATTTTTTAACTCAAAAGATGTGAATTAGAGCTGAGAGATCTCCTTGGAGTAAACTGGCACCTGGGTTCCCTTGGCTTTCTGTACCATGATGATCTGAGGAGGGCTGAGTAACAACCTGAGCTGAGGGCTCTGCTGTGCCCCATCACTCCAGGCAAAACCAGTCTATTCCATAGCACCCCAGTTCTTTCCCATTGTGCTCCTGTATGTCTGCTTTTGGTAACTGTATTGCCAACCACTAGATCTACCTCCTGACCTGCTTGCTGTACGCTGCCTGATGGCTGTTGTGTTGGGTTTTGCTGCAGTTTTACATCCCAGGTTACTATCTGCCAAGTCAACCACAGCACCCAGGAGTTAGGCCAGAAAGCTGAGAGTCATCCCCAGTGAGTGGTGGGGATGGAGCAGGCTGCTGGGACAGCTCATGGTGGCTTTCACTCCAGCCTTTGCAAGAGCAGTGCCTGTGGGCAATGGTCCGGATACAGCTCGTGCCCTCTCCAAACCAAGGGCACAGGGAGGTACAAGCTGCCCCTGCAGAACAGGGAGGATTCTCAGTCCTGCTGTCAGCCCAAAGTAATGTCCCTTGAATGATTAATCCTGCTCCTGGTTCTCCTCTGAGCAAAATACTGGTTTATGTGATGTGGCATCTGAAGGCCATTACAGGGAACAGGACTAGAATATTCCTAGTCCATGGTGTCTCATGTTTTCAGCACAAATTTGCTGCTGACCTGATAATGTTATCTGGATAAAGGTGGTTTGGCTTTTCTGTACTGGAGCTAGATGTTTTCTCACACTAGTCCTTTCCAGAGTCCAATTTCTGGAGTGATCAGGAGGAAAGTGAAAAAAATAATTTGAATCAACATTTTTTAATGCTGTTTAGTGGTCATGACCCTCTTGTTCTTTTAGGCCAGTGGGGCATAAAAAGGGATAAGGGGATAAAAGGGATACACATCCCTTTACATAGGTTCCTCGTCCTGTCGTGCTGGAAGTCCTTGGGCAATCCTTCCAATTTCCAAATGGGGAAATTAAATTAAGAGGGAATAGAGGTGTGTGCAGCCAGGAGAGAATGCTGGGAGCCAGGTACCACCCCCACCATCCCAGGGATGGACACCTGGACTGACACACAAAACCCACTGTGAATATGGGCCAAGCATCACATCTTAGTTCGGAGTGTAAATGTTGGTGGTAGCAGGGCTATTCTGTCCTTTCAGGAGAATTATCTGCTGTTTGATTAAGTGATGTTTGCACAATATCTAGCAAGGCTCTGCTGTAAACATATGGTGTGCAGCTCGGCCTGCATTGGTGGGGAAGCTGCCATGGACTTGGTGCAGCAGAGATTGATCTTGTGGCAGGTTTCATCTCGAGACAAGCTATGGAGGGAGGTAACACTGTTAGCACATTCGTTTGTCAGAAAAATTATGGGATTTACATAGCCCCAGAGAGCCCCTGAAGGCCACCCCAGGAAGGTGGCTTGTGCCTCCTGCCATCTCAACTCCTGGGGCATTTCCCTGTGCAATGAACAGCGATGTTTTGTGCCGTCAGGATGGCTAAGGGGACTATCTGGGCACTGAGATAAAAGAGAATCCCAAACACATTGCTCAGAGAGTTTATGGCTTTACTGTCCTCATGTTCGTGGCTTTTATGCTCCAGTTTCAGGTGCTATGTGGAGCTATCTGCTGAACCATGAGCACAGCTCTGGCTCTGGTCAATGCAGGGTTTGCAGAATGAAAGCAGGGCCTACCCAGGGACTCTAGCCTGGGAAAGACATTGGGAATTGTACCTGAAGGCTTGGAGGAACATTAACATAGTATTAGACACGAGTCACCAAACACCTTTCCCTAATGAGCTTCAAAAGTGGAGCACCATCTGGCCTCACCTTCAGCCCCTCGGTTACACAAATGTCCCATGGGCAGTGACTGTGCAGGGTGCTCCAGGGATGCTGCCTTGTGTAAGGGGCTTAAACCTCCTCTGCCCTGGGCACTGCTGCTTGTCTGAGAGCAACTGCAAGAGCAGGAGCACCCACACTGCTGGGAGAAAACTGGGGGCTCAGTGGCAGTGAGGAAAGCAGGAAAGACAGGGTGTGGTTAAAATGCTGGCTGTGTTGTAGTGAAGCCCTAGGGCAACAGCTGCTGAATAAGGAGATTTTATTACAATTAAATTACACCTTTAGAATCTCATGTGAAGGAGATGTTAGTTCCAGTAGCAAACAACTGCCTGCTCTGGTTTTACAGGGAAACAAGACATTCAGATGGTATTAGACATTGTTTCTTTTTGAAACGCTGCCAAACATTTTTCCATTTTTATTCTCAAGTGACAATACATTTTTAAAGCATGCCTTCCCCCCTGCTGTCTGGCCACTGCAAGACATTCGGCAATATTAGCAAAGCTGATGGGTGCTAAATGGCCTTCTTTCCTACAGTAATGAGCTGCATTTAATAATGAATTAAACGTCATTAACCAGGGAAATTTTTGGTGAATGCTTCTTTAATATCATTGTGCAGCAATTATCACTGGAGTGAATAGCTCAGCTCTGTCCAGCTGCACCATTTGTCATTATTTGGAGGACCAGTAAAATCACTCTGATCCAGGAGGGCTAATAATATTAAGTGACACCAAGTAAACTTTATCAAGTGTTTATGTTCATCATGATGACCAGAATAACTAAGATGCTACAACCTGCTCCATCTTGCCTCTGTATCTGGGTGACCCAGCTGGCCTGGTTATGTTTCTGCAGTCAATGAAAGCTCCTCTCAGTGTGGCCTAATTCATAGGCACACAAAGTTTCTTTATTAAAAATTGATACACACAATTAAACAATGATAAGAGATGATAATGGGAGTAATGAAGCTATTTGGCATTTGCAGTCTTTATTATACAGTGTCATTCCATAGTAATGAGACCGTCCAGATTATTTATTATGTCTGGTTGTAGGGTCACATTCATGAAAACATGTTTGGTACTTTTCCAAAAATTCCTCCCCTTAAAATAATGGACTCTGACAAAAAAAAAATCAAAATAAGACTTTACCAGTATTTCGTTGGCATTTCCTTTCTGCCATAGCTGAGTGACAAATATTTTTTAGGAAACTGTGTAGTTGCCAAAATACTCCTTTTCAGGAGGAGGGGGCACATTGCTCAGCTTGCAGCCATGGGGAATTGTTCAGTCTGCAGCAATGAGAAGAGTGGTTCAGGGATGGCTAAATATTTCATTTGGGCCGTGTGAAAGGAAGTGGTTTGTTCCAGTATTTTCTGAATGAAATGGTCCCACTCTCTTTTTTGAAATAGTGCTATGATAATTTTCTGGTTAAAAAAAAATAAAAGCATCTTAATTTTTGTAGCCCAGAGCAAACTAGATTTTTGTTATTTTGAGCAAGGAAAAAAAAAATTGTTTGGGACAAGTCAAAACTTAGTTTTTCAGCTTGATCTCAGTTGGACAATCTGTTAGCTGGCAGCGCTGCCCACTGCATCCCCACCTCCCTGCCAGGCGGGGGCTTCTCTGCTCTGTCTAAAGCTGGCTGGAGGGGGCAGCACAGGCAAAAAGACACAGGCCTCACTCTCACCTAAAAAAGTAATAGTAATAACTAGGGGGGGTTAAAATAAATTCTAGAACAGTGGAAAGCAGGGGCTGGGATGTGGCAGTGCTCCTGGGCTGGTTATTGGCCTGTGATTTATGTCTCCCTGCAGCAGGAAGGCTTTCCACCCCTTGGTTCTCAGCTGCTCAGGAAGAGAAGTGCATTGGTGCTGGTTGGGCTTGGCCAGGCAAGGACTTGGGTTGTTCATAACTGTAGAGCTGCAACAAACAGCTCCAATGGTAAAGTAGCTATAGCAACAATATCGCATAGTAAACAGATGTAGGCACCAATGTGTTCATGGATGTAAATGAATGCGTGTGATTCAACTGAGTTTTAGACATCCCAGACAACTGCAGCTCCAGGCTGGACACAGCCATGAGCAAACCCTGTATGTATAAGTTCATGAGACAGACAATTATTGTAGTAGCCAGACTTCGGCTGGTCTCCAGGAAGGAAGGTGGCATTTTGCCAATCCCATTTGAGAGACCTGTTGGAAACTGGATGCTGTGGTGAGTGGCCAGGTGATCTCCTGGAGGGCACAGGGACTCTCTGCTCCCAGGCTGTGCTCAGGTTAGCACAGTCATTTGCAGGAGCGATTGAGCTGTCGCTCCAGAGTGTTTCTGGTTGCAACGCAGTTAAAATCCAGAAGGAATCTCTCCATCTGTCGCACCCTCGGCAGCAGCACAGTCTCTGCAGCACAGGGTTCCAGCACAGGGTCACAGTTACTCACCACATTGGCTCCACCAGCCTGAAGATACTCCTGCCAAGGCTGCATTTGCTGAGCCACTTGGGGCCCTATAAAAACACCCATTTGCTCCCCGCTGGTATTGGGTGTGAGCACAGGCTGATCAGCTCCTTCTTCTTCCTCTTTGATGATCAAAATATTTATGGCTCAGTGAGAGGGGCTGGCAGCAGCCCCAAAACTTTGCTCTTGATAGTAAATGTCACATTTAATATTGATGATGTGGGCTACTCAAGTCATACTTGGATGAGTTATTAACCATTGGGAATGACACCTATAGTAGGAAAAACCTAAAATGTGAGCTGCCTTATAAGTGCACATAATGTCTTTTTTATAAAAAATAAAGAAATCTAAGCAATTCACTAAAAATATATGGATGCTGTTTATTGTTATATGGCCAAGAGAATCCATCTGCTGTCAGATTGGTTTATTATTCACCTTAGCAGTACATAAAACTACACCCTGCAGAGAAACAGAGCAGTTATTTTATCACCCTCAGCAAACAGAGCACAGAGCAACACTGTGCAGTGTCACTAGAGATGGGTCCCTTGCTGCTGTCAGACCCCACCAGCTCTGCTCCCTGGCTGTGGTTCCCACTCCCTCATTTGGTGAGGCAGAGGATACTGGAGGCTGATGCCTCCCTGCCACAATAGCATTAGGGCTCTTGGATTTTCTTTTGATTGTGCACTTAAATTAAAATAAATGACTTTGCAGGGATTCAGGCCAGCACTAATATACTGTGGATGAGCTGGGTCTGCCTTTTTACACTGCTAAGAAAGAGTAGGGTAAGTAGTAGAGTGAATTTGTTGTTAGTGTTCTACTGGGACTTATCATGAAAGAGACTCTGAACATTACCAATATTATGGGAGGCAAGAAGTGAATGAATATGAAGTTGCACAGAATGTTAACATTTATAGCTTGTCATTATAGGGTTTCTTATTGGGACATAAATTCTCTTCTCAGGTATATTGGCACAAACTCTGAGTGTTCATAGAAATTCAGTAATTTGGTCCGTTCTAGCAGCTGTGTTGATCGTGTCACTGAATTTTATCAGAATATTCCACATCCCACTGCATGATGCTCCTGTTATCAAGATGAGCAGTTACTCTGGTCTGGAGTGCAGTAAAAATGGTTGCTCATGGGTTTCACAAACCCATTTTAGGCACTAGTTTTCCAAAGTTCTCAAAACCAGACAGGAAGGCTCTGTAGGGAGCCTCTGTGTTGCTTGGACTGGGGAGGAGAGTTGCACATTGGGAATGGCAGAAAATGTGATCAGACTCAAACTCCTGTATTTGATGGGGTTTTGCATCACCCTCAGTCAGCAAGTGAGTTTTCAAGGTGAATATATCTACTGTGCATTGTAGCTAGGTTAAAAAAAACCCTAAAGGAAATACAGTATTGTTTTATTCTTCCTGCTTGGCTTCCAAAATAGCAGTGTGGATTTCAAGATGAAGGGTGGAAATTTAAGTAGTCATAGGAGAAGCTGGAGGTTCTTCTCCACAGTGCAAAAAATATCTGTTCCTCTCCTTGTGCTTCTAAAGCTGTAATCTCCTTTTGCTCCACTTCACGTTGCTCCTCTGCTAAACAAAAATGCCAGCCCCCAGCAGAGGTGGCCAAAACTGGTCCAAACTCACCCCGCTCCATGCAACCCAGAGACCTCAGCAGCTCCCCTGGTCAGCTCTGCACCACTGATACAGCCATGGCTAACACCTACCTGGGGCCAGAGAAACAGTAATTATTTGTGCTTTTTACCTCCACAGTGTCTCTTAGCACTTGCTGTCTGCCAAAACCTGCCCTGACTCATACCTCCACCTAAGCCAAGAAAAGCCAACCTTTTTGAGCAGTAGCTATTAACTTTCTTTTACAGATGAGGAAACTGTGCACAAAGAGAATAAATAATTTACCCAAGGTCACAGAACAAATCCAAAATGCCACAATTAGGAAAAAGACTCAGACTGTGTATTTTCCCTTCCTGTGTTTTAACAGCAAGTGTTATTTTTCCTCCTTGCTGTGACTTACTCTCCGTTGGGCACTCTGTCACCCACCCCCCACCTCCTCTATCTCTATCTCATTTGGTACCTGTCCTACTTCTTCATTTCTGACTCAGCAGTACCATGACGTTACAATCCAAGTAGTCAGTCTCAATGTAGCATCGTGTCCAGCAAAGTAAGATTTGCATTAGACTCTTTAGTATCAATTTATACTGATTTGTGCTCTGTTTTGCTTTGGTAAGAGCTACCTGGGAGAGCACAGGTATTTTTAACCATTAAGAATGACAGGGTTTTAAAAGCTTGCTCTGTAAATAGTGGGATTGATTGTTTCATCAAACCAAGTTGTGGCTGAGATAAGTTCAGTCTATTGATGCACTGAAGTCTTTCAGTCTTGTGCACTTTCACTCTCCTGGTCAATGTGGGGATAACTCTGATTACCCTGACAGCCTTGCAGAGGGGCCTTTTGCCTGTAGTCAAGTTTGAAAGTGTCAGGAGCAGGTACTGCAGCATGATCATCAGCAGTATGTGAGTTCATTAGATGAGGCTTGTCACAGGCTGACATGGATGGGATACTGCCAGTTTGCAGGTGAATGTATGACATTCCCTGGAAGCATTATCAACCAAGAAAGAAAATACATTAACAAACCACATAAAACTCCACCATATTTTGCAGAAGCAAATCAGAAGTGAGTTTATTGTGCAAGAAATTGAACACCCAAATTACAACGTGGATATCTTGAAGGTCTTATGAGAACCATAAAGGTCTATGCCCCATTAGATAAAGGAGCAACCACTAGGCTTAGCTTAGCTTAATTTCCTGCAGAGGAAAACAAATGTGGATAAAATATCAGAAAGAGTTAACTGTAAGGGGCAATCACCATGAACCAGGGATGCTGTGAGATCTCCTGGAAAGCCCCTGTCCATGTTCAGCCTGAGGGAAAGGGGCTGTATTTCCAGCATCACAGTATTTTTTTTCTCAGCAATTCAAAAGCTTCTAGAGAGAAGCTTTAAAAAGACTAAGATAATATTTTTCAAGTGTTCTTTCTCCCTCTCTCTGCATCTTGCATTCAATGAGAGGAGCCTCTTGACCTGCAGACCTCTCACACTCCCAAGGCACAGCTCAGTGGGGGCATTTTCCTGTAGCCAACATGATGGAGCATGCAAGGCAGGCTAAACTCCTGGGAGGGTGTCAAAGTGCCTGCCTGCCATTCCTTGGGCTTCTGAGAGCCATCTCCACATACGTTGGGAATGACAGTGACATCCTGAAAGCTGCCAAAAATCACAAGGAACAGCTGGTAAAAATGCTCAAACCTCCCAGTGCCCTTAATATCCCGTAAACAAATCTGCTTCATTTAAACCACACACAAGGTGGTTAGGAGACTTGCTCCTAGATTTATGGGCTTTAATAATTGTTACTGCCATTCCCAAACATAAGAAATGTAAAGTACTTTAGGAACAAAAACCACTGTGAATTAAATACTTTAAGTCTTCTCAGGTTGTTGCTAATGTCTCAAAAAGACCTAAAGCTTTTCTGGGAAAGAAAAATGTGTCACAAAATCACTTTTTAAAATCCAGTTTCTGGCCAGTCAGAGCAGCAGACATTGTGCCATCAGAACCTTGTCATACCCTGTAGCTGGTCCTCTAGTAGAAGAATGAAATATTGACACCTTTTGGCTTTATTTAAGGTTTCAGGTGCCTACCTTCTGCCATCCACTCCATTTAAGTAATGACAACCAAAGCCCAGCTCATTTCTCAAAGATAAACTGCTTGCTGGGAATATTTAATTGTCTGGAAAGAGAACTGAAGGATCTTCAAGTCCCCTGCTCCCAGGGAAGCCCCTGAGTTCAGGATTGATGCTGGCATTTACAGGATTAAAGTCCCAGTGCAGAGGTGGCTGAATTCCAGTGGGCAGAAAGTGGTTCAAAGCCAAGGACACATGGCCTGGACAGCAGGATGGAAACTGTCCGGTTTTTACAAGGACTTGTAGTGAGAGGGCAAGGGCTAATGGATTAAAACTGGAAGAGGGTAGTTTTAGGTTGGACATTGGGAACAAATTATTTAGTGTGAGGGTGGTGAGACAGTAGATCAGGTTGCCCAGAGACATTGTGGAAGCCCCATCCCTGGAAGTGTTCAAGGGCAGGTTGCATGGGGCTCTGAGCAACGTGGTCTAGTGGGAGGTGTCCCTGCCCATGCAGGCGGGTTGGAACTACATAATATTTAAGGTCCCTTCCAACCCAAACCCTTCTATGATTCTATGAAAGTTGCTGTGAAATCATCATGGGTTATTATTATTATGGGATCCTGATGTCTCACATCAAAGCACCGCTGAATTATTTTGCACTGCTGATTTTCCTAAGTCCATGATCACTTATTGCAGGAAAATCAGGGACATTTGGGGCCCAAGGAAGGTCTAGCCCTTGGTTGGTGGCTTTGCTTGGGCTTTGCAGCTCAGTGTGTGTGTTTGTGTGCAGATGTGTCAGGGGAGCACTTCACTGCAGAGGGGGTAACATGCGCTTCTGTGTGCGTGAAAGACCCTCACACTGACTCTCCTGCTCATTATCTTCATGGAAATTTGCTCTTGTGTTGAAGGCATTAAGATTAACAGCAGCAGCCTCTTGTATCTGCATCCTTGTCCCTCCAGCCCAGCAGAGCAGGGATTAGAGCTTGGATTTGCTCCTCTAGTCCCCAGATACATGCTTCAGCCCTCAGGCTACAGCAACATCTTCTCTTTCTCCCTTTTTTCCTATGGGAAAGGACTGCCCTGGTGTAGGTGTCCTTCTGTAGGTGTCCATCTGCCCTGGTGCAGGTGTTCCCCTCTGCCTTTTACGGTGATGCTCTGCCCAGCCCAGGATTTCCTTTGTTCCTTTAGGCTGATCTGTAGTCAGGTCTGTGATCCCATTTCTCAAGCATTTAACTCTTTGCCTGTATCAAACAGATGTACAGCCCAGTGCTGAGGGTTCTTTGAGGACATCCTGGTAGGACAGTGCTGAGCACAGGGTCACTGGGTGGGCTTAGTGGGATCTGGGGGCTATTGACTTCAACAAGAGGTCCTTGGGGTGTTAGGACCCAACGACCCTTGCAGAGCTTGGCTCTGCCACTGTGCTGCACCTCTTTAATTCAAGTGGTGACTCACAACCTGGAACTATTAGGTAGATGGCATATGCAGTTAGTGAGTGGTATTTTTCAGTGCTCATTTCAGTTATTATATTTTGATTTATAATTATATATACAGTGCATTCCTCTCCTGGGCTCCAGGTATCCTTGCCAAAATTGAAAAGTACAGTTAGCAAAACTAAAGCCAGCAGATGCTCAGAGCTCTCAGTCAAAAATAACCAGGCAGAGCGACTCTTTTTCCACCAGTTCTTCATCTATTTTCTGTTCCCCTTGCACTTCCCCTCCCATGGACCTCAGGAGAAGGAAAGCAGCCCCCAGACAAACGTCTTGGCCTCTGAACAGCAATACAGATGCAACAAAACAGCTCCAACTCATTCCTCCAATTAGGAGCAGCATTTCCTCATATTCCTAAGTCTTCCAAATTAATTTAATTTGTACTCCTAAAGTTTTTAATGCTGGGAGAAGAGTCTGTGAAATCATTAGGTGAGATCTGCAAGTGTCTGTGAGAAGGGATGCAGTGAAGCATCACCTCAGGCTCCAGAAGCATTTCTTGTTCAAGGAAATTCAGTTTGCTGTGAAGAGGCCTAGGGTGGGATTTCTGGAAAAAGGAGCAGGAACAAGTCCTATACAAGGTGTCTTACAGTGATGTATTTGTACAAACACCACAAGTTATGCTAACTCCAGAATCTCTGCTGTCTCCTTTCCCATGGCAATGCCTGGGGTCAGTACTACTGCAAGAGATGAAAGCAGTAACTCAAAAGCTGTCCTTATAATCATCTGTCAAAGAGACAGCTCAAAGGGCTTTGCTGGCAAGGGATGGGCAGCCAACACCAACAAATCATCCCCCAAAAAAATTCTCTCTTAAAATTTTAGACAAGGTGAGGTAGTATTTATGGATTTGCCTGTACAAAGTATGACTGACAGTTAGCAGGATGGCATCCAAAGAGCCAGTCAAAGGGTTGTTAAACCTGCCAGTGAAAAAAAAATACAATTTCATAATTATTTCAGGCTTCCCTGGGAGATCAAAGAGCAAAGCTGATACAGGCCTGGTAGGGAATTGTCTAGATTTAGGAAGAAGAGGCTAAAGCTGTGATTACTGCTGGAAATGACTGTTGAGGGAACACCTATTGAGCTAGCAGTAATTAAGGAAAAAAAAAAGCCTTGTCTTTTCCTATTACTAAGGTAAAAAGGAGAGATGGGCTGGCCAGGGCAAAGGGCTTTCATGGGAATGCTACAGCAGGGATGAGTGCCCAGCAGGTCTGTCACAGTGCAGTATCACACCAGGCTGATGAGCTTGATGAGGGAAATGCTAATTTGGGTGAAACTTGAACATTTCAATGAAATTCCTGCATCTTCATGAAGGCTACTTTTAATAACATAATTTTCCATCAGCAAAGACAGTAAGAAAAGCTGATGCACACTGGGTGTCATCCCAAGAGCTGCATCTCTAGGTGCATTCAGGATTGTGCCTTGTCCCGTTGGGAAGGATCTCAAGCCACTCAAAGGCAGAGAAGGGTCACGCAGGGAATGGGCTGGATCTCCTTAAGGCACAGTTGGTAGCGTGGGGAGGTGCAAGAAATTGTTTCCTTGTCTGAAAAAAATTTTAATACTTTGAAATTTTTCCCTTCCCAAAATGCACAAACTTTTTTCCCCCAAATCCAACATTTTGGTTCTGAGTATTCCATATATTTTTTTTCAGTAACTTCAAACCAGGATATTTCAAAAACATCCCTTACTTAGTTGAAATTAATTGACCAGCTAAGGAAAGAAGGCATTTTGAGCTCAAGAGAGAGCTTTTCTTTAAATGTTGTTGAAAAGGAACATTCTGAACATGTAAAAATATGCATATATTTTTTAAACAGACTGTAGGAACTTGTTCCCAGAATGTTTCTGTTTGATAAATTATTGTATTGTCACAAATGTTGCTGTAACAACAGTGTTGTTGCCCAGTCTAGTTGGTTTGTGAAACAGTTTTCCAGTTTTCTTCAGAGTTTTTTTTGAGCTGACTGCAAAAATAAGTTTATACAATTTCTACTGATAAGGAAAAGCATTTTTAAGAATTCTGCTAATAACTCTGCCAGGAGCTAGTTACACACCAGCTTGCTGGGATTTCTGTTAATCAGAAATTTGCATTGCCTCAGTTCCTACAAACTTAAACCCCAGCATTGGCTTTGTTTATAGGATATTTGGCTCTTGGTCATGGGGGATTTTGGGAAAGGGTCAGAATGTGGCAGGGACACTGTATCTGCTCAAGAAGGTAGTGGCCACCAGGAATGGAGCCATCAGGAGATGCACTGACAGTCCCATTTTCTCACAGCAGTAATTTCTATGGCAAACATATAGCCATGGCTCTTAAATCCACCCACACAGATGTGATTGAGCACCTGCATGTTGGAGAGCTTCTGGCTGCAGACATCAATGGAGAGGGGTGTCATTGACCCCACACTTCATGGCATCTTCTGGACTTTGGCTAAAAATAATAATAATGTTATTCTCCCCACATGCTGTGTGCTCAGGTTCATGCCAGTCTGCCTGCACCCACCCCATCCCCCTCCAAACACTGACCCCGCAGCCCACCTTGCTCCACTCCAAACAGGACCTGCAGGGTGTTCTCAGAGACACACTGACCACTGCAAGAGCAACAGGCACCTATGGAAAGAGGCATTGCTTCATGTGGCTGAAGCTTCCATAATTACTCAGCTGGAAAGTTAATTAATTCCTTAATTATATTGAAACAATGATCAGAGTTTTTTTAAATTAACCTCTTCTACATGATGCCTCAAATCCAGCCCCGGCCCTGGCACAGCCCTGCTGAAGCACAGTGAGATGTTAGGGGAGGACCTGAGCTCCCAGAGCAGGACAGTGGAAGTGGTGGGTGCCTTGGGGGCTGTAGGGCAGCTTCCCCCTTCTCTCTTCCCCACTACAGGCACACACCACAACTGGAGCTGGGAGTAACAGGGCCTGGGTTCTTCAGTCCTTATGGGACAGCAACCAGAGCCATGCACCAGCCATCAAGAAAAGGTTCAGCTTGAACCTTGATGGAGAGCTGGCAGATCCACACCTTGAAGCAACACAGTTCCTCACCCAGAATACATGAAGTTAGGTTAGGAAGCATGAGAGTTTCCTCTTTAACAGTCAGTATCATCCTCTATCCCTGTTGCTTAGCTGTAGGGACACACACATTTCATGGGATTGCATCCAGCAGCAGCCAGAATGGTGCTGACAGGGCTCATTTGGAGCAGGCATCTTGGGAAAATCAGCATCCTTCCATCCTCTTACTCTGGTTTTGGGCAGTACAGAAAAGCAGTGGACATTGTTAGGCTGTGTTGCCAACCATGTCTTTTGCTGGCCCACATAAATTGGAATGAGCTGTCCCACTCACCCTGCACTGATCAGGCCATTCACGGGGCATTTGCCCCCCTTGCACAGGCCTTGCCTGGCCTCTTGGTCTTGAGGAGCCAGCCTGCCTTTGCCTAGCTATTTCACTGCTGGTGTCAACATGAATAAACCATATTCCTTTTAAGCTACCTACAACTCTTGACAGCTACAGTGATGTAAATAAAGCAGCTAACGCAGATGCTAATATTAATTCACATGACCCAGTTGTGCTTCACTAATAGTATCTGGGTTACCAGGCGGCCAAGACAAGAACACAAAATATTTAGCCTGTCTCAGTCTGCTACACAAAAAAATCAAGCATTTGAAGATGGTAGTTTCTAAGCTAAATCTCAGAGCTGCCCTCCATTAGGAAAAGGCACAAGGAAGGTCTGAAAAGGTCACAGGAATCCGTGTTTAGTGATGTTGAGCAGTTAAGCCATGCTGGCCAGGCACAGGGTGATACCAGCACCTCTTCCTATGCTGCCATTGTGAGTTATGTTGTAGTTCTTAAAGTAATAATTGCGATATTAGTTAGCAATATTAAGATTTCAGGATAATAACCCATATAGCCCTTTCTGGTTGCAGCCTTTATGCTCTTGCTCATCCCTTTGGTTTCTGCCCAGGAGCTTTGTTGATGTTCAACTTTTTCTGGAGCAGTTCCAAGACTGTCAAGTGTTAACAGTGTGAAAAAGTGTTAGGGGAGAAACATTAATGCTGCCATTCAACCTTAAGCAGCTGAAACAAAACGGCTGGGCCATTCCAACCTGCCTTGACACCCATGGCACAGCCTGACACATCTGTTCAGCTCTCCACGTATATGGGTGCTCTGAAGCCTCATGCTGACGTTCAGCAAAAATGGTCAACAGCTGTTTTTCATGAGCTGTAGGTGTAATATTGCTTCTTTAGAGAATTGAAGAGCCCTTCCAGAAAGGCCAGGCTCAGGGTCTGGCTGTTCAATACCATTTTTATTTATCCTCACAGTTGTGCAATGAAAATACAGAGGTGCACAAGCAACTAGTCTTCAGCCTCAGCACAGATTTTTGCAAAAGCCGAGTTATTGCCACATGTACATGGTTGTGGGTTTGGGCTCTTGGTGATAAAGAGACAACTCTTCCTACAAAGAACTTGTCTTGAATTTGCTGAGAACAAGCTGAACAAAGACAGGGAAACAGCCTTTGCTGTGTGTAGGGTACAGGTGTGCTGTTTGTGTTTTCTGTGATAACACAACCATGTGGCTGCAAGAGGCATAATTGTGCTGCTCACAGCAGGCTTGGGGGCTTAATTAAGCTTCTAGTGTTCTGTAAAGTTCATTTCACTGTTCAGTGGAGGACAGTTTAGGTTAAGCATAATAGGATTACTGCTGCTATATACAGCCTTGTAAGCCAGGAAGTCCTCGTAATGGGCCTTTACCCAGTAGGAAAATCTTTTCAGAGGATGCTTTTTATAAACTGAACAGTTGCCCATGCTGTGAGTGTGTGGGGAAGGGGATCCTTCCTGCCTTACGTAGGTGTGCTGGAGCCAGCCCAGGTAATCACCCTGGGACAGCACTCAGTTGGCCATTCCAGGCACACGGTAGTTGGCCCCTCATGGTGCAAGTCACGTATTTGCTGTCCCATGGAATGGTCTTTCCTTGTAAGAGCTTCCCCTGATACTAATCCTGGGAATAAAGTCCAGGTGGCTTCAGCCAGGAGAGCCCCGGCCAACATCACTTGCCCAGCCCCATGCAGCTCTGCTGAGCACAGTGGCAGGCAGACATCAGCCTTCCTGTGGGAATTCTGAGGTTCAGCAAGTAACAAGGCAAGAGCAGAGCTGTGTTTGTGTGTGAGTAGCTAATTCACCAGCATGTCTTATTAAGAGCAGAGACAGGAGTCCCAGGCTACTGCCTGCAAGAGCCAGAGCCCTGCTACTCCTTTGGGAGCAGAGCCAGGCTGAGCCTGACACTTTGCCACTAGTCAGGAACAGCTACAAACCTTGGTAGTTACCCATGATGCATGGAGGAGCAAGCTCCACTGAATACAAGATGGATTTTTAAAAGCACCAAGTCCTGAACTCTCACTCTGCCCATCTCAGCTGCTCTTAAAAGAACCAGCACCTGGGAAATTCCTGCTCGGCCACACAGGCTGGGCCCTGCAGCTGGCTGAGCTACAGCACAGGGGCAGGGTGGGCTCTGCACACCCAGAGCCTCCTGTGGCCCTGAAGCCCCATGCCATGGTCCAACCATCCATCTTGCTCAGGACCTGCCAAGCCCAGGGAGCTGATGCACTCAGAGAAGGCTCTTCCCCTCACTGAAACAACCCAGTAGCACCCAGCTGAAGGAGACATGCCAGCCAGCACCCTTGGCTCCTGCTGTGAGCCTCTTCCCACTGGCTCTAGTCACTACAGCATTTTAATGCTGTATTTTCAAATGCCTTTTTCCTAGTGCAGAGGTGATCTGTGTAGTGGTGCAGGGGAGATGGGAGCACCGGGGGAACCAAGCCCAGGCACATCCCATGAGCACTGAGATGCTGGGCACATGGAGAGATGGCAGCTGGATTAGGGGGAGCAGGTATTTCTTGGGCTCCCCTGGCTCTGGAGAGCAGCACCCCTATGTGATACTGTCACATCACCCCAAGAAGCACAAGCGGAGCTCAGCTGTGAGCAAAATCCTGCTAATGCTGTTCCCAACAAGGCCAATTCAGGCTGGTTTCCTTATCTTTGCCTTTTCTGCACAGCAGCAGGTAATTCATAGACAAAACAATCAGTGCTTATACACACAGAGAGACTCTTAGGAGCTAGTCTTAATCTTTCCAAATCCCTTAATATACCTTATGTGTACAGTTTGGAACTTGTAGATTTAACATGATAGATCGATTTCACACACTATCTCAATGGAAAATGACATTAATAACTAAACTATATTTTGTTAGCCCTGGCTAAGCTTCTGCAGAGCACTGAGCTGTGGTAAATCTGTCCAGAGCAGAGCAGCAATGCAGCCAGACCAAGTTCTCTGATTGTATCTGCTGTTATTGCCTGGATTATATAAAGCCCAAGTAGTGGTACAGCCATTAGGAGAATTTAACCAAATAACTGCAGTTCGAGCAGATGCTATAACCTATCAGCTGGAATGATTGTAGTTATTTTTCACAACTCCCCCAGAACAGAGAAAAATGGCCGAGAGTTGAGTGGGTCATGCAGATTGACAGGGGAAGCTGCTGTGACTGGTTGAAACAGATGACTCAGGTGTTTTGCTTCATGGATTTCTGCATGTACCAGTGGGAATTTCCAAGAGGTTTCTCCAGTAAGAGCAGACAGGCAAAAATACAGACTTTCCTCATTACCCATCCCCTAGTGAAACTGGACACACGTGCTCGTGTCCCTGAGCTGTCCTCTCCTCCCCACCCCTCATGCTCTCACCTGGAGCAGCTGGTATTTTTGAGCAGCATGTGCAGTGCTCACACATGAACCACAGCATCTGTTTGGCAGCCCCAGGAGCTGTGTCACTTGGCTCTCTTGCTGAGTGGCACCCAGCCTGGCTGGGGAAGCAGATGTCTCATCCCAGCCTGGGGACTGCTGTGGTACCACCGTGCCCATAGGCATGGCCCAGCACCCACTGCTTCATGCTACCCATTCTCCACCATGGCGTGAACTGGGAGCTTGTCTGCACACAGATGTTATCCTGTGGCAACTGCAGTGCAAATTACAGGCACCCTCTGCTTTGCACAGATGGTACAGGGAGGTTTCATTTTGTAGAGCAGCTGAGTTTGCTTTTGGAGCTACTTTGCAGGTAGTGGCCAGCACGAGCAATGCAGACTGGCTCCTGTGGCCCAAGCTTTGGTGTTGGCACCCACACTGTCCTGCACTGAGATGTCTAACAAATTATCTGGGCTCCCCCCTCCTCATGGGGACAGTGATGCTCACTTATCTCACAGAGCCCTGGGAAGCTTGTTGCATGAGTGCCCATGAGGCAGCCTCCCCCCACAGCCTCAGAGGCTGGGTGGGAATGGTGCTGTGTGCTTGGTCTTGCACGTCCAGTCCTGACACTGTGACTGTGCTACCAAGCACAGAGCCTCCTATGCTGCTCTCCTTTGCCTTCAGAGGAAAAAAATGTTTCCACTGCGTAAATCAAGCTATGGCCAACCCAGGGTATTGTTTTGTCTATGTTTTTATGTCCCTTTCAATATACATGTCAGCTCTGCCACATTCTGTCTGTTCGAAATGCCTGGGTTTACACATTACCTCATTAGTCTTACTGTCTGTCCAGCATTTTTTCCATCCTACAGGCTCCTCACTCCTTCTGCGTCACTGTGATTAAATAATTTTCTTAGGCCATTAGCAACAAGGCTTAGTGTTTTTCATACTCCTGGCTCCATAGGAGATGATGTGGGAAGGGGCTGAGGAGGGGGAATATGTTGGCTTCTAAGTCTCAAGCCGGCGATGTCAGAATAGAGCAGCACAAAAAAAAAAAGTGTACTTTATGGTGCTGCTGTCACAAAGCAACACAGCAGAGCGGTGGCTTTGTGTCAAGAAACATTGAGCAGAGCAGTTTCTGTGTTTATTTTTTGGAGCAGCCTGAACTAAGGAAAGAAAAAGCCCAGAAACCTCCCCCAGCAAGGGGACACGCTTGGCTATTGCGGAGCCGTTCCCCTTGAAAACACAGCTCAGGGTTCAGGGTCTGTGCTGGTGGGATTAACCAGTGGCCTTAAAGCACAGGTTTGGGAAGCCTGATCGTGCTGCTGCCCTGTCACGCACTGGGGCTGCTGTCATTAAGGCTCTGTCAGTTTCCAGCAGCCACCTTTGCACGCTGTGATTTTCATGGGGGTATAATTTAACCCAAAGCTCTTGCTTGGCAGCATGCTATTTTACTAGGTTACTTAAAAATATGTTTGAACCATTTCAAATTACAGATTGCCCCTTCCCCCCCCCCCAAAAAAAAAAAAAAAAAAAGAAAGAAAAAAGAAAAAAAAAAAGCTTTCTTAAATTAGAGTCACTCTTTTAAATTATAGGCATTAAAACTTGTCTGGTAAATTATTATCTGGGTACCTGTTGGGTGTGGGGTTTTCAGGGGGCAATTAAGGAGCACCCGTCTTTACTGTAGCAGCAGGTGGCTAATAAACTCTTAAAAGAAAGTGATTGGAAAGGAAGGGATCTGCCTGGCTCCCTGTGGGGCTATTACTGGGTGATCTTAAGAACAGCTTGTTGAAGCCAGGTTGGTTCAAAGCCTGTGCTCAGGACAGTCACATCTGCTGCTGGGGTCTTAATTTGCACCAGGCCCATCTGTGCACACTGAGCAGCAGAGCCTGGCATGTGTGGGCAGGGGAAAGGCTCACTAACACCCTGCACATGCACACAGTGACCTTTATGGAGGATTTTATCTCTGATAGTATAATGAGGTTTGTGATTTTTTTTTTTTTTTTCATGAAGTCCAGGTCTCATGCTGCAGACCCTCGTGAAGGCAGGGACAGGGTAGACCAGAGTCAGGTGGGATTTGCTCACTCATGTCACCTCTCTCTCCTGGCTCCAGCATCACATCCAGGCTACAAAATCCATTTGGCTGGATTTGGCCACAGAGCTAGAGCTCAGCTCAGGTGCTTAATGCGGGGATACACCCTGAGAGCCCATAAAAACCCTGTGCTGTGGGAGGGAAATCCTTGTGACATTGCACCTGGCTGTAGCAGGAGGGACTCCTGCATTGAGCCACTGTGCCACCTGGAGTCTGTCCTCCCGGTGCTCACACAACCATTCTTCTGCCAAAAAAAGAACACTAATAGACTTATTTTCTTCACAATAATAAAACAGAGAAACAGCAACAAAGCCAAGAACACTGAGGTGGTGACAGCAAGAGTCTGGCTTAAATTCCCCAAAATAACATCAGCTGGAGCATGATTTCAAAGCAGCAGACACTGTGCTGGAAATGCAGAGTGGGGGTTGTTATTTTTTTTCTTCAATAGAATTTTCTTTAACAATAATACAATTTTTCTTTGACTAACTCTATAGTTTGCATTTCTTCTATGTTTTCCACCGTCTTCACATAGAGGGAGACTGAATGCAATTGTTTGCTGAAAACAACAACTTTGGAGGGGGATATGAGGTCCAATTTGGATTCCTCTGAGCATCCAAAGCTGGAGAGAGAAACCTTGGAAGAGGTGGGTTAGCCCTGGAACAGGCACTCCAGAGCCCTCCTTCCAGGCTGCCCTTCATAGGAACTGAGCATGGTCCCACACTGGTTTCAAGCTCATTTCTTTGGGAATTATTTTTTTTGGTGCAGAGAGAAGGTGTTGCAAAATATGGAACTGGGAGGTGTAGGTCCATTATATCATGTATTCCAGCCTTTGAAAATCCTCTGTTTAAGTGAGGGTTGCTCAGGCTGTAGCTCACTCAGTGCATAAGCAAGCCTGAGGATCTCCCACCCACAGGTGTGGTGGCACAGGGAGGGGGATCCCACATCCCACACTCGAGTGTCCATGGAGCAAAACCCTCCTGGCGTGGCCGTCAGACGCTGCTGGGGGCAGCGTGGGGGGACATGGCTTTGGCTGTCACTTTGACAAAGCGACCCTGCTGCTGTGTTGCCCTATGTGTTTAATAATATTTTAGCAATTTTCAAGAGTTGTTTTATTTGACAGGCTTGAAAGGTAAACTGTCAGCATCTCAGTGCTTCCCCATGGAGCACTGAAAGAATCCAGGAGCATGGCTTTACTGGCTAATTTGATCCCTTTCTGTCTTCATTATCTCTCCCTTTGGTAACTGGGGTCTTTGTTAGTTTAGTGGTTTAAATGGATTTTGGAGAAAAATCTAGAAGCATAGAAGGGGCTGGATTTGACTGATTTCTAAACAGGAGCCATCCCTTCCTCTCCTGCCTTGCTGACAAAGTATTTGCTATTTTTTGTTTAGATTCCAATAGTGTCACCTCTTGCGTGCAGCTTTAATACAGCCTGAGTAACTCTTCACATTTCCAAGAGCAGGGCAGACCAGCACACTTGAATGCAAGTGCACACAGGCTTTTATATTGATCTGAAGTTCATTTCTCCTAGCCTTGTTCACTGGTGCTTTTATGACAATTCTTCTGTCCCTTGGTTGTTCTGGGGACCTGGTGTCCTCGCCAGGGTGGGTTCAGGCAGGTAATGCTGGTGAGGAGGTGTTTACCCAAACCTGAGTATCCTGTCAACATCCCTGGAGGTATTTAAAAGCCATGTAGACGTGGTGCTTAGGGACATGGTTTAGTGGTGGAGTTGGCAGTGCTGGGTTAATGGTTGGACTTGATGATCTTAAGGGTCTTTTCCAACCAAAATCATACTGATTCTAAGTACTTCCTCCAAACATCATCTTACACCAGCTGTCCCTGCTTGTGCCCATAGGTGAGCAGCCTCTCCTTGCTTGGCATATGTCCTCAATTGGGGAGGCTGGTGTTTAGGTGCCACTGCTCAGAGTGTGTATCTCACCTACATCTTCCCTGGGGCCAGGGATTCATTTGGCACAAGCCTGGCTTGTCTGGGCTCCAGTTAACAGCTCCTGGCTGGGAGCCTGCGCTGGCACAGCGGCAGCAGCACAGGATGAGCCCGGCCAGCACACAACATTATTTACTCCTTCTGCAAAGGTACAAAGCCTTAGAGGAAATGAGTTAACCCACCAACAGACCCAAGCCACACGTCTTCAGTCAAGCTTAGCCACAGTAGTAGCAGCTCCATGTCTGGCTTATTCACCCCGGAAATAAGGAGAGCCTGTGCCTGGCTCCCTGCCTGCCCAAGGGAAGGGTCTGCTCCTTGCCCTGATGATCTCAAAGAATCATTTCCTAAACAAGTCCACTGACTGCTCAATAATAAATGTCTCTGCCCAGAAGATAGTAGAACTCTCATATCAAAAACTGGGATCTCAAGAGACTTTGCTAGCAAAACTCTGCAGAGAACAAGCTCCTTCTCTGGGATGTTGCAGGGAGCAATATATAAGGTGTTAAATTAAAAAAATAATTGCTTTTTGTACGGCATTTTTAGCATTGCAATTTCTTCTCCCAGCTGGCGGGGTGAAGTTGAACAGTGTGGCATGAAAGCTCAGGATTCACTTCTTAATTTTTTTCCCTTGTGCTTTCAGTGGCCACTCACTGGAAGTTACAGTTTGGGTATTTCCAGAGTACAATTGCTGCTGGTTTACAGAACTGAAGCAAGTGTTGATGTTTGCAAAGATGCCAGGGCACTGCCACAGCCTCCAGCTCTGCAGTGAGCAGGTGTGTCCCCAGGCACACAGATTCTTTAAATCTGGCTGGGAACATTGTGGTTTCAGCTTATTTCTACCTACCACTGAAATGATCAAATAATCTCTTGCCATTGGATTTATAATTTTTTTAATGTGTGTGCCTGAAATTATCAAAAGGGCTTTTCATGCAATGGGGTGAGCAAGGGAAGGTCTCAAGGTCAAACCCAAAAACAGCCTAATGATTCTGGGACTCAGATCTGACCTCCAATAGCAGCACTGAGCCAGAGGATGAGCAGTTCAGGAACCAGAAAATGAAGCTTTTGAAGCCAATCATGCCCTCTGGCAGTGAGCAATCAATTGAGAGGGAAATGAGGGAGAGAAAAAATAAAATAAAGAACATTCAGCCAGGCTGCAAGGAGGGCAGTGCCATAAAGCAGGACTATCCCATAACTAGAGCAGCACCTTTTTCCCTTCCTCTCTCTTTCCCAGGGGAGGGTGGCCATGGGAACAGACACGCTTTGTGCCCTCTGAAGGAGATGCAGGAGCCAGCAGATTGACCCTACCTGCAGCAGGTTAATTGGGACACACAGCCCCAGGGTCGTTACCCCTAGGGATGCTTTTTCCTCTCTAAGAAATAAAGAAAAACAATAAGTCAATATTAGCTCCTCTGATGAGCCTGGCTGTTCAGGACTGCCTTGGGAATTGCCAGCTCATTCCATGAAACACACGGAGAGCTCTCAGCTGTTGGGGACTCTCATTCACGTCTCTCTTTGCTAGATTTCAACCACTGAAAGGTTATTTCTAGATCCCATGGTAATTCCTATCAACTTCTTTCCCTGCCATGCTGAGAGTGGCTTTTTTCCCTTAGTGTTTTGCTTCTTTAAATGACTCCCAGTTTTAGACTGGATTTATTTTTCCCACTCGGCAGTGGGTTTCTCCCTGTGCTGGGCTTCCTCTGTGGCTTGTTTCCAAATGTGATGAACAACTACTTACCAGACCAGGTCCAGCAGCTCCTATCAGGCAGCAGATGATTGTCACAAGTGCTGTCAATGAGAGATGCTGGACATTGCATGCAGGAAAAAGCTGTATTTTAATACCTGGAACTGGGATCTTTTGGAAATCTGGCTCTGTTGGGAGTTTTTGGCATGTTGGGCTGCACTGGTGCTGAGGCCAAATGGCAGCACAGAAATAGGTGCCTATTTCTGCAGATATGCAGAGCACCAGGAGAGCTGGGATTGCCTCTTCCAAGCTGGGAGGCTGTGGGGTAAATCCCCCCATTCATCAACCAGCATAAGGATTTTTTGTGCCTTGTTCAGGAGTCAGGTGGTATCTGGGCTGCCCTGTGGGAAGCAAGTGTCCATGGAAAGGGTTAAGTGCTGCCCTCAGGAAGGTGGGTCTTACCAGGCTTGATGGAAGAGCAGAGAGCTGAAGCTCTGCCAGAGCTCGTTAGGGATAATGCAACCTGATGGGAGACAGAGCTTTATCCAGCAGCTGAGGGAGCCCCTGGGGCAGCTTTCATCTGACCTTGCACTGCCTGCAGGTCCCTCCCAGGGCACGGCCCCTGCACACCCCTGGCTCTTCCCAAAGAAAGTTATTGCAGATGGAAGGGGTGGAGGTGCTGCTGCAGGATTGTGGCACTCCAGAGTCAGACTTGTCCGTGTTTTGAGGGACAGGTTATTTTCTGCTGACCAAGCAGAGCCTTAATCAGAACATCCAAACACCACAAGAACTGCATCCCATGGTGACAGGGGAAGCACAGGAGGGGAGGCAAGTGGGGCCACGATCCGGGAGGACAGTTCAGCTGAACTGCAATGACATTTCAGAGCAGAAACACACACAAAAAAGAAGTGACCTGGCCCCAGTCCACCCACAGAATGGGTTTGCAAACCCCAAAGCTGTCGTGCTCACAGTTTGCTTGATGTGCGAGATAACAGGACCACGTGCCTGACAGAAAATCCCAAGTTTCCCAGCACATCAAAACCGCGCGTTTCCCTGGAATGACAAGTTCTATCTTTGGCAAACAAAACTCAGACTCTTTAATGTGCTTCTCCCCCAGTGCACCATGTTAGCATGTGTTTGTTTGGCAAACAGTTACTAGGAGGCCTCGGCAGGATTAAAAAAAAAAAGTGATAGTGGGTATTATTATTCATGGATGGAGTTGGGGAGGAGAAAAAAAAACAGTGCTCATGTAGTCAACAAGTTCAAATAAGGTTCAATTTTGCTATTCCAAAATCTGCTGCTATGATAATGAGACAGTCAAATCAGCTGAAATTAAGAGCTCAGGGAGGCTCAGCCTTTCCAAGAAGTACATTCGTGACAAGCTTGGTTTCTGCCAGGCAGTATATAGTGCAGTGTCAGCCTATATTAACACAGAAACCCCAAACAAAAAGCAAGCAGCTGAAAAATGCACTGAAACCCAGTCAAGTGTATAATTTCCCGTAGTCTTCACTGCTGGTCTTTGCTCTTCTGCACATGAATTCAAATCCAACATACCATCCAGCACTGTTCAGCTGCCACTTGCAGGAAACCCTGCCTGCTCCCTCTCCTCAATAACCATTCACTAGAAGGCAGCATGACTGCATTTTCCAATCAGTTTCAATCAGTGACTGTTATTAGGGCAAAAAAATCAGTAAAACTGCCACAAAAAAACCCCCTCTGAACCAACACCCCCTCCGCCCCCAAGAAACAGTATAAAAAAAACCAGCTCTGCTTCCTATCCAAATAGACAGAGTGGCTTTATTTTCTTTTATCTCTCCCCTCACCCCCCTTTTTTTCTTTCTTTTTCCTTTTCTTTCTACTCAGCTTTGGTTTTCTGCAGTCCTCTGAGCACACAAAAGGTGTGGTAAAGGAAATATAAGTTCATGTTGTAAAAGTACTTCTCTGCTATCATGGTAGCAAAAATGAGTCTCTGCTGCTTGTGACCAACCTGGGAGGGTGACAGCAGCAGGGTGACCTCAGAGGTCTGTGCTGAGAAGGGGATGAGAAGAGACTGCACCCTGTGATGTGTATCTCATTGCTGTCCTGCCTGTGCAGTGTCCACTGGGAGCGTGCTGGGCTGCAGGAGCAGAGGACAGGCTAGCAAAAGAGAATTCAAAGGTATCAGAAAGCTGAGGGCTACCCAGAGGAGGTGTTTGTTTCTTGTGGTTTGGAAAGACTTACTGTTGTGTTGATGTCCAGAAGTCACTGAGCATAGAATGAATGTTCCCAGATTGCCAGCCAACATGTCAGAGTTTGAGCTTTTTCTGAGCTCAACAGAAACCTTAAAAAATAAATTTAAAAATAAATAAATAAACCTCACAAAGCAACAAAAAAAAATATCCCGCAGAGAACCCCGTATACATCGCCACACTTCAGTTTCATCCTCCACATTTATAGCTAGAATGCATCAAAATTATCTTACTGAGCTGTGCTCAGTCTCTTGTTGAAATGCTGACCTATGCTGCCTTTTCTTTTGTGTCCTCACAGATTCTGTGTCTACTGCCTCTACTTGCCACTTGCTAAGGCCTCATATTAGTAGGAGTGTTTAATTGCCAGGCATTAGCTTTTAGCTGCTTTTGTACACAGTTTGTATACAGTTGTTGCTATTTATTAAATATGTGATATCTAATCCAGTGCTTAGTGCTTACAAAAGGAAGAGCTATCTGTGCTTGAGATTAAAACACTTCATTCACTTAGTGCCAATGCCCTCACCAAGGGCTCTGTGCTCTGCTGTAGTGAGAGAAAACCCTGGGGCACCCAGGCTGAGGAAGGGTGGACCCTTGTGTTGACATGTCCCTGCACACAGCTCTTCTGTCTGACACGAGGACAGGCTGCCAAAGACAAAGATACGGGTGGGCACGATGGAGAGCAGAGAAGCTGATCAGGAAAACAAGAGGGTTTATCAGAATAAAGGACTGAGAACTAGGAAGGTGCTGAGAGCTTGAAGGGATCCTGCAGAGATGTTTCCCACCACCTGCAGGCTTCATACATCTCTTTTGCAGAAAGAAGGGGTGCTAATATTAAACTTCTTTGCAGGGTACTTGCAAGGAATAAACAATTAACAGCTGTAATCCCCTGTGTGAGCTCTTACATCAGGCTGTAAGTGTAGGGGAAAACCTTGGGGCTGCACAGCTGGGGCAAAGGCTGCACCAACAGCACAGGAGAATTTGTCTCCCTAAACCGTACAGAGTCCCCAGCTTGTAAGGCAAAAAAAGCACCTCAGAATAAATTTTGTGCCCTTGTTCCAAGCATGAATGAAAAAAAAACACGAACCACCAAACCCTCTGAAACCCGCTGGAGAAACCCCCCATGGCCTGCAGAAGGAGCCCACGTGCAGCGCTGCCAGTAAGTTAAGGAACAGCGTCCTGAACTGCTCAGAGCTCGGGCAACTGGGGTCGTGCTGGCGTCAAACGTTAAACAGGTAGAGAGGACTTTGCCTCCACCTTTCTGTCTGTAGGGATTTACTATTCCTGCAGGCTTTCCTGGCTTTCATAACGTCATTAGTGTGGCTGATGCTGGTAACGGGATTTGCTGCTTCTAACACGTTTCTGGAAAAAAAAATGTTAAACAGGTCACCGTTTTGCAGACAAAACATCACTTCAGCTCTACTCTGATTTCCTCACCATGTAGCAGCCCAGTGTGGTAGCAATGAGTAGGTAAATCTCCCCGCAGCAAAACTAATTACACCTCTTGGTGAGTAAGTGGCAGTGGAACTGGTTTAGTTTTCAAAAAAATTCCACACTATAATATGCAGGACTAATGTGTCTCAGATTTGAAAAGAATTAATAGCAATTATTCTCCTGCATATTCATGAGAGGAAGACTGGTTTAGCAATCAAGCTAACAGTTCTTGCTTAATTACATTTAGTTGATTTCATGCTATCTTGGCACATTCCTGATTGAATTTAACCATTTAAAAAAAAACCCAAACCCTCCCACAACTACTCCAGCAAACACCAACACTTTAAGCTCAGCATCCCCTGTAAATAATGTCTGAGGCTGAGCAGATTGCTGGGGACAGTGGGAGTTGATCACGAGCCTTTTCTCTCCTTGGTGCAGGGTAAAAATCACAAAAGCATCTTGGAGAGCAGTTCCCAGGTGTTGAGTCCCCAGTGCTGAGGGTTAAGGCATTCATTTTATTTTTTTAAATTATTTTTCTGAATCCAAACCATTATCTACTTGAATGCAAGATAGCAGGAATTGGTGACGTACCTGAAAGGGGAGCATTAAGCTGGAGGGAGGTTTTGTCTGGGCAGGTGGTCTGGATGTCAGCTAGTGTGGTGTGGAGGGCTGAAGAGCAGGTGGGATGTCCTGTGCTTTGGGGGCTGCTCATCATTAGGGTCTTTGATTCTCTTCCAGGGAAAGACCAGGCTGTGTGACACCTGCTGCCATTCCAGCTTCTGTGCTCCAAGGGCAGCGATTTGCAGGGCACAAAGAGTGGGAATGTGTGATGAACCCACAGCAGGTCAGGCAAGAGAGCTGGGAGAATGATGGCAGGAGCAGGAGGGAGGGAGGAAGAGCCCCGGGTCAGGCTGCAGGGAGTTGAGGACAGCAAAAGCTGGCGTGCCTGGGGCCCTCCTAAGGAGCAGGTGTCAACTTCTGAGGTGAGAGGCAGGAGCAGACCCTGCTGCCACAGCCAGGGGTGGCAGTAAGTCTGCCTGCACACACCTGCAGGGAGCCTGTGCAAACTGTTTGGCTCTGGTGCTGATGGGGCTGGACATCTTGCTGTAGTGCTGTTTGCTGGGGTTGTAGGCATCCTGGGCAGAAGGCAAGGCCAGCAGAAAGATGGGAAACTTGAGCTTCCATGTGGCAGGTGTTCGTTTCCTGGTTGATTTTCCCATGCCAGCAGCAGCAGGAACAGGTCAGGTGCTCCTATCTCAGCCCCTCCTGAGCAGTGCCCTGCCCCGCTGTCCAAAAGCTGCGTGTGCCTCTGCACTTTGCAGGAGTTTTGTTCATTGATCATTTTCTCCAGTTCACCATCTGCAGCTGGGCTTTGCTCAGAAGGAAGGCTGGCACCATTTATCATGCAATGGGGCTTGATAGCTCTCTGCCAACCGTGTTCTTAACAACATTAAGGAAGTTACAGGCAGCCATGCCTGAAGGCGACTTGTCTGCCCACTGTGGCTCAGTCAGCAGCAGTTGTAGCTGCAGCTCTCTGGGTGCCTGTGGGCAAAGGAAGCATTGCCATACAGTCTGCACAGAGGTGTTGTATCCCTTTCAAAACCAAACAGACTTACTCTTTCAACAGATGAAATTATTTCAGCTATAACTGAAATCAAATAACTAACCATTATTCAGTCTGGGCTTTTCCAGGCAATGTCAAAATTAAGATCTCATCTATATCCAAAGCAAAATAGAAATGGTTTTATCTTGATTTTGTTTTTATGGATCTTATACTATACAGTAATGCTTATGGAGAGCAGAGGAGTTTACATTCTTGCAGACTGTGGACACAGTCACTGGGGCATTGCAGGGATGTGAGCTGGTGTGTGCAGGGTCCTCCCCCCAATCAAGAGCACAGATCTCCTGGTGCAAATGGGTCTCAAGGACCCCCTTGGGGCAGGACAAAGTGGCACGTGAAGTGCCAGACCAGGGAAAACTCTTAAGCATGGGTTAAGAAATCAGTGGGACTTAAGGGTTTTGGAGATTCAAGGTCTTACATTGCATCTTAACATCCTTCCACATGAAAAAGCAGATTAAAAGTTCTCTGTATTTGTCTTGCAATCCTATCCACAAGTTTGGCCTCAACTTCTTGTCATGATTCAAGAAGCATTATCTTCCATTATGACCTCAGCATTTTCTATAAAAAAAACATCCTGCAAGCCCACTGGTCTGAACCATGACATCAGAAGTGACCACGGCCTTTCAGTCAATGAATAAATGGGCATTTTCTAGTGAAGAAATGTTTCCTAAACCAAGTCCCTGTCAATAAATACAATAGACATGTATAGCTGCCACCAGCAGGAGACATTACTCCTGTGCAGAATGAAGCAGGGAGATTAAGGAACTCTCCATCTGTTTCTGCACAGTGCAGCACGTGGGCGCTCTCTCAAAATATACTGTGCTCTCTGCTTCCCAGAGTCTGGGGAGACAGAGGCTGGCACAGGCATGGCAGGGTGGAGCTGGACAGTCTGACTCAAAGTATATTGTTTGCTTAGGGAAGTAAGGGGGGGTGCTGCAGGAAAAATCCCTTAGTAAATGGAGCAGGTGAATGAAAGCTGGTCCTGATGCCAAGTTCATTCTGCAGGCCCTGATGGAGCTAAAAAAGCACATTAGACAAAACCATTATTGAACTTCTTGATTACATAACAATTTCCTCGTCGTATTTCCAAGAATATTGAATCCATATTCAAACACCCTCCTACACTCTCCCACACACCACCCCTTCTCCTTGCTATATCAGCTTCATTACTGAGTATGAAGACAGAAAATGTGTAGGGCATGTTGCCACGAGCAGGGAGATCTCGGATGCTCACACAGATCTCAGAGCCATCCCTGGGATCTGGACAGCCAAGTCTCATTCGGTTTAATGGCCTTGCAAGTCTCTGGTCTTATGTCTTGACCTTAGTTAGGGTATTTAGCAGTGCAAAGAACAGATACTCAAGCAATAAATATCACCAAGCCTATATGCTGGGATAGTCTCACCTGCCTAAAATGTCCCTGCCTCTGTGCAGCCTGGGGGGAGCCACGCACAGCTTTGCTGCCCACAAACTGCTCCTGCCAGAGGCTCAGGAGAGAGACAGGACATTTCCGAGCAGACTGGGTCCTTTCTGGGAGCCCTCTTCCCCCTGGGATAAGCACAGACCCTGCCAACACAAAGGATGAGTCCCTGGGGCCACTCTCTCCCAGCGAGCAGAATGAAGCCCTGTGCAGGGGGCACCTGAAAGGTGCATGGTGGCTGCCTAGTTTTGGGGGAGATGGAGGAAGTGGGGATTAAGAGCTTGCAAGCATGGCACATCCATCCTGCCTCAGGAAGCAGCAGTTGCACACAAAGTGGCTATACTTACTCACGTAATAATCTTGCTTGTCTCATTTGCATATGTAATAACCAGCATGTATATACAATCATGCAAATCACTTTGAGGCAACTGCTAAAAATTCATTCAAAACTTTGCCCTGCCTGTCCTTGGGTTTCACAAGGGAACCATAGCAGCAATCCAGAGATTCACTCAATAAAAGTCTTTGGGAAACTCTTTGTTTAGTGGAGGAATTTTTTTTCTGGAATTCTGAAATCTGTAAATTCACTGGGATAGAGCCCTGTGCCACTGCATGCAGCCTGACTGCAGCAGCTGGACCCAGTTTTCTGTGGACAACTGCTCCTAGGGTGGGTTTGGTTGAATGGTGGATGCTACCAGGACAAGGTAGGCTTTAGAGCAGAAGGATCCTCTAAACCTTGCTGGAGATATTTCATCTCCCAGTTTTTTGTACTCTCCAACTGAAAAGTACTTTGAATATCTGAGGACAGTCAACTCACATTTAGGAGCTTTTCTCAGCCTGACAAGATGTATGATTGCAGTAGATCAATAAGGGGAATAATCTGCATCTTAAGAGCACAGGTGACATCTTGCTGCAACTTGCAGGAGAAATTATAAATGTCTCTCTCTGTTTATTGCTTAGCTCCATGGCTAAATCTACTAAACCCAAACCAAATTTTACCCTCAGATCTCCTAGTTTTTAAATTGATGTTCATCTGGCATCGCCTTGATCTTCAAAGCAGGAAGGTGTATCAAAGAAAACAGAAAGTATGACAACAATTACTGCTGCTGGATGCTATCTATTGAGTAAAGATGGACTGTTAATATTTACAGTGGAAGTGAAGGAGATAAAACACCCTGGGTACACTTAAGTCCACAAATAAGCCCTTCTGTGTATAGTGGGCAGAGATGAAACCAACAACAACAAAAAATAATAAAATTAAATTACCATTGAAAACATCCCAAGCACCTTCAGAAAAGTTGGGCTGGTAAACAAAAATTACATCAAAACCACAAAAAGAGCCTTCTAGGAAAGTAAATCAGGCTCCCTGCTTCTTGGGGGTATTACCTGGCCTGCAGGAGATGGTCTTTTGAAACAAACAGAAGTAGTCAGCATCTAAATTTCTCCTCACTTCATCACAGAACTCTTGACTTACATTTTATTCTCTTGAGACTGAAGCCATCAGTTCAAGTGCTTTTCCATGCATCCCTCTGAAGAGGCTCCCCCATTGCAAAGTTGTTGTGGGGTTGTTTGTATTTCAGCAGCAACTTTCTGGAAGAGGAAGGTGACGAGGAGGAGGCAGGAAAAGGTTTGCTAGTGCCATGGGGGTGCACAGCACAGCTAACAACAAACATTCTTTTAAGCAACCTGTTGAAAAAGAAAAAGGAATATTACCAGCATTGTTCTGGCAACTATTTAGGAACTGAAAGTGAGACTGTTCTGAAATTCCTGGTACTAGAGCAGTGCACAGGAGGCCATTTACACCACTCACTTCCATTTAATCCAATTTAGACAATGAAGCCAGAGTGTTTAATTGAGCTAATTTTTGTTTCTAGTCAAATCTCATTCTTCAGATTAAATTACTAGGTGTGCAGTGTCAGGAACAAATCAAAGTTATATAGTACATTTTAGTGAGTTAAATTATTTTATTACATTGATTTGGAAGGGATTTTAACAGCAAGTGGATTTAAAAACACTTGTTGAAATCAAAATTTCAGAATTTAAACTCCTGCCAAAAATTTGGAATTTTTTTTTAGGTATATGGGCTTTTCTCCTAAAGCCATAGCTTAAGCTTGCTATGCTAATTTAATTCAAGTGAAGCTTTCAGCCTTTGTAGACTATTTCTGGCTTTCAGCTTTGGAGAAGAGGTGAGGCTTTTCTTGAGAAGACCAATGTTTCTGAACCATTTTAGATCTGCATGTTTCTCCCACAGCAACAAGGCTTGTTCCACTGTAGTGACTGTCTGTTCAGGGATAAATGTTCACATGTCTGGTATTTCTTGACTGTCAGAATGTCTGTGCTGGGCTTGGCTGAAGAGAAATCCTACAAGAATTTCTTTCTCCAGTGCCCCAGGCAGCAACTGTGGATATTTGGGAATTGTGAGACTGATGGAGAAAGGTCACCTTGAGGAAGACTAAAATCTTATTAGCAAGAATTTGTCAGATTTCCAACTTATGACACACAACTCCTGTCGTATGTTTTATAATTCATTGCTTAATATTGTGTATCCAGTCATCCTGAACATACATTGCAATTGATTTCATGCTGCTTTTCTAACAAGAAGGAGAAAAAGGAGCATCAGGGACGAGCTTACACTGAAATGAATACACAGAACATGAGTCACATAGACGTGTGTTTTGAAACCATTGCTGTATTTGGTCAGTAACCTAAGAAACTAGATATAATCCCACCCAATTAACCGCAAATGAGAGGGAGAGTTCACTAGTAGAAAAATGCCCTTCTCAAATTGTCTGTCAGCTCTAAAACCTCCCTAAAATTACTTTAAAAAAAGATGTAATTAGGGAAAACTGGAAAGGTATGGAAGGACAGCCTCCCTACACCACCTGAAAGCTGCAAATACATTAATCCAGCACTTCAGGCTTTCTAGCTCTGCAGAGAAATTGGTGGCCCAGGACCTGACCAGATTTAGATGGGTTTTTGGAGAGGCTGCTCAGTGCAGACCCTGCTCCTCCCTTTGCACTGTCCAGCTCAAGAGCTGGTTTCTGACACTGGATGGGCTCTCCAGCGGTTGGACTGGCCCTGACCTGGCTGTCTCAGTGTGGTTTGCCTGGATGAGTTTGCTCTTTCCCCTGCCATGGAGGGCAGGGATAGCCACTTGGTCACATGCAGAGTACCTCAGAGCTCAGCAGGTTTAGGAAAGCTTGGTAAAGTTTTCATGTATTTCACAACCAAGTTTCAAATTAGGGTTGAGTCATTAAATAAGCGTGTATTACTTGTATGCTTAGATGCAGTAGAATTGTACACACATCTCTGTAATTAGCCAGAGGCACCCAAAGTTACAGATGTGACCATGCATTAAATGGAGGACATAGCTCTGATGGAATCTTGCATTCACAATTGCATTCCTTGTTTAGATTTCGGAGCTGGTTGTCCAGATGGGCTTTGTTGGGCACCTAATTAGTAGTTAATCAAAAGCTCCTGCTGTGAACTGCTTCACAGCCCTCCTGGCATCCTAGCTGCTTGGTACACATTCCTTGCCTGCAGAGAGGAGCTGAAGTAGATGCTTTATCTCCTCTATGTATCTGACATAACTGAAGCAGCTTCCAAAATCAAATCACCTCAGGATGCATTGGTCATCTGACTTTGGAGTACTAAGAGCCTTGAAATGTGTAAGTGGCAACCCAGCCCCGCGCTAATGGCAACGATCGCATAACAGCCTCTGAGATGAACTCACTGTCTTCTCTTTCCTTTCCAGATTTTGGCAATCATTT
This sequence comes from Apus apus, assembly GCF_020740795.1. NCBI lineage: Eukaryota > Metazoa > Chordata > Aves > Apodiformes > Apodidae > Apus > Apus apus. The sequence goes on along the minus strand of NC_067296.1, from coordinate 7,238,361 downwards.
CCATCATGTTTATTGTACTATCTACAATTGCCTTGTCCCTTAACACACTTCCTGAACTACAAGGCGTGGATGAATTTGGGCAGACCACAGATAACCCCCAGCTTGCCCACGTGGAAGCGGTGTGCATCGCATGGTTTACAATGGAATACCTCTTGCGGTTCCTCTCCTCGCCTAAGAAATGGAAGTTCTTCAAAGGCCCGCTGAATGCTATCGATTTGCTAGCTATCCTACCCTACTATGTCACTATCTTCCTCACAGAATCCAATAAAAGTGTACTTCAGTTCCAAAACGTACGACGAGTGGTCCAAATATTTCGGATTATGAGGATACTCCGGATTCTAAAGCTCGCCCGACACTCAACGGGTTTACAGTCCTTGGGGTTTACACTGAGGAGGAGTTACAATGAGCTTGGATTACTCATCTTGTTTTTGGCCATGGGCATTATGATCTTTTCCAGTTTAGTGTTTTTTGCAGAAAAGGACGAGGATGATACAAAATTCAAGAGCATCCCAGCTTCCTTCTGGTGGGCAACAATCACCATGACAACAGTAGGCTATGGAGATATATACCCCAAAACACTTTTAGGTAAAATAGTAGGAGGACTGTGCTGCATTGCTGGAGTGCTGGTGATTGCTCTTCCCATCCCAATTATTGTCAACAACTTCTCTGAGTTCTATAAAGAGCAGAAGAGGCAGGAGAAAGCCATTAAGCGCAGGGAAGCTCTTGAAAGAGCAAAAAGGAATGGCAGTATTGTTTCCATGAACATGAAGGATGCGTTTGCCCGCAGTATAGAACTTATGGACATTGTGGTTGAAAAGAACGGAGAAAGCATAGCCAAAAAGGATAAAGTTCAGGACAATCATTTATCTCCCAGCAAATGGAAATGGACCAAGAGGACACTCTCTGAAACTAGCTCTAGTAAATCTTTTGAAACTAAGGAACAAGAGTCTCCAGAAAAAGCCAGGTCATCTTCAAGTCCCCAGCACCTGAATGTCCAACAGCTGGAGGACATGTACAACAAAATGGCAAAGACTCAGTCCCAGCCAAACCTTAATACTAAGGAGTCAAGTCAACCTGGAAAGCAAAAGGAAGAGCTAGAAATGGAAACCCTTCCCGGCCCTATGGTGCCCTTGCTGACGACTCGCACTGATGGGATCATTGACATGAGGAGCATGTCCAGCATCGACAGCTTCATAAGCTGCGCGGCGGAATTCCCTGACTCCGGGAGGTTTTCCCACAGCCCGCTGGCTACCCTTCCCTGCAAAGGGGGCATTAACACGATCCAGGAGCAGGGCAGGCCAGAGGGGAGCAGTGCCAGGTTTGGGGAAATGAACCCAAGCTCCGAAGGCAGCCACCATTCTGCTTTTTTCATAGAAAGTCCCAAAAGCTCCATAAAGGCCAGTAACCCTTTAAAACTAAGGTCTCTGAAAGTCAACTTCATGGAAGAGGACACCAGCACATTAGTACCAGCATCAAATGTACTGAGAATATACCCAGACTCTCTCACGAGCCGGGGAGCTGCTGCTGCTGCCACAGATACTTCCTTACTCTCTGACAGATCTCTCATGAGCCCAGAAACCTCGATCTACACAACCGCGAGTGCGAGAACCCCCCCAAAGTCCCCAGAGACTCAGACAGGCATAGCTTTCAACTTCCATGATGCTGGTATACACAAATATATAGATGCTGACACTGATGATGAAGGTCAGCTGCTTTATGATTCAAGTCCGCCCGGAAATGTGAGTCCCAAGTACCATGTTACAAACAGTGGTTATCTAAAGCAAAAGGACCATGTTTATAGAACAGAGAAGAACCACCTAGAAGCTGCTGCTTTACCCACCTCCCCTAAGCTGATAGGACAAAACTGCATTTATTCTATGGAAGGTATCACTGGAAGAACCCAGGGCAATCAGGAGACTGTCAGACTAGAAAATCACATTTCGCCAGAAGTCCATGTATTACCAGGCAGTGGAGGACATGCTAACACACATGATCAAAGCATCTGAGATGAGCTCCAAAAGAACTTACTGAAAGTTTAAAGGAATGTCTTTACAGTCAACACAAAAACAAGAGCTTCTGCATGGCATGAACTTGGCTGAAACAAGCCACCTGTTTCTAAGAGTCTGGGGGAGGTCCAGTGTGGGTTTGTGAAAATGTCCTTCTCTGAAACAACTCTAAAGACATTGCCCACATCAGTCAAAAATAAGGATTGCAAATCATGATCACACATTGATCTCCTTTCATGTTGTCCAGTGAAGCCAATGTGACCAAATATCCATCCCTTCCCCTTGAACGCTAGAGCTCCTTTTGGAAATATTAACATCTGATTTGCATTAGTTCCATAAAGGATGCCAAGGCAGCCAGATTTGAACTCTGGAATAAATTGCTGGGGTTGATATAAAGCTATCAAAAACACAATGCTCACTGCTTCAGGGCAGCTGTTCCCCATCTACAGCTGATGGATATTATGTCTAAAGGTAACAGGGAACACCTGCATTATTGAAAAAAACAAGTGAAAACCATTTAAAACAAATAACGCTCTAGAGAAACCAATTATTAAAATGCTCTGTGTGTGTTTAACAATACGATCTCCTGTAGGACCTGACGTTTTCTTTTGAACTATCAGCAGGGTGAGTTGCACCACTTGTATCTAATTCCAAACATCCCCTAGGACATAGTGAAACTTGCACTTACCCTCTGCCAACAACCGATACCTGCCCCAGGGCCAGCACGTGGCCCTCAGGGGACCCACAGCCCACGCTGGGAAGGTGTGGAGGAGCCGTGCAGAAGCAGGACTCTCCGGAGGCATCGCAGCCAGACCCCCTTCCCGCTGCCAGGGAGCGTGGGACTGGAAAGAGAGCTCAGCTCTTGCCCTACCCTTCCGTGGAAGGGAGGTGCTGGCTGCGCTGCCCGCGGGGATGGTGGCCGGGCTGCCCCCGCAGCACGTGCTGGGGGCACCGGGATGGCTCCCGGGCTTCCCCTTCCCACCGCTCCAGGTGTCGGCCAAAGTCTTGGCATAGGAGAGGAACCGGTCGGTCTGAAGCTTTTTGTGCCCCAGCGGCACAGTGAAAGATATGCAAGAGTTACATAAATATGCAACGAGGGACTCGTTAGCGACCCACCCCGGGCCTGGCTCTGCTCTCTCTCACCAGGTTGGGCAGGAGATGCTCCTGCGGCGCGGAGCAGCTACGAGAGACAGGAGAATCAGGCCTGATGTTTTAATAACATCCAGTCATTTTTAAATGAAACTAGAAAAAGAAAAAAAAAAAAAAGAAAAAAAAAAAAAGAAAAAAAAAAAGATCTGACCATTTTAAGTGAACAGAACTAGCAGCCACCAGCCTAGGTTTTTAAAATATTATTGTTTCAATAAAGTTATGTAAATTGTGTAGGAAATAATTTGTCTTTGGTTTTTAATCTCGCGGGAGGAAAAGCACTTTACGTTGACTTTTTGTTGTTGCGATGCTGGAGTAGGATAGTGTCAGAGTGTAACAATCAAGCACTTTAACCAAGCACTATTTTAATTTGTGCCTCCTGTCGTGACTGTGATTTGTTACACGCCTGTAGCAAGTCACAACCTGTCCTGTGATGACTGTGATGGTAATCTATTCTGTTGTTCTCTGTTTCTATTGTAAAACTCAGTTGTAAATAACTCTGTCAATGAGTGTTTCCTGACCTGGGTATCTGCTGGGTCACGTCACCATCCCGCGCAGCAGGGCCAGGGACGTGCTGGGCCACGGGAGCGGAGGCGCCAGGCGGGAGCGGATCCCCCAGCCGCTCGAGCCGCTGCATTTTGTTCCTTCCTAGTGTTAAAAAAAACAAACAATAAGCTGTTGGTTAGTCCTGAATGTAAATGTCTGTCCATCCAAGCTGTACAGCACTTCTGTCCGTAATCCGTAACAGTGAATGCAGCATGTACGGACAAAAGCAATAAGCACATACCTGTTTTAGGAACTATTATGGGTTACGATGATAGCTTTCTAAGGTCTCTCCTTGGCACAAAACTGTACACGTGTTAAGAGATAAGGCTGCTGTGCTCAGCCCACCCATCCCCTGGTGGTGGGATGCAGCCCCAGGCCCCGCTCAGAAGTCACCCTTCTGTCCCAGCAAGGTGAGACCCTGGGGAAGGCACCAGTTAGACCTGAGCCACCACCTCCAGAATTAGCCCTCCAGCAGAGAACAAGTCCTCATGCTGTGCAGTGACACGGAGGTACTTGAGAGAAGGTACCTACATGTGCAAACATTGCTTTCCAGAGCTCTAGGCAGGGCCAGTTCCTGAGGTCTGTGAGCTTCTCCTCTGCCTTCACTCAGCCAAAACCACCTTTCTTCTGAGCGGGTGCTTTGCCTGGTGAAGGACTTTAGGATTTGGCCATAGTAAATACAAGTGTACTTAGAGGAACTGACATATTGCTGAGATACTAGTTAAGATTGAGTCGTCATGAAGAAGTACAGTGACTTTCCAGCAGATAAGCTTTAAATACTGATTTATTCTGTGGCTTCCTAGCCCATAAAGTGGCAAGAGAAATCTTAAAGAGAACAGTCTTAACATAATCTCTATGTTTCAGTGATCATTCATGTCTGCCATCAGCACAAATGTAAAAAAGAAGAAAAATCAGGGAAAATTTTTTTGATAAAGTAAGTAATAGTGATTTCCAAGTTGAATATTTTTGGAGCTGATGCTTTCATGTGGGAAAAAAAAGTCATATTTTACATATCACGATGGTGAACGTATTTAAATATAGCCATATAGTGTAGTTTACCACACTCTCATCCAAACTGATGTATTTGGTTTATAGATGGCACTGACAAAAATGTATAGATCAACAATTCTATCATTTTTTTAACTGGTAATCAACTGGTGCAACTCTCCTTGTAACCAAAGGCCCTCTGTCTGCCTTGTGTGATCACTCACGACACACACCTTATATCATCTATTTAGTCCTACCTTTAAAGTAGCATTTTATTGAGTCACTTTTGAAAGTCAGATTCAAAAGTTATTATTTAAAAAAAATAAAAAAAAATCTACCTTTTAAGTCTGAATAGCCAAAGTCCTATAGATTTCTTATAGAAAGCAAATAATTTAAAATTAAGCATATAATATGCTTGAGGAGCATTTCTTTCTTATTTGTGTATGAAGATGTAGCTCTCATTTTGTGCCCAGTTAAGAAGGAAGTATGTTTAATTTATTTTAATGAAATAAAGGCTGAGTATGAACTACGTATCTATATGTGTGTGTGCATAATACACATATATATATAATGTAAGCACTGGGAAATCTACTCTAACGTAAAGCTATGGTAGACTAAATCTGTACTCATTACATAAGGAAAGGCAGTGCTTTGAAAACACAAGGCTCACCATATCCTGTAGACACTAGAAAGACAATTTCATTTTATAGTTTGCTCCATGTTTCCCAAAGATCATAACAGTCAAGGGATGGGGGGGGGGGGGCGGAATGCAATATCTCCTGCATCAAGCTCAAGTGTGCAGCTCAATCACTGGCATTTGGCATTCAGGGCTGCAAACTGACTGTGCATCAGGTACCAGGCAAGCTGAGAGTGACTCACCTGCTGCTGCAGAAGACATCAGAGCTGAAAGGACTATGGATGTGTGATGTCTGTGCTTGCTTGTATCTTACGCCATGAACATTGTTTTTAATACATATATATAAATATATATATAAAATATATATATATGCAGAAGGAATGGGTGCAGTTTTCTTAACCAGGAGGCAAAGATCCTTTAAGGGTTAGCCTTGAACAGAGAAAAACAGCAGTCACATTGCAGTAGATTTCTCAGTGCCTTTTCTTAGAAACTTCACCTAAGCACACTTACGGAAAAAAAAAACAACAAACAACAAAAACTGAAACAAAACAGTCTCCTGTGAAATCCACCTTTTTCTGAGAGGTTCAAAAGTCAATAAAGGTAGAAGAGGAGGAAAAAAAATAAATAAAAAGATGAAAAGAAAACCCACAGAACGCACATTCCCTTCCCAAACATGAGTGTGTCTAATGCTGGGGAGTATCTGTGCACGTCACGCAGAAACACATCCGAGGTGGTCAGTTTCTCTGGCAACTATGGCTGTGATAAACTGTAGCCTTTTCTTCCCTTGCAGCTAATAAGAGACACATTTCTAAGGAAAACAGTATTCTCTTCTGTAAAATTGTAATGCATTGTTAATATTTGTACCTATTGTATATTTATGTCTTGGCAGAATTATGGCTGGTAGAGTTTGTAGTAAATAACAACGGTATTGAAAGCTCATCACAAAGACAGGTTTCTAAAGCCAAGTTCTCTCTCTGTTGGTCAGTTCCACTTAACATCATCTCCAACAGTCATTTCAAAGCAAATAGTGGAATTACTGAATAAAGTAGCCAAGAGACTGAGTGGCACCAATGCCCTCCTGTGCAGCCCGAGGAGTGAGATGGGACTTCCCTGGCCACTCCAAATTAGCTCAGACTTCTTCATGTTTGGTCACTTCTGCTTATGGTAATCAGACTGAACAAGTGTTACTTTAGGTTGCTTTAGGATCACCCAACCGGGGAGAATATGGCTTTAAATAGTTCTTGAATAAAGTACAGATGTTCTAGTTACCTCTGTACCTCCTGTTTGCCATTGTGTTGGCTTTATAAGTATCTGATGTATGGAAAAGTCATGTGACTTTCATGCATTCCAGAGTAGTCTATTTTTCTGTTCAGATTTAAAAAAACTATATATATATATAAAAATATAAATATATATCTGTATTTTTAGCAAATTTATAATAGGGCAATCAAGTCAGATTTCTTCTTTTTGTATTACAGAATAATATATTAGATGTTTTTTTGGTGTTCATTTCCATAGCTGACCCCCAAACCTTTTTGTTATCATTAATTTCTTTTGTTCTGAAAAATACCTGCAACATCCCTCCTGGAAGTGTGTCTATGAAAGGTCACTGAATTTGTCTGATGTTGTCGTGTTTTTGTATCTTCTTGTTTGTGGTACTTAAAAACAACCAGGGACTGGCTGTGGAAACTGAGATGTTCCTTCGGAGACACACAGAGTGGGCCAGACCCTGCCCTCAGTTATGGCAGTGGAAGTGTCAGTGAATGCCACTGGCTCCAGTGTTAGCCCCAGTCTGGACTTCAATGTTCTTCCAGACTCACATCAATTAAGAGAGCAAAAAGAAGATTTTAATCTGATTTTAATTTATGATGGAGTTGGGATAAGCATAAAAACTCAGGCTTTTATTTTAAGGCTGTGACCTGACAATGCTCAGGCAAAGCTCCCACCTTCAAGGAAGTTTTTTTCTGGGTTAAAACAGAAAGGTCAGGACTTTAATTTCCCACTGAAATTTGAAATTTCTCTTTTCAGTCCCAGACAAAATTAGGACATGAGAAAAAATAATGGGGGAATGAAAACCTGAATGTACATGGCCAGAAAGGGAAGGGATTTTGAGTTGGTTATGGTAAAGTCCATGTACCTGCTTATTTAATGATCTTCCTTGCTCCTTTTAATCTGTGCTGTCACATAAATCGAATAAAAAGTCCACGAGATAGATGTGCATCCTGAAGCTATCTCATGGCCTGTTGAAGTTTAGCATGAGAAAGTGCTTTGGACCAGCTCTGCACAAACATTCACTTTCTAATCTGCCCAGCAGCCTGGTCACTGACCATGTTTCTTCCAAAGATGGAGTTTTGGTCCTATTTCCTTTTCTTTGCTTGTGTGACTTTCTTGCATGCCTCCCACACTAGCCAATAAACCTGAAAGAGAATTAATTTGGGAAAACGTGTCTCAGAAAGTCCAGATACCACCTGAATGAACAGAATAACCAGCAGACACAGTTTCAAGGTGATTAGGTAATCAGCAAGACCCATTTACACACGAAGGTATCAAAGCTGGGTGATATTTTCCCATTTTTGAAAGCAACTCATGCAAGAGCCTGCCACAGCTATCATCAATGACCACACCAATCCCTTCAAAAGGCACCTTCCATATCAATAAGTTTGTTTCAGCACAGTCAATGGAAGCTTCTAGTCAGACCAGGCTTAACCCTGCCCCCCTGGCAGCCCTCCCACCCCACCACAGAAACCACTCAAACACCAACCAGCCCTTCAAAGAAATGATGTTTATTTTCCAGCACGTGTTTCCCACCCAAGCTAACATGATCAGGCTCTTGCACTGAAACCTTGTCTTGGCCAGACAGGGCAAACCTTAGGAAAACTGAAAGTCTGCATTCAGGGGGTCTCTCCCCTTTATTGCTGGTGTTACCTGAGCCACAAATAAGTGTCCTTTGACACCAATGGTAGGGTGCCACAAGTGTTCATATTTGTAAATATTAGTCAGAATTTTGCTTTGCTTGATTCTGGATTCATGGCACAAGAAGTTTTCAGTCTAGAGGCTTAGAAAAGAAAGCTTAATTTTTCTTTTTAACTAGAAATACTTCTACTGATATTCTGTAGGCCTGAACAAGGATTAACCTTTGACATTTTAAAGGGATCTTCTCAAGACTGTAACAACACCACCTTAAAAAAATAATAATCAGGCTGGGCTCAGCACAAAGACCCACTCAAACTAGAGCCTCTTAGCAGCCAGGGAGCCAAATTTGCATTAAATGCCAAATTCTTTGCTGCTGTAAGTAAAAGCCCATTGATGTCAATGGAGCTGTGCCCCATTGAGCCCAGTAAAGAATTTGGACCCATATATCAAAAAAAAAAAAAAAAGGAAACTTAAAAGCTCTGTACAACCTCAGGGATGGAGGTGTCTGTTTGTAGCACCTAGGAGGAAACCAGGGGGGGTGAGGGAATAGGAGACAGGTCAGTGAAAGCTTGGGAAAGGAGGGAATCCTTCAGGCAAGAGGATGGTAATCATGTCATCCTAGTCTTGACTGAGCATCCTTCCATGTCAGCTCTTCTTATGGGCTTGATGGCTCAAGAGGCATCCCAAACTCACAGGTGACTGTCCCTGCAGCAGGACCACAAGCTCAGCCACATGGTTCAACACTGTCAGCCCTCTGTCCAGGGACTTACTGATGCTGGGAGGGCACTACCAGCAGATGGGCCATCAGTTACCTTTGATCATGTCACAACCTCTGGTCTGATTGATAATCTACATTTAAGACCATTTTAGAATTCATCAGTTCTTCTCTTCTCTCTGTATTTCATTTAGGAGCTCTGCCCTTTATGCCTTTTCTCCCCGTTATGTTTCACTGCCTGTGAAACCCATCAGCCACACACTGGCTCGTCTGACTACTGGGATTCATTTTGTTTATAACAGTTTTGTTGGGTTGTGGCAAAGCTGGAGAACATTTCTCCCCCCCCCATTATTTCTGTTTTTTTGGTGGTGGGTGCAGAAAATTGCTTTTACACTGAAATGTTCCCCACCGGTGTTTTAGGGTGGGAGGGGGAACAGCATCTCCATGTTACTTTAAACTTTGAAGCCATGATACTGCAATCAGAAAGGCCAGCCACAGCTACCAACCAAACTCGTTTTCCAACTAGATCAACATTAAAAATGTATCCCCCAACTTACTGCAGCAGAACCCTGTTTTCTCATCAGGCCACTGAAGCAAGTCCTGAATGGGGAGAAAACACTGAGTGAGGCACTGGTGCAAGTGCTGTTTAATACTGACCTCATGCGTGTGGAAGGATGCCGGGGTGCTCCGTGGCTGTGCTGCACATCATGGGGGAACAGCCTCAGGTCTTCCTTCTCCAAAAGCACAGGATGGCTGCTGGACCTGCAGAGCAGCCCATGAGTCCCAGGCAAGGGCTTCCTGGTGAAACCTCCAAAGGGAGCGACGAGCATCCATAGCAGTTGACAGGAAAGCTGTGGAGTTCCCTTTAAAAGAAAATGTGATCTTTAGCAACAAAGAAAAACTGGAAAAAAAAAAAAGTTTCCCGTGGCTCTGCTAGTACATGTGGCTTGAACTGCTTCTGTATCTGCAACTTGCAACCAACTGTGACCCAGCCAGAACATGGCAGGTTCTCCATGGCCTGGTGCTGTGGGTCTTTGTTGACCCATGGGTGCCCAGCCCAGCCCAGTACCACTGCAATGCCCCTGCCCCCCAGCCTGGGGGTCCTGCACAGTCTCTGCATTAGGCTATTCTGGCTCGACCCAAGGGGCAGTGTGGCAGCAGGTGTTTTCTCCCTGTTTCAGCAATGTTTCAATTCTCTGGCACTTTGGGGTGATTACAGCAACATTAGCCATATACTGGTGTACTTAGTCTTACATTTTTTTGTAACTTTGATTTAGTCATTCTTTGTCAAAGTTTATTGACCTCTCCAGTTGTTCCCATAAACAAATTATTTAAAAAAAAATTTTAAAAAAATCAGTGTCTTTATCTGCATGTAGTAGTATGAAACTGTGATCAATGTGTGACATTCAGAAACTGTACTGTCTTGTAAAATATGTCCAAATGTCTAAGGATTTTAAAGCAATGGTCCCTTACTACAGAAATAAATAAAAAGGTATGGATAAAACCAAAGCCTTTATTTTGCTTTGTTTCATGGTCATAGATATTGGCCAAAAGCATAACTACCATCAGCTGGCACCGAGTTTCTGCTTTAGCTCATTGCAGTTGACAGCAGGTTTAAACATATGTTATTTGCTCACGGATAAGGCCGTGATTCAGGAAGGCAGCGCCGAGCCCAGCACCTCCTGTTGTGAGTCTGATGGATTCAGTGCACAAACCCGTGGGCTTCAGTCCCCACCTCCATGGACAAAACCTCCCCACAACCCCCCATAGGCATGGCAGGGCTGAGGGTCTGGGACATCCCCCAGCCCCCTGTGCAGGGACACAGGGAGGTCCCTGTCACACGCACCCAGCGCTGGGAAGCGGCGGCTCGAGCGTGCGACTGTGCAGCTGCAGAAGCAGGCGCAGATGGGAGAACAGCCGAGGTTTGGAGACAAAGAGCTTTGGGTGTGAAAACTAGACAAACAGGCTGCCTTCCCTGCCACAAGAGGCAAACACTGGGGCTCTCTGCTGGAGCCTCTGTGGTTTTCTTCTCCATTAGACGAAGCACTGGGCTTGTTAAATTATGCAAGTCATCAGAGCAAAGGTAATCTAAACTCCTGAGCAATGCTTTATTTCAGTTGATTGCATCCAATTTTTTTTTTATACTGAAATGCAGTTTCTCTAAGTCATCAAAGCTTTAATCTGAACCCCCTGACTTATGGAGTCTTTAATATCTGGCCATTTAAAAAGGTAAAAAGAACAAATAAGTGCAGATTTCGACCCAGACTGATGGTTTGTTTAGCTTCATGCTCCCCACTCCCTCACTGAGACCCTGCACATACAAAGCAAATGCAAAAGACTGAGCCCACAGTTTGACATCTTATTGTATACAGACACCACACATGCAAGTGGAAACCAGAAAGTTAAACGCACAAGTGGGCAAATCTCTCAAGTCCTGCATATTTAGTGGCACGTTCCTGCATTTACTTGTGCTCATTTTTGGCTCTGTAAGATCTTCTTAAGAAAAAACTAAACGATGAGTAGAGTGTTTAATTACAAGCAGCGACAATGACATCTAATAAGATAAAGTACTGATATTGAAAGGAAATTTATAAATGAAGAGCTAGAAAGTGGAGAAATTCCTATAACATGTCTTTCTCTTGACTTTCTGCTAATGACTTCCCTTGTTATTTGCCTGCCAGCCTGAGCGTGCAAGCTCATGAGTTATAATCCAGTATCTATAATTATTCTGTCCAAGGAGGTTTTCTCTATGAATTGATTTACCTTATCAAGTCAATTAAAATAACGCCTGTCTCCCAAGGCATTGTGGTTTATTGTAAGTCAAATCTATAGATAAGACATATTTTTGCCCTAGTTAACAAACACTACAGAAACTTTGATTTGCCTAGACCCTCCACCCCCCATCCCCTCAGCCCTGGTACCTGCATGTGGGTTACCCCAAGCTGATGCAGTGCCCAGCAGGTCCAAGGGACCCCAAGGCAGCAGCACCAGGCAGAAGCAGGATGTGCCCCAGCCCATGCCAGCAGTGGCAGGGTGGTAGCTGTCACTGTCAGTGCCAGCTCCAGCCTCACCTCAGTCACCAGCTGCCCAGTAGTACTGGGGCTGACCTTGGTAGATCTACAGTTCTAACAACATAAAGCCTTTACCAGACTTTGCACAGATTAATGAAATGCAGCAGCTTTTTCACTTCCCTAGTCTTCTCCACCTCCCCGAGCCCAAGTCCTCAGGCAATCAGTCCTCCCAGGCTCCCTCAGCAATAACGTCACTGTCTCTTCCTTCCAACATGGATGGATTTTTCCTGTAATTCTTCTTATTTAGGCTAAACTAGGCACCTTTTTTATAGAATCATACAATCATTAAGATTGGAAAAGACCTTAAGGGTCACTGAGTCCAAACGTAATCCAACTACCACAACCACTAAACTGTATCCTGAAGCACCACACCTAAACACTTCTTGAACACCTCCAGGGATGGCAACTCCATCACCTTCCTGGGCAGCCCATTCCAAGGCCTCACCAACTCATTCAGTAAAGAATTTTTTCCTAATATCCAACCTAAACCTTCCCTGGCACAACTTAAACCCATTTCTTCTCATCCTATCGCTAGCTACTTGGAAGGAGATACCAACACTAGCCTCTCTACAACCTCCCTTCAGGTAGTTGTAGAAAGCAGTGAGATCTCCCCTGAGCCTTCTCTTCTTCAAAATAAACAACCGCAGTTCCCTCAGCTTCTCCTCATATGACATGCCCTCCAAACCCCTCACCAGCCTCACTGCTCTTCTCTGGACACTCTCCAGGACCTTAATGTCATTCTTAAACTGTGGCGCCCAGAACTGAACACAAGTGCTCAAGCTGTGGCCTCACCAGGGCAGAGTACAAGGGCACAGTCACCTCCCTACTCCTGCTGGACACACTGGTTTTGATACAGGCCAGGATGCCGTTGGCCTTCTTGGCCACCTGCTGCCTCATGGGAGTTCCTTTATTTGTTACACACCATCCTCTAAAACACCTACTACACCACCACGTCTGACATCCGGAGCAGGCTGATGTTTGCCTCACACCGAGCCAGGGGACAGCCAATAATTCCAAAGGTTAATCAAACAAAATGATCTGGCAGGGTAGCACCCAGCCTGAGGCAGGGAGCAGGAGCCTGATGTCATGGCACTGAGCAGCACCTGACATCCAATGATTAAACACAAATGTTAAATATGTACAAGGAAACAACCTTGAAGTGTGTGCCATGCTTTGCTTGACCATGGGCACTTGATTGTGATGTTTTTAATTCTCTCCTTAATAACCCCACTGGAGTTTTCCCAGAGTTTAATTTGTGCTACTGAAGGTACAGGTGGTGCAGCATGGCCCCTGCTCCCAGACATGTCACTGCCTCCTCCAGGGATGCTTCTGCTCTCATGCAATATACCATATCACAGAAACCAAGGAGGATGTTTAGGCGCTTCAGCCCAGATGAACACAAGGAAAAGCTCACATCTTCAATATATTTTGATAAATCTAGAAGAGGCAGTAAAAATTTAAATTATTTGCAATTTTTTTGTAGGAAACTCTCTGTTTGTAAAATATGGATTAGATTCTTCCATACTGTCTCTTACAACTTACCTCCCTTCTTACTTTCCATAAGGACATTGAGCTACTAAGAGATGCAACATCATTATTATTCAACAAGCAAAAGCATTTAGAGGTAACTTTACCCAAGAGTAAAATCTGCAACCATCCAGGCAGAAGCTGAGACTAATGTGTCTCAGCAATGAAAGTTTGTGGTTTCTGCTTAGAAACACAAGTACTGAGCATTAACCTTAGCTTTGGAAAATAAGAGCAAATTTTCCCAACATTGCATCATGCACCCATGTCTCCTAACCTAAAGGCAGGCTTATGTTTTGCTATACTCAGTGCCATTTTTATAACATTGGCAGGCATGGTGTTAACAGTAATTGAAGCTAAAATGCATTGGTCTATGTGCTGAAAAGAAAAATAATGTAAAATGTTGTTTTCATGTCTTGATGATAGTCTTAAAATGAGCTGCACAGTGATGCAGCTTCCAGCACTCTACTGAGCAGTGGAGAGTTGAACGCTAGGAAGCACTCAGATGAAGATGGATCCAGGCATGAGAAAGTGCAAATTTAAATTATTTAACAAAAATGAATGCCCACAGATGGTCATGATCTAGTTTTACTCCTCTTTACAGGCAGATTTAACACCCAGATGATACAATGAACTGGACACATTATTTTCTGAATCGTAAGAGAGTGGAAAAGCAAAAAAAATTAAGTTCCCAAAGTGCAGGAGTCTGCAGGCAGAGCTTATCAAACACCTACAGCACTACACAAGCGTGCAGTTACCTTCTGAGCCTCTGATACCACTTTGTGTGGCTGTGCAGAAACTGCCACTGTCATTGCTGTGACACAGCCAACACAGTTGACCCCAGGCATCCAGCTGAGCCAGAGAGAAAGGTCACAGCAGCCATGCCAAGGAGGAGAGTGGGGTTTTCCACCCCACCTGAGAGCCCCCTCACCCCCACCATGGCACCTCAGGCAACAAAATGCAGGAAAACCCCCCCAGAAGAGTTTTTTCTGAAGACTTAGTTAAAGCATGGGAAGCTGACCTCCAGCCTCCATGGCTGATGTCCAATCTTGTCCAATGGTAACAAGGGGCTAAGAAAGACATGCCAGTCCTGCTGTGGTCAGGTCACGCATTTACATTGTTATGCAAATGTGCAATCTGCTTGTCATTAGGACCCAAGCACTACCCTGGGCCATCCACACAGCAGGTGCCACCTTCAAGATGACGGTGGCACCCCAGCCTCAGAGCAGCTGTGCACTGCCCACCTCACTACAGGGAAGTTCTGGATATTCCACAAATTCCGAATGGCTTAAACACCATCAATGGCAAATATATGGAAAAAAAAAACACAGCATAAGACAAAGAATTTGTAAGTTACAAAGCATATAAATCCTTTGGCTAATAGTGTAAAGCAAAAATGCTGCATTCTCCTTCATGAAGAGAGTAGCCCAGAAGTTCTCCCATGTAGCTTTTCTTACATGTCTTCCCTAAAGAGCCAGTGCTGACCAGCTGGGCTGGGCAGGAATCTTAGTCTGATCTACATCTACACCCAAAACTCCTAAATACAAGCACCTGGCAAATAATGTAGCCATAGCTCTAACTCTGTTTCCTTCTGTTTGGTTTGGGTTTGTTTGGTTTTTTTATGATTAGTCATTAAAAGCCATGAGGCTGTTGGAAGACAGCTATTAAGTGCTATCTAATAGTATACAAAAAATTGACCACTTTCTGAAGGTCTAATTGACGAGAAGAATCTGTGGTTTTTCTGTATTTATTTGCTTCTCACATCAGCAATATTGGTTTCCACTCACATTTTCTAGCAAGCAAATATTTTTGAGGCAGTTCTGTACGGAGTAGGATGGCTGCATGGAAAAAGCAGACCACCAGCTGCTCCACTGGAAATCCAGCAAAGAGGAACAGTTGATTTCCTATGAATATAAATGAGCTTCTTAGCTGGGCCGACTTCAGACTGAGTTCAGCAGTTCAGGACCTCTACTGAGTGAAATATAGAATTTATGTAACAAAAATAAGGAGAAAGTAAAGGAAGGATTTTGCAAGTGCTTGTTTCCTAACTCAATGCTTTCAGTATGCTGATGTCAGGGTGGATGAATGGAAGTTGAGGTAGGATGCTGTGCTGACTGGACCAGAGCTGGAGGAAGATTTTATAGACATATTGGGGTGCTTAAAGAGGATTTCCAGAACACCAAAAATCCCACACTGTTCTGCAGTTAATGTATGCCTCCAATGTGACCAGTTCATGCCACTGATATTCTCACAGAGTTCCAGTATAAACTCATTGACCAGTATTTCTTGGACCTTTTATGTAAAGCAAGAAGCTCTAAGGATGGACAGTAACTTCCATCAGTGCTGCGATTATGAGCTTCTAGAATGACTTGATGGTGGAATTAGCATAATGGTGAAGCCTGAGAATGCCTGAGCTCCAGTCCTATATTTAACTCTGCCCCTTTGTTCCTGAGCATCTTTCAATAGGGAGAAAAAAAGTATCTATTTCACAAGAGTCATTTAATAACATTAGGGGATCTGAGAACTATATAGTGTATCCAGAAAGATAATTAAGAGTGCAGTACCAGGCAGGGATATAGTTTCATGGAAAAAAATGCTTGCAGTGAGAAAGAATAAATAAAAACACGTTAATTTTCCCATCTCTCATGTTGTTCAGGAATTTTTTTCTGATTTTTATTCCCTAGCTCTTCTGTCATGGAAGAAAACCAGAAATCTCTCAACTCTTTTTTGCTCAATCACTCTTTCTCATCCTGCTCCCAGAACATGCACCCTGTTCCTTAAACAGACACCTTGCCCTCCTATAAATAGCATGCTTCAGGACACACTGTGCAGATCACCTGCAAAGCAACACCACTACCAGCTGCGGAGCTGTACGGGGAGCAAACATTGCTCAGGCAGCAAGTCAGCATGTGGAAGTTAGAAAGCCCCAGCCCAGCAGCTGTGCCTGCTCCTCTGGGGCATGGCCCAGGCAAACTTCACCACCCCTGTGCCAGCCCAGGGCCTGAGCAGAGCCGTGACAAGGCAGGAATTGCACAGAACACAGATACGGTCATTTCTAAAACTCAAGGCTTGTATCTTGCAAGTTAAACAACACCCAGTTGCACAAACCCAGGGGGAGTGGTTTTTTTTTTTGCCTCCTTAGGATGCTTAGAGCTGCTCAGGAGCTCCTGTTTGGAACAGTTTCCCTTCCACAATCACTGTCTCAGCTGGTTTGGAGTCCAGCATCCCCCAGGCGCTGGCTGCGAGCACACAACGTGCTTTCTTCAGCCATTTCACAGAGCACCCAGACACTAAACGTTTGCTGTGCCACCCTGCAGGGACGAGCGTTGCCCTGCGTGCGTGCAACGTGGTGTGAGCTGCCCCTGGGGAGCGAGCCCAGCCCCATCACCGCGGCACGCTGGTCACCCCACACCTGCTCTGCTCAGCCCAGCCCACATCAGGGGGCCAGAATCCCCTCACAACACCCCCCAGCCCCCTCGAGCCGGTGCCCTGTGCATGGCGGCAAGTTCCAGCCCTGTTTCCCAGCGGAGGAATTTCACAACAACCGAGGCTGAGCGGGGCCGGCTGCAGCTCGTGCTCCTGCCCACTGCTTCTGGAAGTGAACTTCTGCACGGCCAGCACAGGGGAGCCAGTGACCCCAAAGATAGCAGGTGTTTATGCCAGGAGGAGGTGGGGGGGTATTCCTGGGGTGGGATTACAGACTTCTGACTCCCAGGCTGTGGTCTTAAAAATATTAAGCATCCTGCCAGGAGGGGGAACCTAAAAAATACTGGAATAATGAGCCCCCATTCTGGACACATTAAGTCCACCTCCCCTACTGTATCTCCCTTATTCTTTCCTTTCATAAAAGAATCTTTAAAAGCTTTGCAAATCTTTTTCCAGTATTATTCTCTGCTTGAAACAAGAATTTTCTCCACCATGGGTGAACAAGCTGGGTGCCTCTCACTTCCTGGCTGTTACTCAAGGTATAAGATCCATATCCCTACCACAAATCATGCTGGGACTTCTAATTGGGTTTTCCTCCCACTGTAACTCCCTCTACCATCTGCTTCTCTTTTTCTCTCAGATGACACATCCCTCAGGCACTGAGCAGTGCCACTGGGATGCCAACCCAAGCCTGGAGACTCACCCAGAGCAGCACCTTCCCCCTTCCCCATGCCCCCAGTAGCCACCAACCTCAGCTCCAGGCACAAGATGGGCCCTCAAATCCCCACCTTCCCATCTGGGAACAGGGAAGGGATCAGGCACTGGTGGGTTGTATTCCAGTCCACGTTCCTGGGTGGGTTTTAATTCCAGTTTGGCCATAAGGTTTCTTTGAAAAAGGAGGCAGCAACCCCAATGTCTGTGAAGTCCAGTGTAAAGCTCATGTTGCTCTCAGCAGGGTTGGGATCCCACCCTGAAGTTTTAAATAGCAGAAGATCTGTTTCACCTGTGACAACTGATTTTGCTGCTTAGCACCACTGTGCTTGCAGCAATCAGAAACTCCCCACATGCCCTGCACTAACGAAGGGCTCTGAAGCCTCTCAGCTGAGATAATTGGTTGCCCCAGGCTTCAACAGGATCTGGCCACTGTTTTCCACTGCTGCATCTAAGGAGATTACTAAACTGTTGGAAACATGGCTACTTCTTCTGGCCTCTTTCCAGACCTCCAGTCATGTTAGAGTTGAGCTACTGCAAATGAAAATACATTAGAATTTTAAATCCCTACATAAGTGATGCTTGCTCATTGGGAAACTTGAAGCTAATGTTGCCCACAGCTATTACTAGTGTTTTCAGAAATAATTCATTAGCTGCAAAAGTCTTCTTTCATATCTCAGGAGATGAAAAAAAAAAAATTAGCTATTTTACTTTTCTTGTTAATTCCTTTCTTTCAGTCTCCTCCAGCACTTCCCTGCCCCCCCCCCCTCCCCCCTTTCCAGGCTGCAAAGTCAAGACATGAAGCCTTGAAGACAGAGACCATGGAGACACATCTCAGATGAGCTTTTTGCCAGGTACTTTAAGATGGTACCTTCCACTAGTTCCCCTAGTAATACTTTACTCATGCACAGGCTTTTCTGGGCAGGGTTTCTTGGGTCCCTAAGTCCCCACTTGCCAGAGAAGCAGCAGATACTTTTTGGTGGTGGCCCCTTGCTGCCCAACGCATGCTCCCCACAGCTCAGCAGCCAAATACAAGGCAGGCTGGATCAGCCAGTCTGTTCTGCCAAAACCAAAGCAGGGTCCCCCTGACACACCGCCTAGCACTAAGCCACAGGGACAGAGGCAGAGAGACTTCTTTTACCTGCAGTAACTGAACAACTCCAGTTCCCATGGCATGAGCTGCATTTCAGCTCCTCTGCTTTTGATCCCAGAAGAAAAGCAACACACAGAAATGAACAGTAGAGGAAGAGAAGAGAGTTTTCTAGATTTTCTTTCAAAGAAAATCCACCAAGGGTTGAAGGCTTTTTGGTTACTTCACCAAAACTGTTCTGTTCAACCTCACAATGCCTGAGGAATGTGAAACTAAAATTCTTAGAATTTCAGGACACTGAAGAATTGAAAGTCTTTCTGAAAGGCTTGAAGAGCACCAAAGAGCTCTGTGCTGGACTACCTCTGCACCTACCTAGGCTGCTCACTGCTCACTTCTGCAGGAGGGACACAGCTGTTTGAAGCCACCCCTGCCCCAGCAAGAGGGAAATCACAACACTGCGGGGGCATGTTTTCACCCAGCTGTCTCTCACACTCATCTCAACTTTGCTGACAAATTCAAGGAACATCCTTTTTCCCAGGACATGGAGTTGCTTTAACATCTAAGCAAAACAAGACCAAGATGTGAGTGATTTGCTCATTGTCCCAGAGAGCACTTGGCTGAACTGCTCATCTCCAGCAAACACAGTACAGCCGATGCCATCTGCAGACGGCATCGTGTGCTGCTCCGTGTCCCCAGCATAGCTCCATTGCAGGGAAACAGCACCAGGGGGAACAGATCTGGCAAAGATCTGCTTGGTGAGTACCCACCCATGCTCAAGTGCTCCCAAATTCAGGCTGCCTGTGCCCCCTGTCCCATCTGAGCTCCACGCACTGCTCAAGCTCCCATTTCTCCCTGCAGACACACAGTGGTTGTGTCAGGTGGCATCTGGAAGGGAACTCATTTTTCCTCCTTAGCAGTTTGACACCAAAATTAGATTAGGTTCAATTGCTGGGACATTACCACCTGTGCTAATAGCCAAGATTGCTTTCAAAGATAGACTGCAGTGTTTTGAATTTGGAGAAAGATTGCTTGCTGTCCCATTTAATTACATTTTCTGTCCGTAATGAGACAATTATAAGCATTTCAATAGCTCCCAGTCATCAGCCCTCCACTGCATGAGAGTGCAGGAGAAAAAGGCAGCCCCACCTCCTCCCTTCTCTTTCCCCTCCCATCCACTAATTTCTCTTAGCAGTTTACAAGTGTGCCATATATACTCATCTCCTTTCTGGCAGAGATCCTCCTAGCAGCACTCAGATTGCCCAAAGCATCCTCCTGCAGCCACTGCACTACTCCAGCTTTTGCACTCCAGGACCAAACTCCCATTTCAGTGACCTTCAGAGGGCAGCATGTGTGTCAAGAACAACCCCCACCCCACCTACTGACTCCTCTTTTTCACTTAAATTACACAGATTTACCAATCAGGAGGATTTAAATAAAATATTTCATTCATATGTATATACATGAGAAAATACTGTCTCCAAAGTAAAATACCACAAGAACACAGAAGCTGCCACACTGGGCTACCTGCTCCAGGGGTCTTCTCACAAAGGTCAGTAGCTTCAGCCCTAGGAAATGTTATTGGAAAATGAACTGTTAGCTCAGGTTTGTGCTATATGATATCTGAGCACTGGAGGGCTTCCAGCTAGAAATCCTTTCAGCTCTTGAAACCCAAGCCTTTTCATCTTAAGCACCATCAAATATTATTATTGTAAGATTGCACAGCACTGCAAATAAATACTGCTGTAACATGCCAATGTAATGAACTACAAAGCTCTGGTCAAAAATGAAAGTTTATTTAAGGCAATATAAAAATATTGCTATTAATCCAGAGTTCTTGTACAGGATTCCTCTCCACTGAGATACCCTCAGGTTTAGTGTACCTGGCTTTGTGATGCCAAGAGACTGAGGAACAAATAGCTGGGACTCCTGGAAACAATTTCCAAACAAGCTGCAGGGTTCAACTGATCTTCAAAATCATCTCCTTTATATTTCTTTTTTTGTACAGCTTCTCAAAAATAAGTCTGAAAACATTTGCCAGGGTTCAGAGCTCCCCAGCTACAGCTCTTGACATGATGACAGAAACTGTGCATTGAATAGTTTCCATCAGAATCCCCAAGCCGTGGGGCCTCAACAGTTATGTAAAACTCTTAACACCATGTCCTTGAGGAAACTTCACCATGAGCCAGATAGATCTAGGACCTACCATCCACCCAGTTAAATATGAATTGTTGTTATCTGATTACAGGTGTTCTTCCCAGTACTTTTCTGCCTCAACCATGCTGTTTTGACACACTAGTACAAGAGCTGTCATTTTAATTGTAAGTAGTGATGAAAAAAACACAACAAAAACCAAAACAAAAACAAAAACCCAGCAGTAGCAGCAACAACAACAACAAAATTACAAATCCCCAAGTCATAAAACCAGAGCTTTAATGAGCTTAGTGGAGGCCAGTGGGAGGAGATTGCACACTGGATATCCACACAGAAATGATCACGCTGCTGCATCCAGAGCATCTCACTGAGGGACTCAGAGCACTTCGCAAAAATGGTAAAGTTTAAAACCCCCCTTTGGCAGCTGAGAAGATGAAGTGGAGAAGAGCTGCAGCCTCAGGGGCATGCGGGAGGCCAGGAGTTGAACCAGGAATCAGAGTCTCTCTGCTGTGCTGCAGCTTGCAGCACTTGTGAGAGATCAAAGTGAGGCTGATACCAAATTATTGACATTACCAGCTAAGGCGGCAGGTAGCAACAATCAAGATTTGCTACTCCAGCTTTTTGGGGGAGGAGCTGTTCTTTTCAAAGGAAATAGTTCTTGCTAGAAATAAACTTTCAATCTCCATTTATCCTTCAAATTTCCTTCAAGTTGTTCATGCTTGTATTTAAGAAAAGTGTTCACAGGACACCAAAACTACCCAGGTTGTGTAACACCTTTCAAGTTGATCCAAGATTGGATTTAGAAGAAAATTAAATACATTCATTCTCACCATCCCTTCTCGCTTAGAAAATCCTCCTCAGTGACTTCTACCCAATCCTCCTTCCTAAAAAAAAAAGAGGTGAGAAACACAAGTGCTCTGCTCCCCCAGCAAAGCTTTGGATTTTCCCAACTCCCCTCTCAATGGCCACCATGACTCGCCACTTGTTTTACAATCGTGTGACTCCTGCAGCTTCAGGCAGAGAGCACCCAACCAGACCAGCAACCTTGGGACTCTAAAGTTAAACCTGTTAGCTAAGTGAATGAACTGGGGGGAAAAAACCCAAGAGTTGTCCTCACAGCAACAAGGTTGTGTTGCCAGGGCTCAGTGACAGGGATTTGAAACCCTCTGCAACTTTGGATAAATTCCGAGACAATTTATAATCCAGAGCTCATATTCTCCCAATCCTACTTACTAAAGCAATAAGATATTGCACTTCCCATGGCACCCTAGGCATATTATTATACTATGTAATTTCCTTCTGCAAAAAACCAATTAAGTGTACATGTCTGTACCCGTTCTGCCAGCTATATCATTTTATAATTTTGGAACAGCAGTGCAAACTGCCAGGGAGTTATCAGTAAGAACTGTTCTGCAATAATTAATAGATGCAAAGATTTTAAAAAGGAGCAAAACAGGCACACAAATTAACACAGTCAATTATAACATAGTTATCTACAGGCCCAGGATCTTGTGTAAAGTGATTTTCCTTATTAAGCTTTGCCATTTCCCCCTATAACAGAGGTCAAGGAGGAGACTGAACATGAGCTGATTTAAGAGCTGCTTTTGATTTCCCTCTGTTTGAGCTCAAAGGACAGAGATTTGAGAGCAAGTGTGTGTGATTTCAGTTTGGGATGTTAAATCACCTCTGACTACCCTTCCCTCTCACCTTTGATCAACTGGTGATGGAGCCATGCTGACAAAAACCTTCCATAATTGACATTTCTCTCTTATCTTAGGAACCTCAAGTCTTTTGTGGATCTGGATTTCACTTCCTTCCAGACCCGTTGTGAGTCCAGGGTGGACACTACTGGCCTCATCATGTATCCATCTGCAGCCTCCTCGGACATCACCGACTTCCAAACAGAGGGAAAACTAGAAAACTGCTTTGGCACATCCAGAAGCTAGACAGAAAACATGTAATCATGCTACATCTACCCACTTCTTACCAAAGGTGCACAGGACTGAATAAATCCATTGTAGGCAAACAGGATGTAGAAAAAACTGGATTATCATAATCCTGGAAAATGCATTTGCCTAATTGCATGACTTCCACACTTCCCAATAAACGACTTCAATATAGTCATTAAGCCATTCCTACTGAAATGTACTGCCATAAAGCAAACATATTTGCCATTGCATTTGCACAATTACAGCTGTTTAATAAACCATTTCCAACACATAAATGTAGCAACAATTCCAGTGTGGTTGCTTTGGAAGCCATTTCTGGGTGTTTGAAATGCTGGACAGAAGTGCATTTGGAGATGTATAACTTTAACAAGCACTTTTGCTACCTATTAGCAGAGCACCTCCTCTCCCTGCTCCTGCCCTTCCCTGCCTGCCAGTCCCAGCCAGGCACCATTCCTCCCCATCACCTGGTGGGCAGAGGACACTGCCCAGCACTCCCTGTGACACTTCTGACTAACTGAAGGAATTAATTCCCTTGACTACTTATGACCAGATGCTGCTCAGTGAAGCTTAGGGCTCATGCAGAAGTTCTGTATTGGGGAACCCTCAAACCATCCAGGTAGGGCTGTCATTCCCAGCGAGCAGTACCAACTCTGGAGATCATTTGCACTTTAAGATAGAAAGAAAAGCCCATCCACATTATAAACAAGCCCAAATTACAGCTACTTCTGAAACACTGCTATCATGATAGCAGCCACAAGAAATATAAATACAGCTGCACAGACAGGTGGGGACAGACTGGGAGATGCCCTATGCCACCAGCCCGTGCCCTGCTGGATCCTTCTTATGTCAAGTTTACTCCTGACTTGAAAGACAGCTGCTCCATACATTATATGAGAAGTGCACAGTAAATTCTGCCCACTACTTTATGGATTAAGAGCAATATACATTTTGAACTATCACAGGCACACAGAGACCACTTAAATTAAAAACTGAACTAGGTTGGAGTTAATTACCTCTGACCCCTTAGGAAGGGCATCTGCCTTGACCTCTGAGCTGCCACCAGCTGGGCTGTATGCATGGGAGATGCTGTCAAAGACAGACCTGTGCTTCTGTTGATCCCTGCTAGATGGTTAACGTTACAAGTGTAGTCAATCCTGTTAAAATCAAGGAAACTGCACTTCAGAACTGTTCTAGACATTCTCATTAGGTTCAAAGTGTTATTCATTAAAACTGAGGCCTTCAAAAACTAGAAACAGGTAAAGATCTATTGGATTATTAAAATAACAGATTATTAAAACAAACTGGAGTAAGAAAGGAGGCATGAACATTGTTTTATAGGACACAAAACTGATCTGCCTCTGTGTTCTCCAAGTATATAGTATTTTCAAGGAAAATGCTCATATAAGGAAGCAGCGTCCATGGGCAATGAAGACACTGACGCACAGAGGGGCACTGCTGGGGCTGGCTGGGCTAGCTTATATACTTCCTTCTCTGTTTAGACATTTGCTGTTTGAAGGCAAAAGCTTAACTGGTTTTTGGAAGCTGAGATGTTTATGTTCACCAGGTCCCACAGTTCACACTCCATTCTTCTGTGGCAGAAGATGGAAATTTCGCAGATTCTTTTCCATGACTTTTTTTTTTTCCTGCCTTTTTCTTATCAAACTGTGTCTCACAGGGTGGTAGCCTGCCAGGGAGGTTTCTCTGGCCTGCCAACAGCTCCCTGCCCCTGTCAGGGTGTCTCTCCCAGCAGCCAGATAGCTCTGGAGATGATGAAAAAAATTGTGTCTTACATCGGAAGTGTTAATATTTCATGGACCCATGTCGATAGCAGGCTTGTGGCTATAAAGGGTTATTTTGTGCAGAGAAGACTGCAACTCCCAGCTGATGGTAATTTCGTTTTTAGAATTTATTCCTGCATAAAGCCCTGATATTCCCTCCACTGCCCAGAATGCTCTCCCTTTCTCACAACACAGCTCCTTTTCCATTTCTGTGGTTGTTAGAGGGAAAAGAGGCAACACTTTTGCCTCCCCTGCACACAAGCCCTGGGTGGTGGCTGTGCCCTGGGGGCTCGTGTGCGTATGTCTTCTGGGGTTGGCTGTCAGTCCTCAGTACACGCTGTAACTAAGACTTTCCAGCTTAGCCAGCATAATAAACAGTGGTGCTTTTCTTGGAAATATTTTAAATTTTTTTTCTGCCTTAAAAAGATGAATGACTTATGACTTTGTTCCTAAACTGGGCAGATGACATTACCATCAAGAGTGCAGCACACAGAGGAGCTCAGCACATGAACCCAGACAAACCAAAGGGGGAAAGCCAGGCTGAACACAAGC
This sequence comes from Apus apus, assembly GCF_020740795.1. Lineage (NCBI taxonomy): Eukaryota > Metazoa > Chordata > Aves > Apodiformes > Apodidae > Apus > Apus apus. Next base: position 7,213,159 of record NC_067296.1, on the reverse strand, counting down.
TCCATGGCTGTGGGATTTCATATCTACTCGTGATGGGCTCTTTCCATCATTGACAGGCTGTGTTTTCACACTGCTGTGCCAAACTGAGCACAGTCAATGCCCCTGGCAGGGAGCTGAGGGGGAGAGGTGGGTGAGGCAACTCATATCGTGCCTGAGCACCAGTTGTGAAACTGCTCACTCATCTATGCCCTTAAATTGAAATCAAGCCTTAAGCCACTCTCCTTGTTAAAACATTTCAAAGATCTGCTTCCATATTGGATTGAGCTGCCAGAGTTACAACAGAGAAAGGAAAAGTAACAGCATCCTGTTGTCACATTAGAGAAACCCAGTTTCTCCAGCTAGTATCCTTCTAGCACCATCAATGACTGTTCCCTGGAGATGCTCCCCTACATCCCACCATTTGCCTCAGCAGCCAGGATGTTGAACTGGGTCATGGTGCTGCTTCAGGGGAGCCCACCAGAGACTCACACTCACAGGGGCAAGATGACCAGTTGCACTTGGTGCTCTCAAACAGGAGCTCTGAGCATTCACAGATCAAATTCACCTGTGGGTGAGCAGAAAGACTCAGGATTAAGCCACCCAGAGCAGTGCCAGCTTTCACCACCAGCAGAATGAGCTGAGCAGCAACCATTTTTCAGACAGCTTCTGCTCCCCCTGTTAATGGCTGAAACATGGAGCAAGGAATAAATCAAGAATTGGTTAATTAGTCTGAGGATTGTTATGAAAGTGGAGGAAGGTGAAAGCCCATTAGAGCTGGCATCACCCTGCAACACCCTTCCAGGAATTCAAGAGCATACAATTAGTAGTATGGAAAGGCCATAACAGAGCTCAAGTAAAACAAGCACTGAGCACAGGGAGTAACAGCAAAATAACCAACACACAGAAACAGAGCAATGCTGACCTCTGCACAGGTCCCAGCACAGGGGCAATTCTTCAGCCTTGAGGACTGGGGAATGGTGACAAAAAGGAACCTTGCATCTCCTTTGCAGTGTGGAACCCATGGCTTTAGAGGAGCATGGGGTCACACCCTGTGCCTGAACTCATTAAAAAAAGAGTAGAACTGTGATATTTATCAGCAGACATGGACTAACTGCACCATAGTTTCACATTTCTCCCTTTCCAATATCAATTAAAGATGTTTACAAGATGCAGCCAATCACTGTCCTGAATGCCTGTCTCAGTCCCACGAGTGTCACAGTGAGTGCACGTGTCACAGGACAAGTGCCACTGGAGGCACCAGGCTGGAGGCCCTGCATGTCCCTGTGGATTTAGAAAGGTGGTCATTTGCAGTCATACAGAGTTACACAGAATAGTTTTTATAAGTGAGTGTTTTTCACTCGTGTTGAGAATAGCAGAACCAGAGTGTTTAAAAAGGAGGGGGGAAAAAAGTTTCTCACTAATATTTTGGGTTTCTAGTTTGAAGCTGCAGGAGACATATCTGCAGAACAGAATAATCTCTGCTGGTTCTGACTCTCCTCTCCTTTCTCACCTCTACTCCTCCACTTGCAGTATCATGACTATCACCAAGCAACTAATGTTAAAACTGGAAAAGACTTAAAAAAAACCAAATCAAAACTTCCTCACAAAAATAAAACCCCAACAAACCAAAACCCAGGGGAAAAAAAAGAAAGGAAAAAAAATGAGTCCATGATCTAAATATGTAAAGACTCAAAGTACTCAAAATTAAAGGGAAAAAATAGGTTTGAAGAGCTAAAGATAACAGAATAGTCTCATTTATGCAGAAGCACTGCTAACTCCTACCATTCAAGTAGAATGTGCTCAACTCCACTGGCCACTGAGCAGAATAAAAAATAGTCTGTCCTTAAAACAACCAGGCTACTTAAGAAAGTTACTTGTTGTTGTTCTTTTTCTTTCCCTTTGGCTCCTCAGCTTTCTGGACATATTTTATCTCTTTTTTCCAAATGCACAAAGGCATTTTCCTTAAGAAAGGAAGCAGATGCTCACACATTAAGATGACTGCAACCCCACATATCATGACACTCAGAGATCTGATGGGCCTAATAAAGATCCCATGGTAAAAAAAAAAAAATGGCCTTTTACCACCTTCTGTTTTAAATGCAGAAAATGCTTGAATCACAGGCTGGACACTACAGAGTTAGGATGAAGAAAAGCAGAATTCTGCCAGGGCTTCCCCCTTTCTCCATCCCATGATGATGAAAGATTTCTCTACAACAGAGAAAATCACATGGCTTCTTCAGCAGTTTGTAGAACAGCCTGGGTTTTTTGCTTGGCTTTTCATCATTAAAAATTGAGATCCTCAGCTGGAGAGCAGAGTGAAGTGAAGGAACATCAGTCGAGCTTAATTTTCCTTTTACATAAATCCAACTCACTGGTGCTTTGTCTTTATTTGCACTTCCTTTCATCTGGAGCCAGGCTGGTGCCTAGAAGGTGGAGCTGCACGTGCACAACCGGCAGGTCGTCATTATTAGTGCCCAACAGGATGATTTATGGAAGATGAGGACTAAGCTCCTAGCTTCATGTACTTGCTGTGGGAGATGTTCTCCTGTTGATACCCAATGGTGAAAGGGTTTTAGAGTTGCTATGGGAACAGCTGTCATCCTCAGGGAACAGCCTCTCCTCAATGTGAGGCTGCCTTGCTTGTTTACTGTACAAAGCCATTTTTCAGGAGTATTTTGCCTTGGATTTCCAATAGTCCTATCTTTCCCAAAAATCAGGCAGTAGAAAATATGGAGATTATTATGATGGATGCTGAAAAAGCCCCTAGAGGGAAACAGGCAGTATGTGTCTACACCATGAGCTAATCTTCATTTGCGACAAAAGTGATCTGACAGCTTCATTATCTTCTACTTAAAAGGCTCACTCTTGCTCTCCCTCTCACACACACACTTACATCTCTCCTCCTTTTCCCCAGGAATTTACCAACTGGATTTGTTTGTACTGTCAATATAATGAAGCCCATATTCTGTAGTGATCTGACTCAAAATACTACTTCTGAGCAGCCTATTCCTCAAACTTCTCAATTCTCCACAGCTACCTTCACTCACTTAAGAGACTGATTCTGTAAACTTGCCACACATCAAATTGATATAGAAACTGGCTAGTTTTCTACAGTTTCTGCCAGAATAGGATAAACTATCTTCGTAAGATCCTCTGTTAAGGCTCACTTTCTCTCAAGAGAAAGCAGGAGGGTAGTCTGCCACCCTGAAAGGTTCACAACCAAATGAATTCATGACAGGATTAAATATGTGAAAACAAGTCCTATGAAAATTTAATAAAAGTCTTACACACAAATATAGTACAAGTAACATCTAAGCACTCAGTAAATTAAAGGGACTGCAATTAAGGTGCCACATCATTTATGACAATAAAGGCTTTTCCCACTTTATGCTATCATTTATAACTTTGGAATATGGTCATTTCCTACCTGATGGACTCTGATGTTGTAAGAGAGGGGCACTGGGGTGAACACAACTTGTGGAAGACTACGTTTTTTAAGTCTTATTTATATAAAAAATGCATCCTTTATAGCCACAGTACTCAGTTCTGAAAATACCTGGTAAGAGCAGGGCTTCATGTTGTCAAAAGTTCAGGTAGATTTTGAAAATTAAACACGTTTCCAACAGCTGGCTCCATTCTACTCCTGAAATGACCAGCTGCCTCTTTACAGTCCTGTAGCCCAACATGGGACTTCTGCATGAAAAAGAAAACCTTCCAATGACTAAATGCTACAATGATTACATATCTCCACCAGGAAAACGAACTGGCTTCCTCACTGCAGAAACCAAAATTATGCACTCTAGTTCTTTATCCTCAAGTCATCCCTCTGAGGATCACATCCTTCTGCTCACAAACCAGTGAGTACTCCCAACAGGCCACAAGTCAGTTACAGAATAAGTCAGACAGTAAAGCACAAGCTCTTTCTTTTTAAAATCTTGCTACTCTGAGATGAGGTCACCCCACCATAAGTCATTAATCCACAGAGACAGCTTGTAACACAGAATGAAAAGCAGAGCCTTGCTCTCAAATCCCCATTGTCCTGGCCAAGTGGCATCAGGCACTTTCAGACCTCTAACCACCATCCGACACACACCTCTGAACATCTTGAGCATGTATCTGAGTGCCCTTTCTTGTTTCCATTAAAGACCCTCAACACACTCACTAGGTGGGCTTCATGACCCAAATCTAGACTAGAGTCAGACATGAGCATTAAAACTCTCTTCTGAAGTCACACCCAGCCCCTCACCTGGGTTTTGACAAACAGAATTACCTGGATGCCCACAGGGCTCTGCCACAAAATGCAAGTCCTTTCTGCAGTTTTCTTTAAGTAGATCCAGAAGTATGTGTGTATTAAAAGAAATATCATATCCTCATTGGCATAGTGGCAGGTCATGGTGCTGGATTTCCACCTGTAAATCCTGAGTAGTTCTGGCACTGGACAGCAGCAACTTTTCCTCCAGCCTTACCTGCTGATGCAGAGGAATCAGTGGAAAGATTGACTGGAACAAATTAGGCAGGTTCAGGCACTAAAGAGATGGGACTTTACAGATTCATCAGATACACACTGGGAGCATGTCTCCAGCCTCCTTTATTTTAATTTATAGAAAAGTATGAATGTAAATACTCAAAATATAAAGAAAATATTTCCAATATTTTCCAGTCCAAAACACAAGGCTAGTCTTTCAGGTACAGCTGGGATGACTTCCTATTTAGAGCCCCAGGATTGCACTACATTTTGGGGCAACTGAGACATGCCCCTTGAAACTTGATGTCCAAGGGCCCACTTATCCCTGGTACCTTCTATTCTCACAGATTTGAACAGGCTCATTTCTAAGTTTTGCCATTACCTCAGCAGTGCAAGATGAAGCCTCTGTGAGGCTGAGGATCGATATAAAATTATGAGACCAGGAAGGGTGACAACAAAAGGAAAAGATACATAAGCACAAGCGGGAAGCATCCAAGAACAAGTGTCATTGCCATGAAAATAAAGCACTTGAGTTAATTTATGGAAAAGTATACTGATGAGCAGAGGGTGTAGCCATGTCCTTGCCACCCAAGACTGGAAAGTTGCCCTTTACAAGCCCTGAGCCTGACAAGGAAGGCAGGAGGTGCTGGCTGCCACTTTCTCCTGACCATAGGAGTCAGGGGAAGTCTCTGTGCCAAGCTGTCTCCGCTTGTGGGTTGGCTTCTTGTGCCTGACTTGAAGACCTGGTGCCATGGAGCAAGGCCATGCTCCATGCTCTGACCTGGGGATATTGGTCAATAATCAGTGTAAACCAGCAATGTGCCCAAGTGGCCAAGAAGGTCAACAACATCCCAGCTTGTATCAGAAATAGCCACACCTTGAATACTGTGTTCAGTTTTGGCCCCCTCACTACAAGAAGGACATTGAAGTTCTTAAGCATGTCCAGAGAAGGGCAATGAAGCTGGGAAAGGGTCTGGACCACAAGTCTGATGAGGAGTGGCTAAGGGAAATGGGAGTTTAGCCTGGAGAAAAGGAAGCTGAGGGGAGACCTTGCTCTCTGCAACTCCCTGAAAAGAGTTTGGAGCAAGGTGGGAGTCAGTCTCTTATCCCAAGTTACAAGTGATAGAACAAGAGGAAACAGCCTCAAGTTGTGGCACGGGGTGTTTAGATTGCATATTAGGAAAGATGTCTTCACTGAAAGGGTTGTCAGGCACTGAAACAGGCTGCCCAGGGAACTCGAGTCACCATCCCTGGAGGTATTTAGAAGACACACAGATGTGGTGCTTAAGGACATGGTTTAGCGGTGGACTTGGCAGTCCTGTGTTAACTGTTGGACTTGATCGTATAGCTCTTTTCCAACCAAAATGATTCTACAATTCAGGATGCCCCAGTGCAGACAGCAACCTCTTGAAATGAAGTGGCACAGCCTCTGATATGGAGAAGTCATTGCTTTGATTGTGGTTCCTACTACACATTGGTGCCAGACAAGCCATCACAGCACTTGCTTGCTGAGACTGTCAGAAGTTAGATGAACAAGAAGCTGTGAACAGAGGGACAAGAGCAAGTGTTCAGCTGGCGAATTCTCTTCCAGGTTCCCTTGCATTGAGGGTTCCCTACCGCCTGCCAGTGCAACAGCTGATTCCTGAAACACAATCATAAGAGGGAGAAAGTTAATGTGCTGCACTTCAGCTACAGAGCAGTCACTTCTACAGTCACTCAGTAAATCCCATTTAGTTTGCTAACGTGGACTTTTACTCTACAGTCCAAATTCTGTCTTTCTTCTGCTGTAAAGAAGCAGCAATCACAGTGACCCCCATAGGATTATAACAGTGTGAAGTAAAGCCACAGTCAGTCAGGAACACTGAAGTGGAAGAACCCAGTTCAGCACTTACAGTAGATATTAAGTGCAAAAGAATTCATAGAAACAATCCCTTTAGGTGCCCAGCATTGCATGCAACAACTCACAAAGCACACTGTCATCCCCATAACTTCTGTATTGAAACACTTGACAGGTTGCAAGGTGGGCAAAACACCTCCTTCTTCAGTTGTCCTTATAAGACCATGCTCCCTCTCAGTAGGCAGAGCTCTATTGCCACCCACAGCCAGTGAGATGCTGAGTAAGTACCTAGCACAAGATACACAGCACGTCTTTGTGAGCAGGTGCAGGGACATGAACATCTCTGGATAAACACACCAGAGGGACACTTGCCTAAGCTTTTCTGCCTAAGAGCTGTTCTGGATGACAGCTGGTTGGAAGTACCAGACCCACAAGTGTTGGAACAAGCATACTTACAGGTCTCTTCAGTGGGGAACCAAAAAAAACCCAAACAACCAACACCTTTCCCCAAGCAGTCCACCTTCCAAGCAGACCAAATTGACCAGAACTGAACAGAGAAATATCCTGTGAAAACAACCCAGCACATCCACAAGCCATTTTTTAACCATCAACAGCTGCACAAGCAATGCTGACCTGACAATTACAGAAACTGAAATTTAGCTATAGTACCATGCCCCTTCACAGTTCTTAGCATTTTAGCATATAGTGGTTTAAGGAATTCCTCACAGAGTGTCCCAGCCCTGACCTTTGCAGAAGCATAAATTCCACAACTGGATCAACTCTTGCCCTGTGCAGAGGGCTGCCCACAGAATAGCCCCACAAACCCCTGACTTCTGCTTGTTTTACAGCTCTGTGGAAACTGGAATTATTGCTCCAGCTCCACAAAGATAACCCTGCCCTTGGTTTAATGAGATGTCATGCTCCAGAGCAGGGTTTTATGCATCACACATGGTTGGAAAAGGCTTCACTGTATTTTTATTTCAGCTTGGAGTAATTTCAAGATACCAGATTCTGCACAAGGAGGATTAAGATCCCAGATAAAGCAGGCTGTGCGCAGAGCACTCCCATACCCTTCAAAACTCTGGGCTGCAGCTTTACCTTTAAAAGGCTTTAGTCCTTAAACACAGAAGCTAAACTTGCTTACTCTCTTCTTGCTGGTGGGAAAGGTAAATACTGACTTAGCTATAAATCAAGTCCATCCATCTTCTCTCTCCCTCCACCCCATAAGCATGGGCATAAACTGCTGCAGTCTGGACATTTATGTGCTACAACCACCACATCTTGCTCCAGATGATGAAAAGCAGTTGCTCCTTCTAGACATAGGCTGAGTAACAATTTTATAGATGTCAAGTCTGTGCTTTATTTGTAGGTCTTCAGAAGACAACTCAAAATTAACAGATCAGTTTCCCAGCTTGATGCTCCGACTTGTTTATCCCATAACCTTCTAGAAGAACGAAGCCGATGTAAGCTAGATTATCCTATTTATCCTCACCTGATGGCCACAGATCTGGTCCTAAATCAAGGACTTTGGGAAACCTCCTGAGCTTGCACATCAGGAGTTAAAATTAACTAGAATCTTCTACTGAGTGGAAGACAGGTAGAAGGCACAGATAACAAGCATCTCACTTTAACTTGAAGCATTAATAAACCAGACTCTACTTAGCCACAAGAAGATATTAGGAAATACTCATCAAAATATACCAGCATTGCTGAGTTTATTTTAAACTCTGTCAGATGTTTTCCTTCCTGAGAGTCACTCCTGGAACAATATCTCAGGGAACTAAATGCTGGCACAAGCTGCTGAACTGACAGGGTGAGAAGCAAAGTGCAGGCACAGCATGGGTGGGACAGCAGCAGCTCTGCCGCTTCCCCACACAGCCACAGCAGCTCTCCCACACAGCCACAGCCCCAGAGATCCCAGCCAGCACACAATGGCACTGGTCAGCCCAAGTAACCACTGCTCTGAGGTCACCACAAACTGACCTTGTGTCCTGGCAGAGTTACACCAGCAACAATTCAAAATGAGGGTGAACCAAGTATAGAGCCAGAGAGCTGTGAGTAGACCTTGGCAACTCAACAGATGCTGCATTCCAGGCTCTGGCATCAGCTTTGACCTCCCACCATCCTCTTTCTCAGGGCAGCAGTTGCTTTCCCATCTTCTTCCACTCTTCTTTACAAGCATTATGCCCTCCACATGGAATCCCAGCCTGAGGAGTTCAGCGCAGCCCCCTCAGAGCACTGCTCCCTCACAAGACTGCATGCTCAGATATGGCCACTCACTCAAACAGAAAGCAGGAGCGTTTTCACAGACATTTCCCTCACCCCACTCAATGGCAGACCCCACCAACAGCCCAGTTTCTTCTCAGAGATCAATCAGGACACATGAAGGTCAGTTTTTTCCTCCATGCCACCTAATATAAATAGTATATTACTTCTGGAAACAAATTAGGGGGTAGCTCTGTTCATCTAAAGAATGCCTATAGTAAACACTTGCACTTGAGATTCTGGTATCAAGTCAAGCAAGATACCGAGCCCCGGACAACAATCTCCTTGACCCACTGCGCTAATATCAGTGAGTGATAAAGAACACCAGACCATGCCCTGGAGGGAAGGATACATGGGAGTTATCAAAAAAGTCCCTCTGAAATGTAAGGATTCACACACATGCACACAGGATGAGGACACAGCAGACCAGAGACATCACTTGTGTTCCAGGTGCCAGTCACACATCCATCTCTGACAAAGCTGCCCAGCACTGCTGAGTCAGGGAGGTTTAACGTGCATCTCCATTACCTTTTGTAGACAGCCCAGGCCTACGTTTTGTCCAGCTTTGTCCACTGCCCAGGCCAGCCCTGCCTGTCCTCCAGGCCTACATTAGCACCCTGGCTATGAATCCAAATGAACATACACAGTACCTCAGCTTGGCACATACTTGCCTAGAAAGTGCCACAGAGAGGACTTCATTTGACATTATAGGCAGTAGTGCTGGAGGGGTAGAAGCTCACTGTGTTAAAAGCTGGCTTCCCTGATGGCTTTCACATGCTTATAATGAAACAGACCCACCAGTTCATCTTACAGACCACCAGCAAGACTCTGGAAACAACTTCTAGGCTCTGCTCTACTGGGATGGATTCAAACCATCTGTTGAGATTATCATTCCTAAAGGACGCAGTCCCATTTTCTTTGTTCTTCCATTCCAAATACAGTGCTGTTCACCAGATCAGGCTAATGAAAATGTCCCCCTCTTTTTGCAACCCAATGAGGAAATGAATTCCTGAATACATTTTTTTTATTTTGCTTAATCTGATGTTTGTCTGGCTCCAGAGTTTTAGTAAAATAACATTACCTTCAGCTTTTATAATCACTTACATGTTAAACGCAAGTAAGAGCTACTCCTGGCCACACCAGTTAAGATTTTTTTCTTCTTTATCTAGAAGTTTTTGGAACCTTTGTACATAACAAGCTGAGGCAGGTAAGGAAAATACTTTAACAGGAATTCCTCTTACAAAAAGCCTGAGAAAACCTGTGCCAGAAAAGGCCATTATTGGTAGTCTTGGTAGTGCAATACATTGGCTGCTTGAAACCTGACAATCCAAGTTTAGAGTTTCTAATTCAAATTAATATGCTTATTTCAACATCTATATTAGTTTTAAAAACACCCTTGCCCAGCACTGATGGACAATGATTTTCTCAGGCAGGGCTACTAACCAGTTTCAGAGGATGCCTTTAATCAACCAACAACAGGGTTAAGAGTACCAGGATGAAAGCAGTGCAGAAGCTGTGCCTCCAGTGACCACAGCAAAGACTTGGGAGCTGGACTCCTCTGTCGCTGGCTCTGCCACAGATGTGTTTTGCTGCTTCAAGCCACTCCCTTCATCTTTGCTGGAGTCTGCCCAATTTGCACAGCTTGGGTGGTCCCTATCAATAACCCCAAAGCTTCTGCAGCTTTCCAGAGAAAGGATGCTGAAAGTGCAAATATTTAACAGTACTTCCATCCAGCCTCAGATGCCAGCACATACCCCAAGTTCCCCCTAAGCCAGCTGCCAGAAATACTCATAAAGGGTCACTTGTACAATCAAAACCAGGTAAGGTTTTATTTGACATCTGACAGAACTGTTAACCTTAGATGCATGGCTGGAGTGTCTCTAAAACAAACAAAACCCTCCACATCTCTGCCACTTAGAAGCCACTGAGACTCAGCAGACTAAGTGCAAGTACTCCCACAGTTCAGTCCTGCCCCTACCACTGGTTTAATATGTGAGCTTCACCAGGTCATTTCACCTCTACAGGTAACTCAAGATACACAACAAAGACCAGTTAATATATGTAGAGTGCTCCAGAGAGCTGCATGCAGTGCACTATGGAACTGGGACACTCAGATCAAGCAGAAGAATGAAAAATTTAACATGAAAACAAAACCTAAAACTCTTACTTTTTGCTTTCACTTCCATCCCCAGAACAATGCAGACTTCTGGAGTCTAAAGCTGGGTGCTGACACTCCACGCAGACAATGTGGCCCTCCCTGAGATACTGCATCCAGTGAGTGTAGGGGTGGTGGCTGTGCAAGCAGCCCGGCGTGATGGCCACAAGCTGGAATTCAACACAGTACCTGCAACCAAACAAGAAAGTTGGTTAGCTCAATGGCCAGATTAGAGCCCTCTATGGGACTGGAAGAGCCAGACTAAACTGGGTGACCATAGATTACTAATTAAGAAAAATAAAAAGCAAACAAACAAGAAACAAACCACACCCAAGGTCATAAAAACCAGAACATGTGGTGTACCTGCATTTGTCAAGGTTAAATGGGGAATAAAACTACTCTGCTGGTGTTTTCGACTGACATAGCAAAAAATATCAGCTATTACTGGCATCTGTTTTCACAAACAGACACAGATTACTCAAGCATTTGACTCAATTAAAAAATAAAAAACAAAAACCCATGGGGATTCTGATTCCAAGTCTGGTATCCATCTGCTGAACCACACTTACTCTATCATCTACTCTCACTTACTTACAATGGGTTTTGTAGAGCAACTTGCTACAGGAGCTAAGATCTGGCCTGTAAAGGTTTTCCTTGTGATGATCTTCCTTCTAAAAGACAGGGGGAAGGACTACAAGACTGACACATCACTTCTGCCCCGCTGAGACTTTCCCATGCTTCTGATTTTAACCAAACCTGAGAGGAAAGGCCAAAAACAGTGGCCTTTTTTGGAGGGCAGAACCAAGAAAGTTCAGTAGTTGTCTATAAACACAGTACAGAACTGGGATCTAGTCTAGACTGGTTCTGCATCAGCCATCCCCATTTTGGGGATTTCCAAACACTTTCAATAGCTCACTGAACTATGTCAGCAGTTTGTTTCCTTGTCTTATCTGAGGGAAAGAGAGCAAGAATAAATACAGGTGCAACAAAGCTTTTTTTGAATTTTACAGGGAGAAGACTTGACTAACGAGGAGTCCAAGGGAGGCTTAGGGTGAACAGATGCTCTTTCCCTCAGACACTTAAGTGAGGGGGATGGATGCCTGTACCTGTGCTGTGCAACAGAGCTGCAGGGGAAAACAGGCAATGCTACAACCAAGGGGGGCTCAAATGGGAGAGGTGTGCTACCCACGCAACAAGATAGCAAACCGTCCCTAAGAATTTACCCCAGTTATGTAAAAAAGTGCAAACTGCACCAGATTCTATATTAGGAAGAGCTGAAGTGAATGGTCTTTGGCTTTTTGCTCCCACAACCTTAAAAAGCAACAATGCCATGGATGAAGAGCTGAATTTCAGTCTTCTGGTGGCCTTAGATCAAGGCAAACCCACAGTCTTCAGCAGCACTGCAGCTAACAGCTGTGGCTGAGGGGAGAGCAGCACCTGGTTCTAGTGAAATGCCACCCTTCTGCTGCGAAACACCAGCAAAAAGCTGGGCCCAGAACTGCAACTAGAAAACACTGAAGGTGGAATATGACTAAGCCCTTGTGCTGAGCCTCCAACTTACCCTGCTCTTTCATTGCCATCACCTGCAGCTCTTTTTTTCCTTGCTTTTCCAAACCCTCCTGTTGTTATTAATGCTGGGACTGTGCATAGAAAAGAGAAAGAATACATAGTGTAAGTGGCAATACTGCACCAAGGCTGTTTATGTTTGTAAAACAGTGAAGATGGGCCTTTAATGTCATCTAGGTTAACCTTCAACAGAAGACAAAACAATTCTAACTTTGTATTTTCATATTATCTATGACCATCAACCATTTCACGGAAAAGACAAACCGTACCACCGTCAGATTTCTGCCTGAGTAAGCCTGCTTAACAGGCACACCCAAAGGACAGAAAGAGGAGGCAACATTCACTTCATATTCATATCAACTCTCCACAGGTTTGAAGTAGTCAGTTATAGCCAGCATTCAGACTGGACAGATTTTGACCCCCAAATACCAGCAAAAATGTCAACCAGTTCTTCTAAAAATCAGTAAAGGTATGTAATGAAAAGTTCATCTGAACAAACTGAAATCAGGCTTTTTCTCCAGAAACTAGCTGAAGGTCTTCTCTGCCTGCACTCTGCTTCAGTGCAGAGAAGTCATACCTTGTCTTTGATGAGCATTGCTCCTTCATGAGTTTTTTTAGATGACTCATAAAATAAAAAATATATAAGAAAAAAAAAAGTGCTCAACACCCACTTACAGAAGTTTTAAACAGGCATAAATCTACAAAGTCTATCAAAATTGCCAGAGATTTACACTTGTATAAGTGAGATCACAACAGATCTGTAATATTTCACTTTTTAAACAAAGCAGATCACTCCAAATGGCAGGCACTACTTTTAAAGTGCTGTCCCAGGAAGTCTAGATACACCAGATAAGCCCAGAGCAAACATGCTGGTATCTGAAAACAACTCTTTTCAAATACAGTAAAGAAAGATCAGCTCTGCTGACCCAAACAAGAATCCTCCCTTTGATCACCCAGACAATTATATATTTCCAGTGGACATACTCAGGGACTGTTTGCACTCTGTTCCTTGCTGAGTCCAGTACTCCACGCAGCCAGCTCTCTCCTCCAGAGGAGGACATGGCTCTCCTCCGTTCCTGGGCTCCTGGATGATGTGCCTCCTCCGAACTCGATAGGTTGTCTTGCAAGGCTCTGCACAGCTGCTCCAGCCACTCCACTGAGACACGACGCAGGGGCTGACTGGAGGAAGAGCAACACACAGCAACATGGAAGGTTACAGAAATGATGCAAGTGATGAGCCTTCTGCAGAAAATACACTTTTCCACACAGCCTTCCTTATTTCATGACTGTCCCACAGTTGTGTTGGGCAGTTTCTAGTAGGTCTGCTCCCAGGAAATTACCTGCTCAGAAGCTCCAGACATTCAGGCTAGTCTAGATGGGGCTAAACATCTCCCTCTAGCTACAATCACAGCAAGCCTCCCCTGCAAACCCACACCAAGGAACTGAGAAATGAACTGAAACTGAGTGGTAAGAGAAGAGGAGGAAAGACAGGGTGTGTTGTAGACCTTTCAGGCAGACTTCTCTGGTCAGATGTCACATGGCAAATGATGACCAGCCACGGAGTTCGGACCATTCTATGGCAGGCTGGAGTTGAGTTCAAGAAGCAAAACACAATGCAATAGCTTCCACTTCATATGTGCTGGAACCAGTCCCAAAATATTTTGAGGATATTAATCATGACTTTAAATTCAGGGAACTTGCATGAAGTAATGCTTGCAAAATCTTCACAGCCCTGAGCATCCCTACTTGCTCTTGCACAGTATCTACCACGCTAAAGTCCTCAGCTTCGCCCTCAAAGCAGCTGAAGTCTTGCTTTAGCATTCAACATCCCACCTGTATCTGCAACACAGATAAACCCTAATTACTGCACTAACCTCATTTGAAACTGCCCTTGTCTTCAGAAACTTTAGGAAGAGCTTTCAAATCCTATAGCTTTTTTTCTTTGTCTAAAGACACTACAAACAGCTTTTTAAACCAAAAATTAGGAATTAAATCAATTATCTAAGTAATTGAGACATTTCACATACGCAGCAATGCACCACAAAAAAAACCCCACACCAAACAAACCTGTCCATGGGATTGCAGGCTACCCAACATTATAGTTTTGTGCATCTCATTTGATCAGAATCTTCTGCTCTTTTCAGTTTTGTTTGGCCTCAGATATTAATACCTTTGCCTTAATATTTTGCTTTACCAGCCAATGTGATAGGTAGCTCTTCAGTGGCAGGAAAAAAAACAAAAACAAACAACTTAAAAAAGGCCAAGCTTCGAAGGCAACAGAAGTCACAGCAGAACTGAGTCCCGTACATCCAGCACAAATTAATCACAAGAAATACCTCATCCTACACAAAACGAGCTTTCTCTCTAGACCTCCCTAAGCACGATGCTGTTATTCCTCCGGCGAGCCACAGGATGGCACCAGGCTGGGAAATGAAGGCTGCAGCGGTGACAGCGGAACGGCTGCGAAGGTGCCCGGCACAGACGGGGAACTGAGCCTGCCCTCGTGCTATCCCCTCACGAGGTGTATGTAACAAGGGCCTGCAAACGCATTTTTCCTATTGCTCTTCTGTACTGTGAAGAACAGACACCCAGGGCTCCTCCCTACCCCAGTTATCCCTGATGCCTGCCAAATGCAGCAGGGTTCAGACACTGGTTCTGAAGGAGCACTCAACTGCTCTCCTTGAAAGAAAAAGTAATTTAATCACAGGAATGTCTGCCCATCTGCCTAGAGCAAAACTCTGCTGAGGCACAGCTATGCAGGTTTAAAAAAAAAAGGAACAGATAAGACTGAGGATGCTGTTTATGGAGGAAGTGCTGCTGTGCCCCAGCCCTCAGCATCAACAATGCTGTGGTTGAGGCTCTCACCAGATCGAATGCTGGGGCTGCAGCCACATGCTGCAGCTGTCAACGCCTTTTGCAGGGATGTGTGGTTTAACAGGAGCAGCAGATTTGATCTCGTTCATAGTAATTCAATCCACAAGAGGGGAAAGGGTTCGGGGGATACTGACTCATTCAGGAAACTCCCGTTTCCCATTTCTGTCCTGCACAAACACGCAGTGCCCTGCCAGCAATTTGCCCTAGGGGGACAGCAGCATCTCCAAGAACCACAACCCAGATGGAGAACGAAGTGCCTGCAGCATCCCTCCTTCGGCCACCTGCATCCCTTCCTGCTCCCTCTTGCTGTCCCCACGAGTGAAGCAGAGCCCGGCAGCGCTTTTAACGGCAGCCTAAGCCCCAAGGGCAGCAGGTGCGGGTCAGCTCGGGAAGCCGACGGGACAGCTGAACCCGAGAGCAGCTGCGGCCCCGCCGGCCACTCACCTGGGCAGGCCTGGGCATAGTCGTGGCAGCAGTCGAGGGTGCGGGCGCACGCCTGGTCGCAGAAGCAGGGCCCGTGGGAGCCGTCGGGCCGCCAGCCCTGGCTCAGGCAGGCTGGGTCGCGGCCCGGGCAGCACAGCCCCCGGGCGGCACAGCCGGCGGCGGCGCGGCGGGGCAGGGCCGGCAGCACCAGCAGGGCCAGCACGGCGGCCCAGCGGCAGCCCCCCGCCATAGCGGCACGCTGCCTCTGCCCACCTTCGCTCCCCGCAGCCCGGCCCGGTAGCCGGCTTAAAGGCGCCGGAGAAAGAGCCGGCCCGCCTACCCTGGCCCCGCCACTGAGCGAAGGAAGGCAGCGGGGCGGGCCGGGCGGGTCTGGGACGCTGCGGCGGAGCCAACACGGCAGCGGCCGCCCCGGCCCGGGGCCGCTCGGTGTCACCGGCGTCTCCATCCCGAGCAGACTCCGCTCCCCCCGCCTCACAGGGGCCGGTTTGCCGGGGCAGGACCTGGGCTGCCTTTGCCAGGTGCTGCACAGCGTGGGCAGCTGTACCCGGTGCCTAACAACAGTTACAGCAACAGCTATTCCTGACAGAAGTATTCTTCACTTATCTGACACTACCATAATGCTTCTTTGCCTTAACCTTCGTGGCACCTCATGATACCCATGCAGCCAAGAGTTCCATTTCTGCAAGCTTTTAAAACTAAAGAGTTCAATTTCTGCACTGACTGCTAGCATTCACCTGCCAAATTATAGGATTATAATCAAAAACAAATTATGAGACCATTTTTTTTGCCAGATCTGACTCCAGCATACCTCAGGAGCCATTAAAACCTGAAAGTACTTCATTCCCAGTACAGCAGCTTGAAGCAAACACTATCCAGCTGGCTATATTGCCTTCCTACAGAATTACTTTGAATTTTTTGCTTACTTTCTAATGCAAGAAGCTTAAAGTGATTAGAGCCACTCTGGTGGATTATTCAGATATCTGGCAGGAAGCTAAAGGCTTTACTGTAACTTTTTGTCAAACAAACTTGTTCTAAAATATTGATCACAACAGATGTTATACCTTGCTGAATACTGAACTGGGATTTATAAAACCCACCCACTGGTTATTTGCAACTGATTATGCTATTGTGCTAACAGTGCATATGGGCAGAGTGTTCCCACTTCAGGGAGGCTGCAGCAAAGATGCTTCTAGAAAAACACAAAACAGTATTAGCCAGCAGGCTAACACCATCATGTGCAATGCTGGAGGTATGGGAGCAGAGGAGACTTGGCACCTCACCAGCTCAGGCACAGCATGGTAAAACGTTCCCAAGATAAGAAATAAAAGGAACTTTAGCTTCTCTGTGAACCCATAGAAGTCTGTAAGCAAAGGACAGAGGTCTCTCTTTCTTGGCAGCAGTCAAGATATTGCTACCTTGGAAATGGCACATGTAATAAGTCCTGCAGTGGGCAAGAGGCAAAAAGGCCAGGAAAGCAAAGAGGTGAGTATTAGAAATAAGAGACCATGGGGTCTAGAAAGCAGGAATTCAATGATACTAGGTGTTAATTTCTGCCTCTGCCAGTGAGTCACTATGTGACATAGGGTAAGTAATTGAATCAATGTATGTGTCATTCTTGCTCTAGAACAGGAAGACTGCATTACTCAGCTAATTACTCAACACAAACCAGAGGCCTGTGAGGCCCTTGCACAATTGACCAGGGGGCAGAAACAGGGAACACTTCCAGGTGGCTTGTTTCCAGCACTGGTGCTGCCGTGCTCCAAGTCCCCCTGCCAACAATTGCTGGGGTAGGCAGAACACACTCACATTATTCTGAAACACAGAAAACTGACTGAATAAAAATTAGCATTTGCATCCTCCTAAAGACTGCAATTTTAACTGACTTTGCACTATTAGGGAAACTGGATCTGGGTCTGGACTGCTCAGTAGAGTTTATATTCAACCCCCCCTTCCTAA
This sequence comes from Apus apus, assembly GCF_020740795.1. Lineage (NCBI taxonomy): Eukaryota > Metazoa > Chordata > Aves > Apodiformes > Apodidae > Apus > Apus apus. The sequence continues at coordinate 7,195,618 of NC_067296.1, read as the reverse complement.
AAGTTCTTGGGAGTAAACTTTGCTGCTCATTTCACATTCCCAGTCTGAAACCCTTGTTCTGATTTGACATAGCCCTAGAGGATTTGGGATGGGGGGTGTGTGTGTGTGTGTTTTTTTTCCCAATACACTCTAAAGATGGTTAAATGCTAAAGAAGCCAAGGAAAACATGGCACACACCATATATCAACCCAGCAACAGTTTTCTTGCAAGAAAATTGCTGAGTCTAAAATCAGGACTATTGGTTCTATGAGGAATACTGGAGCCAAGAAGGTGTTTTACAGAATGAAACGTAGTTAGTCCATCTAACAAGGAGAGGTTCAGAAGCAGAACAGCTATGCTTGGCAGTGGAGATCGTGCCTTTCAAGCTATAGGGAACATCAAGAGGCAGCTCACTAGGGCAGGTGGAACCACAGCTTATCTGCTTGTTCAAGCCCAGCTGCCTTTCCAGCTGGCCATGCAGGGCTCCTGTCCTCTTGATCATTTTCTTTCACTTAATTAAGCTGCACTGTGCTGGAGCTGCCACTGACTCAGTTCCCAGAAGCCTTCCTGCTCCCTTCATTAACTTTTGAGGGGCGGGAGGTTGTCACAGATGTAAAGTTCCTTTCCAGGGACAAAGGGAATCGTACTCTCACTTTCAGTCTGGATAGTTAATAAGTGTCCCTGCCTGTACCACAAGCTGATCCACCCATCTGTGGAATGGGGAACATTACCCAATACCAGCCCCTTAACCTTTATTTTGCCATAACATTCCCCACACCCCAAAAAAGGAAAAAATATTACGTAGTGTGCTTAGGATTCACCTAATTTTTAAATAGAATTTACCCTGTTCCCAAGCGTTCACCCCTTTGCCTCTATGCCTCTGTCACCTGATAATTTATATGTACATTGCAAATGCATTAGGATAGTAGTATTTTCTTTGTTGTTTGTACAGCCCCTTGCACTTCATGTCCCTTGTGCAGGACTTGGATTCCTGTGCATTCCAGCAATAAGGAAATGAGCTGAGATATCAGTATCCAGGACCAAAAAATTATAAAAAAGTTTCTGGTTTACAGTGTCTGATTTTAGTTTCCATTATCACAGCCAAGTCTGTAAAAGCATAGGAGGAAAGTAGCCAACCAAGTGATCTGATTTCTTGGAGCTGATTTCTACAGATATGTGAATGCCACAGGAGAGCTGGCTGCCAACCTATTCAAACACTTCTCCAAGGATATCACAAGGGATGCTCTGCTTGTTCATTGTATTTCAGCAAAAAGCACCACCAGTTCACACAAGCTTTCCAGAGCATGACAGATCAACAGCATTGGCAACAACATCCATCCACAAGAAGGCAAAGATCAGTATTTCCACCTACACTGCTGCTGCTGTGAACAGGTACCAACCTGAAAATCTATTTCTGCAGCAGAGTCTGTTCTGTGGTCTGCTGCCTTTGCTATCTCAGGCTCAGAGCTGACAGCATGCAAGGGCACACTTTTCCAGGCTTTGCTGGTGAGTTTGAGCACAGGTGGCTCTAAACAGACTATATCCTGCTGCATATAGAGGAACACAGGAGGAATTCCAGTTGCACAGAGTAACATCGTTCTCAGCTTTTAAATATCAGCAAGGAAGCAGAGAAACCCTTAGAAACTTCAATGTTTTCGAAGAAATGCAGGGACAAATTATCAACTTCCTACTTCCTTGTCCTTTAATCATCTCTCCTGCAGAATGAGGAATCACCCTGCCAGGAGGCGCTGCCTGGCAAGCAGCTTGAGTCAGGAAGAGGTGCCACAGCTGCTGCAGCAGCTCCTCTGTTGATCTCTCTGCTATGGTTGTATTTCTAACATCCAGTTCCTCACTCACCTCACAGATGCTGCCTCTTGAGTCCTTCTTTAGGTTAACCAACCTTTGACAAAAAAAAAAAAAAGTCATCACTGTTTGGTCTTGCTTTCCCATGCACCCCACTCACAGCCTGAACTCATGCACTTAAGGCTGAAATTAAGACAAATTCACACAGACAGGTAAGTTCTTAATGCTGAGAAAAAGGAGTCTTACATGTGAAAATATCCTAATGCAAGAATTAAGGCTTTTTTATTTTGACAAGCTCAAAAGAATAATAAGAACTAGAAGAGCTCACTGATTTACTTTCACACCTGCTCCTGCTTGCTTAAAATGCTTGCCTGCTTACCCCAGGCATCCTGTGCATAAAGCCATAATAAATAAAAAAAAAGTGTTGGGGGGTCAGGAAAGGGAGGAAGACTAAGCATTACATCTTAGAAAAGGCTTATTTGAGAAAAGATTCAGGTGGGATCTTCTTTTATAAGGACCCATAAGCAAATAATACATCTGCAGGGATCCTAACATTGAGTTGTTTGGAGGAGTTTCCAATTCTGCACAGTGTTCCTCCTTTGTAGTCCTTTGAGATCTTAGGATAGAAATAAAAATGCCTTTAAACAGCATTCCCCTTCTGTACACATCTACTAGGTTTTAGCACAAAGAGACATGGGAAAAGAGTTGATACCAAGCAAGATTCAGAGATTTTTCTGAAGAAAAATCAGATTGAGCCCATGTATTTGAAATTCTTCTGCTTTTTTGCCAAAGTAGAGAAGATCATTGAACTAAATAGTCCTAAACTTGACTTGCTAACTAACCTCTGCACTAGCAGAGGACAGCAGTCTTCTCCAGAGCCTTACTGTATGACCAGCTAGGGCCAAAGCATCTGCTGTTTTTCAGCTCACCAGTTTTGTCCCCAAGATGCAGACTCTTAAGGTACTGCCAACTGACTCCACACCACCATAGAGCAGTTATGGCTGAACAAACATTCTTGAATTTAAACCCCAAAAGCATTCACCCTTGATAAAAGCTTCATCTCAACAGCAGAAACTTATGCCTCCAGCAGACTGTAACACGTGGGACATGTGATGTGCTTATTCTGCTTTCTCCTCTCTCATATATAATGCTGCATTATAAGACCATGGGGGGAATGCCAGGCTATAAGTAGGGAAGTCCCACTCCTCTCATTCAGATGTGGCCGCGGGCACAGAGCACACAAGCATTAGCCTTTTCTGCCAAAAGCCACTGCATAACCCCAACACATACTATCTGTCCACAGAGAGCAGGGCTATGACTCACCCCAGGGCATCAAGAAAACAAACTCATTGTCATTAAAAAGCTATTATCTTTAATGAAAGCTGGAGAAGGTTCAAAGTGGTCAGAAGTCTTATTTAGAAAATAGGAAAGATTAATACTTTAATAAAAAGCTTTTAGTGGTTTTCTCTGTGTGTGTTTGCTTTCCCATGGAAAAGGAAAGGAAACCAGCCATCTTTTCTGAACCTGGTACTTAAGTTTTCTTTTCCTAAGGGAAAATAAAGGAACAATTTGTCAGAGTCTGAGCCACAAGGAGGGACCCTATGAACAAGGCATTTTCCTTCCCTTTAGCAGAATAGCCTTAAACAGGTTTGCATTCATGTTGAACTTGGAATTTTCCCCTAGTCCATGAAGGCCCAGAGCAACACCTGACTCCAGAAATCATTAGTGGGAATCTTTTAAATCCAGAATAACCCCATGACAAAGCACACTCTCCAGCAGAAGTAACACAATCCTAAAATCTTCTATCAGTTCCTCAAGCTAAATGACCCTCTCCCACATTAAATCAAAAGCAGTGCCTCACTTTTCAGATTCCTCCCAAACTAACTCCATTCTCATCCTCTCACCAGCTGCCTCCACAGACAACTGCCTCCTCCTTCAGTCCTTGCATGCTTCTCCTGAAGCTTGCACCACACTGAGATAGCTCCAGGAGCAGCAGGCAGGCATCCCTTCCTCCCTTCTCTGGGACTTCTCCCGGCAGGTCTTTCCTCATTCCAAAGGATCTGTGGCTCAACCAGATGATGAACTTTTTGTCTGCTTTAGCACAGACCATGATTCCCTTGCTATGAAGAACCTCCAAGTTTGCATGAGATGCTACAGGAGAAACAAGTGCACACATACCCCAGAAACAGAAATCCAGTTCAGACCACACAAGATCAGTCTTACCAGTCATCATCACATCGTTAGTCCCACATAAGCTATCACTTTGGCTACTGTGTTTTCAACATAAAAGCGTTGGACTCCTGGCCACCATCTCCTCTTCAGCCATAAGGCAACAGTTACAACTTGGCATAGGCCAGAATGCAGGCCCCTTTATTTTTTCACAAGTGGCTACTTACAAGATCAAGATGAAACAACTAAAACATCTTTATTTTCTGTAACTGATAAATCTACAAAAACAAAGGTATTTTGATTTGTTGGGATTTTTTTACAATTATTTTCCTAAAAGAGACAATTAGAAATGGATATTGTCCTTCTGCGCAGCGTAAAACTCAGGATAAATTAATCTACTCACAGCTAAAAAAAACCCTATTTTTCCTTTCTGAATTTAGTTTTCATTGCTAAGAAACTTGCTATATTTTTCTTACAATAACTGTAGAAAATAGCATATTAAAGACCTCCAAATGGCTTGCAGAAAAATGAGGGATAGAAAAAGTTTAATCTAAAACAATTCAGCAGATGTTTCTAGACAGCATATTCAGAAGACTGCAGTATGGTAGTCCTTTATTTCTTATCAGTAAAGATAATGGCATGAAAACAAGAGTTTCCTGTTACATCAGAAGGTGTGTTCTTTTGTTGATGAAAATCACAATTAAGACACCATGGAAATTTTAAGTGATATATGCAGAGGATGCTAAGCTTTGGAGAAAACAGATTAACTGCACCTTCTGGGTTTTTTTGAACTGGTTTTGCCTGGGACCTCACAACAAGTTTACACAGGCAGACTACCAAATCCAACTCTCCAGGTCTTCTGGCAGGATCTGCCCTTTAGTCTATTGCCTGCAGGATGTGGGTCACAAGCCCCTATGTATCTTCTACAGATCACTAGCCATTTTTTTTAAATTGAGATTAAATGTGCTAGGGGTAGTAAAGGAATACATTTTGCTGAATAACCAGAGTGTCTACAGACTTTGCAGCTGGACAAGGATTTTATCCTAACACATCACACAAAACAAGCTAAGAGGGTTTTTGTTGTGGTTTGGTTGTGTTTTTTTCCCCAAAACTCTATTTCCATGGACCTGTGACCCTGCCAAGTTACTTTAAAAATTAATAGAAGTGCTGTACATTTCTGTTCCATCTGCAGCATAGCATTACCATCAACACTGACTCACAGCCTAAAGAAAACAGTCAGGAGGAGAAAACTGGATGACAAAAAGAGGTCACTAGACTTAAAATGATGACATTCTGAAGGGATTTTTAACAACATTCCTAATGATTCCAAGAAATTAGCAATATAAGCCTAAATCACCTCAATACTATCACTGAATACTCCCTTTGTATCTCTGCTGATAACAATGGTTGATAGTATTGTCAATGGAAAGGGAGCCACAAGCACAGCTCACAAGCACCACAATGTCAAGAGAAAGCTTCAACGTGTGGAATTCAGGTACTAAAAATTATAATCATGTTGATAATAATGTACTGAACCCACAGTGATGCTCAGTGCTTTGAAAAGGGAGATGGATAAAAAAAATAATCCACAAAGGCTTTCCTGATGTCTGACCCCATCCATGCAGCCATGCCCTCACTGAAGGGGCTGGGCACAATTACGTGAATAGCTGTAGCCAAGACACTGAGGAACACATTTACAGCAAAAAAAAAAATCTGAAGAATATCTAATTTGGAGATGAATTGCATTAATTTTGGTTCCTTATCTCTATCTCAGATCTCCACTAGTATAGAAGGAACACTTGGAACAAGCAGGTCAACCACAGACATTTAGACACAGAGGCACGTAAGTGGCTTCAACTACTCAAAACTCAAAACTACTTCAACCTCAAAATCACATGCCCTTCCCTGGCAGGTCTTTCACTTGTGTGCTGTGTGCTCACTGTTCATGCAGAAATACGTAAACAATCAAATAACCTAATTCAACCAGTTTCCACATATATGTGTTAAATAACTTGGTTGTTCATGCAACAGCAAACAGGCTGACAACGCACATTAGATGTCCAATGCCTGTTTCTGCAGGCAATATGGCCTACGTGGTCAGTCTGTTAGGAGTTGTCTGAAGCTCAACATTGCTTCTTTCCTTATATATCATTTATAGGGCTCGCCTCCAGGCTGCACAAACCCTTTTCCAATGGACTCACTGTGTCAACAATATAAATGGAAAAGAAATTAAAGCATGAGGTGTTATTTTTACTCTTACTGAAGTAGGATCAGATGAAGAGGCTACCACGGAAAACCCCCCATGGATTATATTTGCCCAGTAAAACATTTTACCAAAATTCAGGATGAAACCAACCCCCTACCTACAACCACTGCCTTGACGTAGGAACAAAAAGCTCAGCTATGGGGAAACTGTAACTACTGTTTATTTAACCAGCACCTTGAAGGAAAAAACAAAGCAAAATAATTTCACCCTATGAGATCTTTCCACCTCCACATGCTCAGTGCTCTCATAATAACAGTCCTCTGAATAAGATGACATGAGGATTATAAGGCAGTTGCTAAGGGACCAGATTCACTATTGCAATAAAGAAAATTTGTCTTAGCCCTCTTCTAATCTGGAGGTTTTACACAGCTGCTGAGCTTCCTGGAGAGATCCCCTCTTGCAGTTTCCCCTTAGGCTCTTCCTTACCATTATACCAGCATAAATCTGGACCATGTTAGCATAAAAACACAGGTGCTGACCCAAGTAACAACTCTTATCAGGATTACACTGTCCTTTGCAACATGATCCAAAGGGGCCACAACCAATTTTTCCTTCTACAAGAAAAGTTAAGACTGCCAACTGCTCTGCTTTAGACAACTCACAACTAACTCTGACAGCAACTTGGATAAGTTACAACCGCAGATGCCAAGAGCCAGAGCACCATGCATACACATACACATATCCCAGGACATAGGGACTGTTCCTGCTGTTCCAGCTCCTGAGGTCTTTGCTCCAAGTGTGAGAGAAATGAAAATCAAAATCAATAAACCCTATGAGATCCTTCTAACACTTCCATCACTACCATTTTTTTCTACAGGGCTACTAGCCCCACCATCCCTCAAAGATCTTATAGAGGTTTAAGGATCAGGCATACCTACAGAAAACCACAACTCACCAATAAGCCTCTCACCCATGGCTGAACCCAGTGATGCATTCCTGAAGGCCTGAAAGATCCTGTCTTGTG